>NC_051190.1:63012166-63325234 GCF_015220075.1 Falco rusticolus | reverse complement strand
TATGAAAGTTACTGCTAGAGAATTATTATGTAGCTCCACCATATCTAATTTATCTTAATCCTTATCTGTTTTGCTTGGGTTTAATATAGAATATAGTATAAATTAAAGTCTAACTGTCTTCTGTGTCTTGAACTGAACCACTGTGTACCTCAGGGAATAGATAGGTCACAACAATAAATCTGAGTTGGAAAGTTATGATAGACAATAAAGTTTGGATTTTATCTAAAGGTACGGTAGCCTTACCAGCCTTAGCTGAGTGATCAAATAACCTCATAGACTCACATATGCTTAGTATCTAGTATCTTCCCTTCTTTTTGCTCTGAGTCTCTCAAACTTAACAGATAATTTATACTTGATGAGCAGATCAGTGTAACAACAGAAGCTCTACTGCTAGCCATAAGACCACATATCAAAAGCATAATCCCTCAAAAAGGGGGTACTGTCTTTTAAAATACATCAAGTCTAATCATGAGTGCTGAAAAACAGCTAATAAATAAGCTTTTGTGCTGACCATGAAAAGATTCACATGATACTCTTTCATGTGTTTTGCATTAAAGATCTCTTCATCAACAAAGTTAATTTCTGGTTTTATTGGAAAAGTATAACTAAAAGAAAAATTAAATCATTTATAAGACTAAAATCCTACATGCTTTACATACTCATCAGAGAAATGAATACACGACATAAACTGCAAAGTGCATAGATAATTCCATCCACAAAAAACCAGTAATAAAAAGTTGAATGATTTCCTCTCTGTCTTGCAATAAAGATGACTATGGATCTGTTATGTGAGACTGGAAAAAAATATCCAAACCCCAAAACAGCCTGGGGAAATGCTTTTCTCTTAATTGAGAGTTTGGATGCCCTTTCTGAATGTTCACTGTAGTTTTTAACAAGCCGAATAAGAAGTAATCCCAACTGAGCAGCGCTTTTAGCCACAAGCAAAACAAAACCCAAAAATCTGTATAAAAAGTGAAAATGCTAAGAGCTTTCTACAAAGAACCTTGTTCAAGCAGGGAAAGATTTTCCTCTGCAGATTCAGATCTGAGCTTCTCTCCTTCAGGCTGGGCATGCTGGCAAGCAACTAAAGGAATTTCAGGTATCAATAGCCTATTGCAATTGCAACCCATTAATGAGGATCTGGAGCCATTCCCCTAGTCCTGCTGCAAGCTCAAGGTCTCAAGCATAGTGCGTGATGATATTTCTCTTGTGACTAGCATCATATTATCTACTGTAACATCAGCAACAAAATTTAAGTTCTCAGTGGAATCTTTGATGACTTCTTCTCCAAAAGTTTTTCCATAAAAAATTGATAACTATTTTGCCCTTTGTCTTATTAATGACATTAAAGTGCAGAAATATGAATTTGGATAGTGTTCAACAGCATTTGGTACACCAGCCTGAAGCAGAATAGCATACTTACTTTTGTGTATCTGTCTCATATATTTCTTTAAATGACCATCAATGTTCCTGCAGTGATGTTAACTCTGGAAATGTTTCCATGGTGAGGGCAGAGAAAGCATCCTATCTGAAATACTTATTTTTGTGATGTGATATGATATAGAAACCAAGGTAAATGGTGAAAAAATAGTCAATGGGTACCGCATTCTGGGAATTACAGTAATGACTGAAAAGGTTTTAATGTGCAATTAAACTAAAAAAAAAGGATATTTTGCGACGTGTTAGGCTGAAAATTGAAAATCCTGTTTATGGTCAAAGAGGAAGCATACCTACATCTGAATTCCAGAATCTATTTATTATAACTGATACCTTAAGAGTCTGATCACTATTTGTCTAGATCTAATTGTTACCGAAAAAGAAAGAATGATAATGCAGTAACGTAATAAACACCCTTTTAAAGTTCTACTCCTTTTTCGTGGTGTTATGGTCATCCTTCCCCAGCTCTTTTGATTCCCAAGGCCAGTGCGCTTATCCCGATGGTTGTGGTGGGGTGGATGCTACAGTCAGTTGCTCAGTTGCCAGCATTAGAGACCACCAAGAGAAGCATTTCTCTTGCAGCAAAGCAGTTTCTTGCTCTCACTCTTCTCAAATATTGAATGACAACTGCTAAAGATTTGCCCTTTATTTTCCTCGCAAGTTTCTGTAGCATCCAGCTATCACATACTCTACTACCTTTGGTATATCTCTAGGTATGCAGCTAGCTAGTTGGACGAACATAAATATGTTTTGGTAAATATCTGCAGAGACCAATCAAAGCACAAAGACAGGAGTTGTTGTTGTGAAACCATCATACCAGATCAGCCTTCAGTCAGGCATTCCCAGGGTCACACTGCTGTGAAGACATCCAGCCTGCCCAGCAGCTGCCTGGGAGGCACAGAACAAGACCTTCAATCAGGTCAGAAAGAGCCAGCAGCCTTTCTGTTCTATACCCTTTATGTTTATCCTGTTCTTAGACCCTTTAGGAAGGCAGCAACGATCCCACCGAAGTTTCTCGAAGCCTACAGAAGCTACCTTGGGTAGGAGAGAACAGTCAGCAGAGGTTTTCATAACAGCATCACTAACCCCCAGGATGAACCTCTGGAGCTGTGGGACAGCTGGCTCCCCTCCAAATGCATTCACAGGGAGATCTCCAGATGATCCCTGGGTCTTCCTATCCATACAAATGCAGAAAGCTCAGTATGACTGGCCCCTGCATGTTGCAGGGATTAAAGCAGCTTCTGTGTCTCAGCCCTGGTCCCTCACCATATTCATACCAAGAAGAATGCAGCCAGCTTGGGCATTTTTAGTTTGAGAACTTCCCATTATTCTTCAGAAACCACATTGGCATACATACCCTAAAACCACATCGAATCAGGAATATGTACCAGGTTTTCTAAGCTCGTTAAAGCAATTATGGAAGTGGTAGACATGCTTAAAGAACTTGTGATAGAATGACTAAGTTATCCCATGTACTTTAAAATGTAGTTTTTATACCTTTTTTAAAAGAAAATCTATTAAGTATTATAACTTTACCTGTGAAATAGTGACTTCAGTGCTCTGTGACTGAATTGCTTCATATTTTAAATGGGGAAATTTCTTAGATCAGTCCTGAGTTACACATAAATTGTTAATTCTGACTTTATGTTAAAGCTACAAGACAAAAAAAATGTGTTAACATTAATCATTCAAGCTCCGGCTACAGAAACAGAAAATTCAGAGTTGGAAAAAATAATCATTTGTCCTTTTTCTGCTAGATCGTACACATTTTGCTTAGGGCTGTTTGTGTGGCTTCAAGCATGCTGAAATCAGCAAAAGTAAAAAATTCTAATAATGTTACATGTGTGATTATAAAAATTTGCTGCCTTCTAACCTGCAGACTTTGAAAATTAATGAACTGTATTAAAAATGTGTTGCAGCATTTGAATAATTCAAAATAAGACAATAGCACAACGTGAACTGAGTTTCTCAAGCAAACTTTTTTCTCCCCCTGGGAGATCAGAGTTTAAACAAATATGATGCTCTCCCTGTATATAAATAAGCATTACAGTTTTTTATAGGATTGTAATTTGATAAATTATTGTAGTATAGCTTACTGAAAATTGTGGTTTACTACTTAGATCATAATTAATGTAAAGAGTTAAATGTAACATAATTCCACTGATGTCAGCAGATTTGAACCTGGAAGAATGTAATCCGTGAATTGTAACTATTGTTCTTTTTGCAAAAACTTAATCAGAAGAATGTGACATTTTCCTTATAAACAGGTCAGTTGGCTTAAACTCTTTAAGCAGTTTTGTTAAACTGTATGAATGCCTTTTCTCATGTCTTGTCTGTTTAATTTGCTTCAGTAGGAATGTGGTAGCATACCTATTCTCCATTTGTGGATCTTCTTTCTGTTCTTATACATACATTGTGACAATGGACCGTCCACATGTTGTGACAATGGGACATCCATCAGTTTCTGAAGTTGATTCTTATCCTCTGTAATCAGATATTATCTGTCCTTTTGTGAGCAATGAATCTGACATTCCAGTCTGGAAAGGTTTTTCTTTTTTCTTGTATAAACTCTGGTGCTGAAGTGTAACTACAATAACCAACTTTGAGATCAACAAGGGACTGAATGGAACGGCTGTCATTTCCTAGCTATGGCTGGGTATGCTTTACACGCTTTACAGATATAGTCACACTTGATTTTCCATAGTATCTTTGAAATTCTCCTGTAGTACAATTAAAAAATAAAATAAAAAAAGAGCAAACCTACTTATTATAAATGTTCCAAGTGTATAATTGAACAAATAGAGCAATAGTAATAGAACTTAGCAGTAGAAAAGTGAAGTAATAATGTGTTTAAATTCACGTTTTAGAAAGCCTAAGCAATTAAAAATGCAATGGTTTTAATAATATTGACATTAAACTACAGCTGATCTATGACTTCTGTATGTTACACCACGATTCATTGTGACGGTATGAAGGCTGGTCTACATTTCCGTTGCTGGATGCAGTGACTGTGCGCATGTGTGTGAGTATGTGCATGTATCCACTCACCCCCACCGTTACACAATTTCCGCAGGAGAACACAAGAATATATTTCCTTTCAGAACAGATTAAACTAAACTGTGGTCACCTTAAAGGTAACCGCTGTTCTCTAAAGCCGCTAGTTTCATGTAGAGCTACAGCTGTACCGCGTCATTTTTCAACAGACTGTCTCCCATCTAGACTATATTTTCTGTTGTACCGCCACTGTGGCCCGCAAAGATCAATCCTGTGTGCACATTAAGGGCAGTACCTTGCTGCAGTGCCCAGCAGGAGAAATACTTTGGTTCTGGCTCTTAACCTAATCTAAGGATCTAATCACAAGATTCCTGCAGATGAAACAGTCTTTTGCAGGGCATAAAAGATTTTAAAATACATTTTAGAGGTATCTTTAGCGATACTTAGACTTTTTTAATGCACAAAGCCGAGAAGAGTGAAAATCACAGTGTATTAGTTAAAATATTATCTGAACTGTTAGGAATATTCGACAAACAATATGGGACGGAACCATGAGGGAAGTGGTGTTTGGCAATTTTATATACAGTGGAAAATTTCTCAATTATAAAAGCATTACATATACAGTATCCTTCTTTTTCAACAGATACTTCAAGCTAATCATAACAGTGCACAGATTTAAGAATGGGGTTTGGTATTAAAAAAACACACATCTGCTTCACAGGAGACTGAAATTATTTCAGATTGCTTTTTTTGTGTGTTCTGCTTAGCGGCATACCATACATAATATGAAACATGACCAATGGTTTGATATACTCATTAAGAATGTCACATAGCCATTTTGGGAAATCGCTGTTACCCTGGAGACCAAAAGTAGACTTTATCTGAACGATTTCAACCTCTTGTGGAGTATACGAATCAGAAATTGAACTGCCCCCACACAAAAACATAGTTAGATGGGTATGAAAAGTTGGAAAAAAACAAGAAATGGTTTAAGAATCTCAATTTAAAGTTCAGGCTAATCATCAGTCTCACAGCTCTGGTCAACTGAGCTAACCATCACCTAGACTAACTTTAGAGTCAAAACAGAAAATCAGGCACTTCGGAGCATTGCTTTGCTAGACCTGTTTCAATGTTTTCTTTAGGAAGAAAGTCGTGCCTTAGATGTCATACGTGGAACTCTCTTCACTTAATGCACATGAATTTAGGTCTCTCTACAAGTGAGCAAAAAGTCCAAGCTGCTGTTAGGCACTGGACACCTAGTCGATGCAGTCAATGAGTCTATGGTGCCTAATGAGCCATTCTGACTCTGAGGCAGGCAATTATATCTGGTCTGCCGAACAGCACTCCAGGTACTAATCACTGAATTGCATATCCAGCACACATGCAGACACCTACATTTCAGCACCCAGAGTGAGGGGCCCTGCAAGCTGAATGTCACTAAATTAATAGTAGTAACTATGAAAGGAGTCTACTGTGAGTAGTATGTACAAGGCACATTACAGATATCTCTATTGAATCAAACCACTTGCATCACTGTCAGACAATAAAACTTTATTCAACTCTCTACTGTATGATTTGCCAATAATGTCAACCTTTATGTGCTGAATGTCCACTGCCCCTTTTGTCTAGAGCCATATCATTTTCATATGCTTTCTATATTTTTGGTTAATAACTCTCCTAATTCTCATGCTAAACAATCTCATTATTTATTCTTCTCTGGTGTCTGTTCAAAATGAATCAGTAAAAAGCCATTACCCCAAAATATAACTTCACAATATTTTGAGAAAAAGTTGTAACTATGCAAAACACTTTAGTTCATGCAATGCCAAGAAGAATTTTCTTCTCCCAGAATTGTCAATTAATGGGTTGTGGTTTGACTACGGGCCATTGACTTGTCCTGCAATTCCTTCTCTTTCTCATTTCTTTACTGCATTCTTTAATGCAAGCTGAAGATGCTGTAAGAAAGTATGAAAATAAAAACTGGTTTATGTCAGCAAAGTTGTCCAGTCTATGAGACAGCTTATGTACAAACTGTCTGCAAATAGTCCAAGTCTGCTTTTTTTCAGAAATCAGTCATCTGGGCAAATAAATTTCAAATTAAAGTAGAATATCTCCATGGTCATTCTAGGGTCATTTCAACAAAAGAAAAAGAAACTTGGAAAAATGTATTTTATTATGCACACATTAATAATTTAATATTAATTTTCTTCAATGAAACCACAGCTGCATACCAGACTTCAACAAAGGAACTAATGCTTCGGCCTCTTTTTGAACAAGAGGGTTAAAAACTTGTACTCGGTCTGGCAGGGATAGAGTTAATTTTCTTCATAGCAGCTTGCATGGTGCAATGCTTTGGATTGGTGACCAAAACAGTATTGATAACACAGGGATTTTTAGCTGTTGCTGAGCAGTGCTTAGACAGCATGACGGCCTTCTCTGTTCCTCACCCCACCCCACCAGCAAGGAGGCTGGGGGGGCACAAGAAGCTGGAAGGGGGCACAGCTGGGACAGCTGACCCCACCTGACCAAAGGGATATTCCATACCATATGTCTTCACGGTCAGCAATAAAACCTGGGGGAAGAAAGAGCAAGGGGGGATATTTGGAGTTACAGTTGTTCATTTTCCCAAGTCACCGTTACGCGTGATGGAGCCTGGCTGTCCTGGGGATGGCTGAACACCTCCTGCCTGTGGGAAGCGGTGGGTGAATTCCTTGTTTTGCTTGGCTGGCACATGTAGCTTCTACTTCACCTTTCAAACCGTCTTTATCTCAACCCACGCGTTTTCTCAGATTTGCTGCTGGCCAGAGTTAAAACACAACAGTCCTTTTTGGCACTCAACATGGGGTGAGACTTATTATTATGAAGTCCCTTCAACTTCCACCATCCACAAATAACCCCATAGGGAACAATAACAATCTCACATCTCTGATAGATGTGTGTTCATTTTATTTTGATTATTGAATAATTTTACAATATAGATAGTTCTTCATTTAATCTATGAGAACAATAGTTGCCATTTTTCAAGGTCTGTCTTTGTAACTAATTGCAAACTAATCAGCAGGATTTCACATTGCATATGGATGCAATTTGGTCAATTTGCATATGGTGCATATGATCAGTTTGAGCTGTATTTGAGCTGTATGACATTGGTAACTGTTAAGAAGTTTACTTAGAAGAGTAATGTCCTGTATGTTTTCCAGTTTGCAAGACAATTTGTATAGCTGTAGTATTTAATGCCCTGACCGATACGGTAAACATATTATACCAAGTACCTTCTAGCCACACAGTAAAGGAGAATTTCTCCAAAGAACTTGTAAGTCAATAGACAAAAGGACACCCATTTTACGGACAGACAGGCTGAATATAGAGTTTCTAGTGGAGACCGGCCATATTTAAGTTGAACCTTAGGCACTTCTAGAGGTCCCCAACTTGGATGTTTTTTCAAGATCACAGGACTAAGTCTGTGAACTGAATTCCCCTCTCCTAAAGGAGGGATCAGGATCTTAACTGGGCCACCACTGTTCCTTAGTGTCTCTGAAAGGGAGATGACAGTAATAATCTCTGCACATATTCTTGGTCAAGGATGGCATTTTACAATGACAGCTTTTGCCACTAGTTGCACCTGCAGTTCCAACAGCAGGAAGAAGGTAGTAGGTTTTGCAGGATGTCAGTTTAATCATTTCCATCTGTAGGTCTTGTACATCAGTGTCTTGGTCACATCCATTACATTTGTATTGATTGGTTAGTCCTTCAGTGTTGTTTCCATATAAAATGTAAAATGTACCTGGGTTTAAGTAGAGGTCAATTATCCTTCTATGCCCAACAGACTTTGAAGCATTTACTGGTTTATGAATCATAATTCCTCTTTTTATTTGTCTATGCATATGTTCAGAACATAACAAATACAAAGCTTGATGCCTATCCAAAGGGAAGATGTCAACAGGAATTGTTTATAAACTTAGGCAAAACTAAACTAAAAAAAAAAAAAAATCAACTTAGCAGCAGCTTCCACTTTAATAATAAGTATTGTGTTCTTAGAACAAAATAGACAATTTTTGCAGATCTGCTCAGCTTCTATTTAAAAGGGAAAGGTATTTCAACTCATAAATAGACTCTAAGCATTCTTGAAAATCTGTCTATTTTATGGTAATTGTAAAAATCTGGACTTGCTTAGTTATGATTTGAGTATCCTTCACCATCCTATCAATGCTACAATTTTGTTGCTAAAAAGAATTTTAAAAAAATCTGTATAATTTCCTAGCAGCTTGCAATCAAGGGGAATTGGGATCTGTAATGTGAATACCCCAGACAATTCTTTACAGATGATAATTCTCAATTATCATCACCTGTTTATGATTTCAGTTAACAGGGTGTTTTGACAAAGGATGCTGACTTTTAGAGAGTGCTCATACATTTTTCTGAAGTTAAAAATAAATGGCATAAACTCTGTGATATTCGGGCTAGACCCTTTTTACTTGAAAACAGGCAGTGAAGCTGGTTTCTCTAGGTTTCAATATGTGATGAGAAATCAACACATCCCCAAAGCAATTCATATAGTAGTCTCTTACTACTTGTCACAGTGAAAGGCGTTATGTATCCAAGTCTTAGCTGAACTTCTTGGGTCCTGCTTGAGGTAAATATTATCCCCTTAGGGTCTTCGCTGTAATGCTGTGCCAGATTTTTTTCATGATCAAAATCTCCTCTAAGATGTCAGTAATTTATAAAGTACGTATCTAGTTAAGATGTTGCTGATGGTTTAAATCTAGCTTTACAAAAACTAACTCTAAAAAGGGGAATCCATATTAGCAATCCATTTTTAAAAACTGGTGAACTGAGACATGAAATTTCATTTGTTGGTTTGGTTGATAACAAAAAGAAAGTCTTCCTGAAATGTAATTTGGTCCTTAAAACTGCCTTTTATTTTCCCCTTTCTCCTGCTCCATATATAAGAAAATTTCTTCTAGAGGTCTGAGCTCTGATCTTGCAACAATAATATTAAACAGCTTTGTCATTGCCATGCAATATCACTAGATCAAGTACATAAAAGGTAACTTGATCATGAGTGAAAAAGAAGGGTTATGAGTCTTCAGCCATACAGCAGACCTCTATCAGTTTAAAAGGATAATATTTATGGATAAGATGTTGAACAGAAAGACTTTTTCATTATATATTAAAGCACAAGTGTGATTTTCTTTAAGAGATACATTGATGCAGCATAAAATGAATAAAATAAGTGATTGTAGCTATTTTTAACTACCATACAGTTAGGGATTCAGCATAAATCTAAGGAAAGGCTTTATGGCTATCCTCAGATTCATCTAATGCTGCAAAGATCTGAAAGAAGGAGTTCAGTTAATGTTCATATTAAGCTGAAAGTGAAATGCATTTAAGAAGAGAGTTGCAATGCACTTTGAATGGAAGATACCAAGAACCGTGGACTTCTGTCATTTGCACAAAGATTTTTTTTAAAACCAATAGCTTAACTCATCTGGAATTAAGGTTAAAAAAAAAAAAAAAGAAGTTCTGAAAATAAGGTCATCAGTCTAGAGATGATGTAAATACAGTCTGTTGATCTGTTAAGTATTTTGCTTTGATTCAGTGAAAATACTTCACCACAAACTCTAACATATGACTAATTTTGTGAAGTCTATTTCAACCAAACTATATGTCCCAGTGCTGGCATGTATATAAAGGTTTACTGGGTGGTGGATGGAAGCTGCTAGATGGGTGAGCCCATGACCTGATATATATTTATTTTGAAAATGTAAAACATATTTCAAAAAGCAGAAAGAACTGGCTAGATAAGAGCAATTTACCTGGTATATAATTCACCTTGATGCCGAGTTTAAATTGTTTGAGGCTCTTCAACAGTTTCCGTGAAAACAAATACTACTTATGCTACTGAATGGTATGGATAACATACATACATCCAGAGACTGACTGCAGTATACAAAACCACACTGATTAAGAATTCAACAGCTTGTGTAGTGAGCTTCCCTTTATCTTGTTCATCATGTTTTAGCTCTGCAGAAATACCTTCTTTCATTATCCTTTCTGCCTTTCCAGTTTATCTTGACATAAACAGCACTTAATGCTATAAAACATCCTGTTCATATCCAGATAGAATTTTTCCCAAGTTAATTTTTAGTTAGTTTGTTTTGGGAAGAGAGAGGTGGGAAAAGAGAATGGGAAGGAGGCTTCCATTTTTAATCATTTAATTATTTGATTATGACTATTTAGTCATTTTTTTTAGTGACTAAGATGTTTTGGAGCATTTCTGGCTTACACAGTGATTAATTCTACAGCACCGTGAAGCCACGTATTTTGCTTCTTATTTGAAAAAGCATTTTTGGGTGTTAAGATGAAACCTTGAGTATGGTTTTTTTTGGTAATTTGTCCTTCAGTAGCATCAGATGTGTTCAAACACACAAAGTATTTTTGTTCTACCATTACAAAATTGCAGTAGAATAACAACACCCTTTCTTACAGACCCTTTTATTTACTCTTTTGAAACAGCATACAGTATAATGTTACAAAAGCAGGATGTAAGATTTTTTACATTGTCAGAGAAATTGATGTAAAAATCCCTTTGTGTCAGTGAAAATAAATTTTATACTGAATAAAAACATACCAAAAAATCATTTTTTCTATGCAAACAATATAGCTGTAGTCTGGCATTGTTTGCTAGACTTTGGTACTGTATGTATTATTTGCAAATGGACATGAAAAACAAAGGAAAAAACATGAAAGATTGTAAACAACAAAATTTGAAACAGAATGAGAAAATGTGTATAGGAGTGCATGCAGACCTACATATTTTAGGAACAACCTTATGAATTATGAGTTATAGAAATGGTCTAGTTGCTGATTTAAAACTGTAATAAATTTAATACTTTTTAACATACTAGCTAATAGACATCTACATAGTATAATTGAAAAATTGATTAGGAAGCAAGTATGTTTCTTCTATATATATTTTACTAAAACCGCTAAGTTACACGGTAAAAATCCAGAATAATTTTAAGTTATACTCACATGAAGCTAAGGGTCCAAACTGTAGAGTGGAATTGTTGATAACAAACAGACTGTTAGATAGTTACTACTTTCTATAGCATTTTTTTAGCCCTGATTTTCATCACTATATAATTAATTTTCTTTGAAATATAATAGATGTATAAATGAAATCAAATGAAATGAAGACCAATGTGGGGACATTTTCTAATATAATTTTCATGACCTATTGCAGTCAGCTAACCCATACAATATTTTTATTGGTTCCTATGTTGTTATCAAAGGCATGCTGCTTGTATGGAAAATACTGTTCATCAAAGATCACAATAGGCTAACATAGTCTTTTCAAAAGGCTTTTTATTTCATGTGTTATGGAGAAAACATTAAAAGCATAGATCCAGTGCTGTTAAATCATATGTTAAAGAAATGTGGTACTCATTAAAACATTTCATGAAGAATCAATGTTTTCCCTCCTAATAACAAGGAAAAAGGAGGTGATTTTACAGATAGATTTTTAAACAACGTTCTTTAAATTAGCATATGCATTATTGCATGTTCTATACTACAGAATATAAAATAAGAACTGATGCTACTTAGTTAACTGACAATTCTCCTTGACATTGAAATGCAATTTTGCATGTAGAAAGACTTCTGGATTTTTCACTATTGGCATTCATTTATTATGCAAAGACTATATCTTGATTAAGACATATCAGCTTTTAGTATTCCTCATCCTTTTTTTTTAATTTTATATTATGATGCTATACTCTATGAGCTAAAAATTTAGCCCCGTAAAAAAAATCTAGCTCATCTTCAGATCTGACTTGATTCATACCAGATACCCTTACTTGCAGTCACCATTTTGATTGCTCTGATCTAAAAGCAGCACTTTTATTCAATACACTTATGTAACAGTTTCAGCCTGGAAAAAGTATTCCTGAATACTAAAAATAACCTCAATTAGTGATAAATTTATAATACAAAGGAGCTTGAAGCTTCTGATTGCAAAAGTTCTTGGAAGTTTAATTAATCCTATTTAAATTGGCTTCAACCCTATTGATCTCTATAGGATTTTTCCATTAGAGAGGTTTCATCAGAAAAAGTATATTACAAACTGCCTTCTACGTGACTTCTGGTTGTTCTTTCTGATGAGTATCTTAGTCATTTTATTTGTTGAAAATAATACCAACAAAACCAGATCTATTTACCTGTGAAGCAGGGATCATGGAGTCATGCGGGTAAAGAGGTCTGGATATTAGCTGGAATTAACCATAATTACATTGCTAATGCTACCCATGGAATGAAAATAGCTTTTCAGTAGGTGTACATGGTGGATTGCTCACCACAGCAAATAGATTTAATTGACTTAAATGTCCATGAATCATTCACAGTAAATTTGGTTTTAAAAGGAGTCAGTGCATGAAGAGTGAAAAAAGTTTTTTTAAGTTCCTCATTTCCAAATCTATTTTCCATAAAGTTAGAGATTATTTTTTTCCCCAACATCATATCTCCACATTTTTTCATTTGAATGATCCTTCAGTGAAAGGATCTCTTGGGGTAAGCACTAAGAATTTTTGGATGAGCCTCCAGATTTACTTAATGATATGGAGGTGTTCCCCTTCCCATTTCACGTATACGGAGAGCTCTCCTTTGCTGCAGCCTTGCTTTTCTTCCTCACGCTTAGCTGTATACTTTTACACTACAATTTATTTCTCAATCTTGTGTATGTTAAAACAAAAGATTATCCTAACTCCCCGAGGGGACAAAATACTGACCTCACTTAATCCAGATTTTTTTGAAACTGAAGAGCTTTACATTTCCTGGCTTTTGAAAGTGGGGGAAGGCTTCTAGGGAGGCACAAAAAGAAGTTAGCTTTTGCAAGTCTTTCATTAACTGAGGATTTTATAGGATAGAAGAACCTATAGTCTTCATTCTAGGAATATTTAATCATCGTTTTCTAGGACAAAATGGGTGGGTTGGCAACTTCAGAAGAAATGGAAGATTCAGATTGTGATTTTTTTTAATTTTTTTTTTACACTAAGTAATATGAGAGAAAGTTACTCAAAATGGAGATAGGAAAGGCTTTTAACTAGCAATTAGTCGTAACAGCTTTTATTTAAAGACACATTCATTCTAAATACAGGGTGCTTTACAGCAGCCAGAGTTCTTTTTTTGTATTGGTATCATTTCCTCTGTACATAGAAAGCTATGACCTTGGATCATATTTAATAGATTTTTCACTTGGAGCTTCCAAAGGCACCATCAATTTTGCATCATTTCTCTCACCAGCTGCACTTTTGTTCACACAGTTTACCGCATATGCATGGATCATTATATTCTTTATTTTAAACTTGACAGTTTGTCCTTTTACACTTCAATGTTTATTTTGACAAGAGCAAAGTAACAAGCAATCCCCATTAAAAAATATCTCTCACAAGAGGAAATTCAGAAGCATTGCCAGTCCCTACATTCACATTTACAAGAAAACTTGACTCACTGGTTTGGAAAGCGCTCTCTTAATACAACTTAAAAATGTAAGTCCTGTTCGTTTCCCAAACTGACAGTTAAACCACTATTGGAAAGAGAAAGATAATTTAGGTTCTGCTGTTGAAGAGCACTTAAAATAATTCTACTTTTTATTGAATTTTTAAAGATGTATTTTCAAACAAAATTAGAATATTTTTTTATAAAGTAATACCTATAACAATAAATTATATTTCAGATTCATTAAAAAACAAAAACAAACAAAAAAACCCTAAAGCAGCATTAACTTTTTATTTCTTAAGTATGGTTTTACTTGGTGCATTTAAAAACACTTTGGTCCGTACTCACAGAAATATCCAGGTAGTATCATGGGAAATATGTCATTTCTCACAGTCATATATTGAAGCTCTGTGGCACCAGGAATACACTTTATGTATCCTGAGATGTAAGACAATGACCTATTTCCTGGATTTCACTTTCTCTATTGAGAGGTGAACTTTTTCCCTGTAGTGTAAGCCAGTGATGGAAGAGAGGGGAAGACATGATAGGACACACCTGTCCTTGCCTAAGTTTATCCATTTAAAAGTTCATCTCATCCCAAGGTAGGTGTCTCAGAGAGGTGCCTATCTGCCTCCATTGACCTCACAAGTCTTGATGAGTGACTTACATTAGATGTCATTTCACAGACAGGTATATATGAGACAAATGTTAACCTCTGAGTCTCGAACACTGCAGTGCCTTTGTCAGGAGCCCACTGTGAAACACAGTTCCCTCTCCCAGTTTTCAGGCTTGAGCAGAACAGTAAGTGATGCAGATGTGTAAAAACAAGCACAGTAATAGTGAACCCTATCTATCAAATAGAAAATCACTCGGATTGTCAAAGTGGAGCCTGTAACACACAATGATCACCTGGAGACACTGGTAGATTTGAATAGCTTCATCCCATTGAGTACTCCGATATCTAAAGTCAAAATGGACAGATCTCAAGAGCAGAGTCGAAGAGTCTTCCCAACTGTTCTGCTGTCTGATGTTTTAACTATGATTACTTTATTCATCCTGGATGAATGCTCCACTACTAAGACAGTGGATGAAAAAAAGTGTACTATCTCTTCCTCTGGTAGATCTTTTGCACAAAATCCAGCCTTGTAGGCTTGATTTTACCCTAAGGAGCACTGCAGGCTGGGTCATGCCAACTTAATGAATTCACTAAGCCTAGCAGTGAGGTACGCAGTGCTGGTCTGAGGGGATTCTTAACAAGGCCTTTGGGTACCTATAAAAACAGCCAACCCTGTTTTTACATACATGTGAGTGTGTATAACAGATGCATACTTAAACATGAAAGACATACAGGTGTTTAAATAAATTCATGCTGCTTTGATCTGTGCTATGCTTCCCTATTTTGTTCTTGATTATAGTTAAAGTATGGAAATTAATTATGGATTGCACATACGCCTGTTCGGCGTCTGAACCCTTTAGGTGACTCCTAGAGAGCAAGCGTTTATAGCATTATGTTGATCATCATGGTGTGAGATTTGCTTTTGGGGTCTGGGTGGAGATTTTTTTTATTTTCTTACTAAATCATGAAAATATGTAATCTAGAAGAAAAATATATTCTGCACACTGAAGACTAATGGGATTTTACAATTAGAAGAATTAGAACTCATCCTGTAACAGCTAATGTTATTTTACATCAGCTTTGTAAGTAGAGCTTAGGACATGATGGGCAAAAACCCATTTGTAATGATATTTCAGAGTGTAGCCCACTACTATAGTAGAGTTGTACCCAAGTGGCCAACTGATGATGGAAGAGGAAAGTAGGTTCCATAACCTGGTTTTATGAAGATGACATGAAAGTAAAAGTGGTGTCATAGAATATAATAATATAAATTGCAAGGTACTGTCTACCTTGATGGAATCTACATGATAAAGCAGTAAATTAGAGGAAAAGTACCAAAATGTAATGCAGGTTCACAGGTAGGGCCAACTGAATATAAGACATGTATTTTTAATTTAGGCTGGCTGCTGGGTATTTTTAAATAGCTTTCTTTAGGTTTTTCTTCCTACATGCAAAATAATAATAAAAGCTTTGAAGAAAGCTGTTTTGGAAGTGATCAGGTAAACTTAACCTTAACCCCTAATGAAGTCTATCTACTTATATATATGTGTATATATGTATATTTTACCCTTTTCTAACTTGTCAATTATTGCCCACCTATTACAGGCTCGTTTCTGAGTTAGCTCCAGTTAATCAGATGCTGATTGGGGATTCTAGAATACACTTGCTGATGATTATGTGTTATTTTAACAGGAGAATGACAATAATTTCCTGTAATGCCACTTGTTAAGGTAATTATGCCATAATTGCCTTATCAAGGTGTCATAGAAGAGAGAGGAGAAGCTCTGAGATTTCACAGCTGCTGTCATGCTTTGATAAAGTGTTATCTTGAAAATATATTATCACTCATCAAGCTAAATTTCTACCAGTTGTTTTAAATCAGAAAAATCTGTCTCGGGTAGGGCATATGACCTCTGCATTTGATGTTTCTCATTCTGATAATTAGGAAGGATGGATTAACTTTGTTTTAAGGTATAAACCTAACAACCGATTTGCATAGATAGGAGTAAATAAATGCAGGTTCATGAAAATGTCTGGGATTTTCGAAGGTGAGAAGCTGCTTCCTATGAAAAGATAGACCTCAAACTGTAATCTTGGTTTTAGAGTAGGTACGGCTACAGTTACTTGGATATTGTCTCTGCTGTAGAGAAAAGAGAAGTGAAATAGAGAATGCAACAGGTCAAAAGTAGGTATATGACAGGTCTCATAAACATGTTTTATTTTTTTAAAACTTATAAAGAACCTTAATAAGAGCACTTGCTTCAGACTTACTGAGATCCATTGCTAAGACCTGCTCAACAGGAACAAAAGCTTGAGCTCTGTTTCCTCTGGGTCAGAAGTGCAAGAAAGTAGGATACATCAAGTGTTTGGATCAGAGCAAAATCCAAGTATTTGATCGAATTTGGAGCAGAGTTTACCATTTGCACTGCCTAGCGTTGTAATAATATCTAAAGTGATTGTTTTTTCACACTCAGTTTAATCGTGGAACCATAAACTGGGAAATTTAAATAATTCTGATGGAATATACCCATTATGCAGCTGATTCTGCACTGCCAGCGATTCATCTTGTCACTCATGTCAATCTAACTGAGAGAAGTAGCCACTACTTCAACCTGTGATGACTGACTGTCCTTTACATGATTATTAGTAATGATAAAGTCAAAAGTAGTGGAGAATTGGGCTCATACAACGCAGCTCCTTAAAGTATTCAGCCTCTCATCTGATGTCAGTAAGAATTAAGTGCTATGCATCTTACTGGATCTAGCCCAAGTGCATGCTTTAAGAATGGCAAATAAATGTGCATATATTTTGTACATTTGCATGTTTCATACCTTCTAGGCAGCTGATGCAATATAGCATGGTAATGATCATATAAGCAATGCACAGATAGGTACGCTAGCTTGATTAATGTCAGATCTTGCACTGAAGCACTTCCCCAATCAGAAAACTAAAAAACTAAATATGGGGGGGGGGGGGGGAACATTTTTCTCCTATTCTTCCCAACATGTCTTTCCATGTCCTTGAACTATTCAGAGATGTACGGCTAACAGTGTAATTTTCTGGGTGAAGGTTCCATGCAGAATATCTACTTCGACTCCTTGGACCATACAGTGCAAATTCCAGAAAAAACAAGCATCAGTGACAGTTTTAAATCAAACTTAGCAATCCATTTGTCGGCTGGAGAAGAAGAAAGAGATGCATTTCTAGCAGTGCTGCTGGAACAATTTAGCTGACACATTTGTGGAAACTAATACTCTGCCAAATTTACAAGGGCATGCTCTCAAACTGATGACATATCTACTTGTAACAGGTTAACTTCTCAACATTAAATCTAATCACTACCAAAACCTCAGAGAATGTCTGAGAATGAGAAAGTGATCATGAAGTTACAGCATTTGTGACTTTAATAATAAGAAAGAATGAAAACAGGAGAAGAACAGCATTCAGCATACTCAGGGATTAGTAGAAAAGCTCTTTGGGCAAGAAGGTTTGCAGAATAAAAGGTGAATTTTCATCTTTATTATGTGGTACTAAAGGCACAAGAGCAATCTAAATATTCTAAGACGTTCTGAGTCATAAAAGAAAGAAAAGCTAATGGTTTTACCAAAATTTTCTAATTATCTGTAAGAAAGAAGGTGATTTACAAAAAGTAGAAGAAAAATCTCACAATCAAAATAAATATAAGGGGGGTGGGGTGGGGGTGGTGAGAAAACCAAAGCCACCAGGTAGGACTAAAATGAAAATGGACAATATGGAAAGCAGGTTGTAGATAACAAAAATAGAAGCAGCAAAAATAAAAGGTTTCATAAAAGTTTATCAATAAAAGAAAGACAGTTCTGTCATGTGACTGGGAAGGAAAGCAAATTAGGCATTTCTTAGAGAAGGTGGAAATATTAATTCATAACTTTCTACCCTTTTGTTTTTATAAAAAAATAAATAAAATTAAGGTCTGAAACAGCAAATTTTTAAGAAAAAGAATATGAGGAAAGAACTGCTTAGAAAAATATTAGCTAAATAAAATATACTCAATTTAGTTTCATTATACTCACTTTCAGTCCCAGAAGAAGTTAAAAACTGAAGCTATTCAATAAGTACTGAGCTATCATCCTTGACAACACATAAGGAATGAGGGATTTCCAAGTGGATTTCTGAAAGATAAATATAATAAAAGACGGTTGGGGGCATCAGTACTTTCTGATATATGACAAACCAGTTTACCTTTTTAAACCTTCAGGAGTTGCAGAACAACGTAGGTTTGTAAGTTCAGCTGCAGTCAGACTTGAACTGATCTCATGGCTATATAAAAAAATAGTTGAGTATATCTTAGCAAATTCTTTGATACTGTCCTATATTGTATGCTCAAGACCAGGCTGCAAATATATTTTCATGCGCAACTGATTAAAGAACCCAATCAAGTGTTTATGAGCAATGGAACATCAGACTAGAAGAATATTTCAAGAGATGTATCACATGGATTTGAGATGAACCATGTTCTACTGATTATTTTCATTAATGACTTAAATAGTAGAATAAAGATTGTATTTAGATACAGTCAGATTGTTCTGAGAGATGCACAATTAAAGAACAAGTGCTGCAACAAAGAAATTGTCGTTTAGTATGAGGGATTTTTTTTCACAGTAACCATGGTCAAAAATGAACAGGTTGCTCTGCAAGGCTGTGGAATCTCCATTCTTGTATGTATATTCAGGACCTGATCTGACCTGATAAACCTCATCGAATACTGAACATGCTCTTGCTGGAGCAAGAGGTAGGAGTAGAAGTGTTTTTCAATGTAAATTATTTAATTCTACAATTACATTGAAGTTTTAGATGAAAATTGAAATAAAACACAGAAATTTGGAATAAAACACAACCAGAAATTGACCGAACCATCCATAATTACTAAAAGAAAACCTCAGAGAAGGTGAGCAAAGAAAATTACTTGCAGGAAGGAGAAAACACAACTTTATAATGGCAAGACATTTCTAAGCAGAAGCATGGCAAAGGATTTGAAAATTAGCTTCCAAAACTTGGCCTTTAAAAAAACACAAAAAACACCCCTTTAAGTAAGAGGCAAAGTTTTGGCTTATGATCTAGATATCAATCCTTTGAAAAGAAGAAGTCAGGTTCTGTTCTGGGCTATTCTGTTTCCAAGACAAAAAAGTAGTTGTAGAAAACCTAACTAATGGTCCCACTCTATCTGGAACTTCTGAGACCTCATGTTGACATTCTATCTAGTTTTAGAAATGTTGTTTTAAAACATTAAAGACAAATGAGCAGTACTTCACAAAATATCAGTGAGAATGCTGAGGCTGTTAAACACACTTTATGAAAAAGGTTAAAGGATTTTTTTTAAAGACTATTAATGAGAAGGTGGTGATGATTTTAATGTACTTCCAGTACACAAAGGCTCTTTCTACAGGGAATATTGGTGTGCTATGTATCTGCTATGTCATCAGACAATAAAGCAGGAATTAATGAGCATACCATGCTCTTAAAAAAATGTTAGGTATAATTCTGGCAAATGTAAATATTAATTGTAAAAACTTTAAAGTACTCAACAGGTTATTGGAGAGAGTCACGGAACATCAATAGCAGATTTCTAAAAACTATAGACAATCTTCCACCAGCAATACTCTGGGAATACTTGAACCTGCCTTGATATTGAAGGATAAATCAGATAATGTCTTGAAATCTATTCCATATTTGCAATGCTGCTGATGAATAGTTACCAATTGGTTTTGGTGGAATCACACACACAAAAAATAAAAAATCACAGGAGGAACTGGCATTCACATAAGGCTCTTTCCTGTTTAGCACCATGAAAACTTCATCAATCTGCAGTCAGTCATCTGTGGTTCAGTGACAAACCAGTCTTTCTCCAAATGGTACTCAAACACAGCCAAGGTGGTGAGACCCTGATGAGGTTTCTCACAGCCCTTTCTCACACACTTGTTTCACAGGAGTTGCACTGTAGCAGAGCTGCTCAGAACGCAGGCAACTGCACCCCTAGGAGAGGGGGGGGGGCTCTGCACCCACACCTTACCCAGGGCCCTGACACCACCTTACCTCACTGTGCCCCTCCTTTCAACAGTGGTTGTATTGCCCATCTGATGACTTCTTTCTAAGCTGTAAAAATGGTATGAAAGGTGAAGGTGAAGAGACCTTTGACAGCAACACAAGAGCAAGAATTTACAAACTGGTAAGCACCAACCACATGGAGGCTGGCCACCAGAACTCAAGAAAAGGGGGGAAATGGGAGACAGGCAGCAGAAAGGACGGTGAGGCTGAGCTGCGGGAAACAGGGTGCAGTGAGAACACACCAGCTTTCTGCCAGGAGGGAACAGTGCTTCCAGTGTCCAGCCAGGCTGGCCTGGACAGCAGCACTTCTCCCACATCAAATTCCTGGCCTGTTAAACAGATGGTAAAGGGATGGAGGACATAGATTAGGAGGAAGGACAACCTATGGAATTGCTCTGCTATTTGGGTTTTGTTCCTTTATTTACACAATTTTAATTTGTTTTAGTTGCTGGTTATCGGTTACTGCTTTAGTTAAGAGGCTCTCCTAGGTAAGCTTGTATGTCTAATTGACAGCATGTATTTAAGTGAAAAATTTAAGGATGAAATGCCTTACACATTGACACACGCACTGACATTTAGATCAGCAGAAATGCATTTCTAAGGAAGCACATTCCTTTAATACAGTATTTACCCACTGATGGCTTTATGGGCAGAGATACTGCATTGCTCCGGTATTTCCATTAAATGACATAAGCCATCATTTTATATCTTGTTGTTGATATATTTTGCTTTCTTGCTTTTTGAATATTTGATGTCCCTGATGTATGTCAAAGCAGAATTTTTTTGAGATGGCTTTTTTTATACTCACTTTGCATTTACTTTGATGCTTTGAAGCTTCACAAATATAATTCAAGTGTCAAAGTTTTTCAGATAGGGGATAGTGGTCCTGCTGGTTTTAAAACAGACAGCTAGAATGTAGATATTTTGCAGCCAGAGGATAGAAGAGTACTGGAATAGTCAGGTTCCAATAATCAGAATATCCTGACAAAAATACCCCTTGGAGATATGTACCAGTTTCTACTAGAATGGTACTAAAAATACACAGTATCCCAATGAGGACAACTAACAAATACTGACAAGGCTTGGCCTTGTCTGAAGGAAAAACATGTAGTGATTCATTTCTGCAGGAAACACTTCTCTGTGCTTTAACACTATTTGAACACTAATAAGATTTAACATCCCCTGCTTCTGTGGAGAACTGCTCAGAAAAAATACAGTTTTGATTTTCTTTCCTTGCAAAAATATAAGAACGGTTTAAAATCTGAAATATGGTTTTAAACAGCCAATCTTTTCCTGGACTTTACATAGTTTTGAGAGGGGCAGAAGAGAAATGGAGAGAAGGGACATTTGTAATTTCAGTTTTGCTAGTAAAAGAAATACCATTTTTTCACAGCCAAATCTTTATCTAACTTGCCTAAGGAGGGAGTGACTGACCATCATTCATCTTCTCTCCAGACTATTAAAGAATACAATAAATACAAAATCATGATTGCAAGCTATGCACATCTGGTAAATTAACCAAACAAAACACAAACTGAGCAGGGTTGAAACTGTCTATAACAACAGTGTGTTGCCTGAGGCGATATGAATCTGTGGGAACAAAACTGCAGTGTTGACCTCCTAGAGTTTTAATGTCTTTTACTTCACCCTTGCACTGAATAAAGGTACTTAATCACTTGTGGGAGGCTTCTCCCATTCCCAATACAATTTTATTTTGCTCTTATACTTTATCTTTGTTCTAAAATCTTATTTAAAATTTATTAAAAAAGCCAGAAAACCTCTGGTTAGTCTCAAAAGATAGAAAATTATTCAAGAGATTGAAGTGGACACTGACTGAAAACTGTGTCTTGATTGTTCATTACGAATAAAATTTGAAAAAATAATTGTTAATTTTTGAGATGGGATGTTGGAGTCCTCCTTGAGAAATTGTAGAGATCCAGGACATTCACAGAGCTGGCCAGCATGGTATTTTATGGCTTGAATTCATATAGTCCCAAAGTTTTTCTTCAGCTCATTTATAGATTATGAATCCTTTGATCAATTAGGAAAATGAGAAAAAAAGATGTGAAGTCACAGTTACCCAACCCATTTGCTTGAAGTGGGAATACATAGATGTTAGTGGAAGTGGGTATTTCCTAGCATTCTCCATCATGCAGTTGAGCTGAAAAGCTTTACAGATATTTCTAATAGTAGAAGTAACCTGAAATGCAACTGTGTTAGAAGCATTATGCTAGCATAGTGGAAACATAATTCGCAAGATGAAGAAGTCTGGGAAGATTCCCAGGTACTGAGGTGGGCTGGAATTGCTCATGTCTAGCCCACTACCCTGCCTGAGTCTTCCACAGCACTGGCATTGCTGTGTCTCCTGGGATGTTCTCGTCTCCTGAGCCATACCCCCAAAGTGGTGGGTTGGGGGAGACTGGTGGGACTATGTTGGCTGGCACATGCCAGAATCACAGAATGGTCAGGGTTGGAAGGGAGCTCTGAAGATCACCTAGCCCAACGCCCTGCTAAAGCAGGTTCTTTAGAGCTGGTTGTACAGAATCATGTCCAGGCAGGTTTTGAATGTCGCCAGAGAGGAAACCCCACAGACTCTCTGGGTAGGCTGTCCCAGTGCTTTGTCACCCTCAAGGTAAAGAAGACCGTCATTATTCAGAAGGCATTTCTTTTGTTGCAGTTTATGCCCATTGCCCCTTGTCCTGTCACTGGGCACCACTGTGAAAAGAGCCTGGCCCCAGCATCTTGACACTTGTCCTTAAGATATGTGTAGACATTAAGATCCCCTCTCAGTCTTCTCTTCTCCAGGCTAAGCAGGCCCAGCTTTCTCAGCCTTTCCTCATAAGGGACACACTCCAGTCCCCTCATCATCTTCATAGCCCTCTGCTGGACCCTCTCCAGCAGCTCCCTGTCTCTCTTGAACTGGGGAGCCCAGAACTGGACCCCTCACTCCAGATGTGGCCTCACCAGGGTGGAGTAGAGGGTGAGGATCACCTCCCTCAACCTGCTAGCCACACTTCTCCTAATGCACCCCAGGTTGCCATTGGGCTTCTTGGCCACAAGGGCACACTGCTGGCCCATGGCACCTTGCTGTCCATCAGAACCCCCAGGTCCTTCCCCACAGAGCTGCCTTCCAGCAGGTCAGCCCCAGCCTGTACTGGTTATTCCACCCCAGGTGCAGGATCCTGAACTTGCCTTTGCTGAACTTCATGAGGTTCCCCTCCATCCAGCTCTGTAGCCTGACCAGGTCTCACTGAATGGCAGCGTAGCCTTCTGGGGTACCAGCCACTCCTCCCAGTTTTGTATCATCAGCAGACTTGCTGGGGGTACCTGGTCACTGATGGATAATTTGAACAGGACTGGACCCAGTACCGACCCCCGGGGAATATTGCAAGCTACAGGCCTCCAGCGAGCCCCTGTGCTGTTGATGACAACTCTGAGCTCTGCCGTTCAGCCAGTTCTCCGTCCCCCTCACTGTCCGCTCATCTAAGCCACACTGTCTGAGCTTACCTGTGGGTGCCACAGCTCAGAAATCATGGTAAGGAACATCTCATTAGATGAAATTTAGACTTTCATACACTTTGCACAACTGATGTTCATACACAGTAGAATGGGGCTCATATTTAAGGAGAAGTCATTACAGAAATAAAACTGGCAAGTTCTACAAGCTTTTTCAGAGTCCCGTGTTATAGATTTGTGAGTTACTGTTTGCTTGCTTATGTAGTGCCGATGTAAGTTTTCCTTCTTTCACTTGTTTAAAATATTTTTGACTTGGTTTAGAAGTTTAAAGACAGAGATGTTGATGCAAAATATGTTCTCTGTATTTCAGATGTTTTTCCAGTATTTCAAGTAGTGAAACCAGACAACTGACAAATAAAATTAGAAAGGGAAAGCTTGAATAAGAAGAAAATTCAGTTTTCTGACAGATAGGGTGACAAAATGAATTCTGGACTTTATTTTGCTGTGCCTTGAAGATATCTGAAATATTATTTTTTTTGCTCATTATGCCTCCTGCTTTATCTCAAGATTCAGTTTGATATCCCACATCTTAACCTACCTGTGCTTCTTGTGGACCTACACCTGTACTGATAAAAAGGATAACAAAGAAGACAGACTTAATTGAAGAGTTTTTATTTGTACTACCTGGAAAAAATTCTTGTATTCTGATAGCAAATATACCTAACTTGCTCTCTCTTGCTGTCTACCACTATTGTTCCATCTCTTGTAAGCTAGGAAACAAAATGATAACATGCGGCTACCCCAGCTATGAAGATTTTCTCCTTTTCTATACATGGGGGAGGCTGACACTGATGTTGCACAAATTTAATTTCACCCCTCAAAGATGAAACCCATATACCTTTTGTCCAAGCTTTGGGGATGGAATGGTGCTGCAGAGAAACTTTGATCAGTCCTCTGATCTGCGTGATAAACTGACTGTTCATTTCCCAGTAACACAGCAATGATGTTTAGCTGGCACAGATGGACTCACTGACAGAAACTACTTGTATTTAAACTAGCAAACCTCTCTCACAGTGTCCTACGCGGCCACTTACAGGTCAGTCAGCTGAATGGTATTTTAGGCTAGGACAAAGGGTGTTTCTTGCATTCTCTTGAAAAGAAAATGCTCTTTTTATCCTTTCTGTACTTGTATTCTCGTTGCTTATTAATTAAACAAGCCACAACTTTCTGCTACAACTATGTTTAGCTTTGGGGGATTATATGCAATTTGTTCTTTGTCACCTCAGATACAACAGCAAATAATTCTGTTAAAAATGTTATCTTGGTGTGTTTATTTTTTTTTTCTTAAATCAATGAGGAGGCAAAATATAACGCAGACTTGGAGAATGAATTCAGCCCAGACAAATCTTCTTCAGTTGTCATAGTTCCTGAAGTGAATAGAGATCCTGAAGGCATATAGACACATTCTCAAATAATTAATTTCAATTCTTTGTCTCATGTAGTGAGAGGAAATGTGCATACTGTTAGTGACTGCTGGAAATGTACTTATTACTTAGAAGTTTTGCTGGTTTATTATCTAGAAATTTTGCTTGTTTATTGACATCTTTGTTTCATCCTTTCATGAGTTCGAGCTCTATGAATATTAAGGTAGAGATGCGCAGTTGTTATTTAACATCATGATTATCATGAATAATTTTTTTAAGATAAGTTATGTTTATAACAATTTTCTTTGGAATTTCCTACTATTACTTATTTCAGTAAGCACATATCCTAATGAAGGCACAACAAGAGACTCGGGAAAAAATAATGAAATGTGTTGTTATTTATCTGTTTTTCCTAATCGTTCATCAAAAATTGATACCTAATGAAAAGCATCATCAGTATTTCAAACTTCTGAATATTACTCATTGAAAGGTTAACAACATTATGTATTAACAAATGGATTACTTCTGAGTACAGAACATCTTTCACAGTACTACAGAAATCTTCTTCTGCTGTTGCTATTCAGATTAAGCACAGAGTGATGCTTTGAGAGCACAACTATCAATTTAAGAACCTAAAGTGGAGATTAATAAAGATTTGAAGCATCACTACAGATCTTAATCCAAAGACAGAGTTGAGGTTCCTTCATTTGAAAGCAGAGAATTATCTTTCAATGAGCTATTCCATATTTCTTTTCAGACAAAATCAATCAGGTTTTCTTCTTTGAATACTTTTACTTCTCATTGCTTGTGCAAACATATGCTTAGCTCCGAGCTGAGTACCTGACATTGATTTAGTTACCCTACCAAATAAGGTGAACACATTCTATTTACAAAGTTTCTGTAGCTTCCAGAAGCATTGACCTCTTATGCTGTAATTACATTAAAATATTGGACATTGCCTCATGCTAGCTGGGGGTTTCCAGAGCTTTGTTTCCTTTTCTACAAGAGTTTTCTCATTGTTATTATATCAAGATTCTTAAATTTGCTTTGCGTGAAGTTGGATTGTGAAAATAAAGCTGGATACATGACATGGCCAAAGATGAACTGTAAGAACCGGGGTAATTCTGGCAGGTCTCTTTCTTCTTTTACTGATGGAAAAAGTATAAGAAGCTTGTAACATTTTGTTTTTTCATCTGCCTTTCATGTCTAGGTCCAAAACAATGGAGATATCTTAAAAGTTTCACTAATCCTGTCCTTGGATACTAACTCTTACATAAGGAAATGAGAAAACCCCCATCCTCTGTGCTTCAGTTTTTGTGATAGAACAAGGTTATATTGAGCAACTCCAGAGATTAAATCCTGAAAAAAAGATTATTTATTTGAATTACTATTGCACCTACCAATACCAATCCAGACCCCTGGGTGATAGATGTTAAAAAGACACTCCTTGCCTTCAGGAACTTAAAATATGGATTTTGACCAAACATAAGCGGAAGAAGTAAATCAAGAACCAAAATTGAAAAGCAAGTAGCAGAAAAGCAAGTAAATCACCTTACAAGGCATATGTGTCACATTTTACAGTTTACTTAACCACAACCAACATTTTTAAAAGGTCTTTCCACAGACATTTTTTTTTGTTAAGAAAAGGATTATGTACGTTATATGGTTAAAATTTCTTCTTGAATTCCAGTTGTCCCTGGAGTACTAATTATACTGTTGGTTTTGAGCCTTAATAATATTGTTGTTGCTGTTGTTGTTATTGAAATTAATATTAGCTAACTTCAAGTTTAGCCCTCTGTTGGCATCTGAACAATAGTTATCGAGCCTGAAAGCACCCCTGTGCTCAAATTATACCTGGCTTTTTGCTGGCTCAATATGAGAAGCTGATCCAGCTTGGTAATGACTTCGTAAATACCAAATTCTGTTTCTCTCTGTGGCTTTTAGATGCTAGCTAGGTGTGAACTAAACCCCTGTGCTGCTGTTAAGCAAATTGGTCTTCCAAAGGAAGATGTGGCTTCCTGAAATTAAGCAAAATCTTAGAAGAATTATTCTATTGAACAAAAAATTTAGATATATCTGAAGTTCTTCCTAAACCATGTAGTCAATCTCACTTTTGAGGAAAAATAAACAGCATCAAAAACTGTCTTAGAGTGTTCAGTTTATTCATAAAGAAAAAATAATAAATCTACTTCCACCCACGAAGTAAAACAAACAAATATAATGCATTTTCAAACGCTTGCTACTGGAGACCTGTTTCTCAGAATGTTCCATCTTGTTAATGTATATGGGTATTTTAATTGTTCAGAAGAAATGAAGGGGAACTAGTTACCAAAGGAGGTGTCTCTTTCTTCACTTCTCTAATTTTTCAGCAGCTTTATATATAATTAGAGATTGCTGATGCAGGGATTATTGTAAAACAAAAGCAGCTTGATTGCTGCACTATTATACATTGAATGAGGGGGAAATAATTTGCCATGATTAAATTTACTAATAAATATTTAATGGAATATTCTTTTCTAACATATTTGAACAATATGCTACGTAGGGGGTGGTAAGTGTTAAGCTGAACAATTTTAATATTTAGGTTATTTTTAAAATTTAATTGGATATCAGTCTCATGTCATAAATTCTTTACTTTGAATAAACATGTCTCCTCGTACTCCAGCTCATACATTATGATTTGTGGATTTTAATTTTCAGCATTTATTTTTTTTAGCATCCTCTTATCTATAACTTATCCTCTGCATTTATCAGAAAGCCAAACACAAAATAATTCACTTAATTTTAAATTTAACTCCTTTTTTTAAAAAAACCTTGCTAATATTATCTCTCTGAACCACGGATAATTAGATAAAAGAAGGGGGGAAATAATCATACAGTTACTGAAGACTTAGTTTAAAGTAAACCTTAAATATGTGTTTATCTCTTTGATTTTGAATCAAGTGTCATATTAGTTAAGGACTTCATTATGCCATTCTGGTTTAGATTATTAACCCTCAGAGCCATATGCAGGCCCAAGTTTACGTTCTTTGTGAAATACATAGGAAGATGTGGCCGTTCCATTTGGCAATCCAAGACAGACCCAACTTAAAGGACCTCTCTAGAGTAGGAAACGTGAAGTACATTGGTGTATATGGACAACTGTTCCTGGTAGGCATCTGTATGAAGGATAGCATGGAGTTACCTTCAACTATACATGCTCAAAATTCATCCATGTATTCACATCAGAGGCCAAGACCAACACTGCTTTTTCCAAGACTAAACTAGCAAAATTATTCTCCTTTTTTGCAGTGACCTAATTCAGTAAATAAAGAGGGAGAGATTCAGATTTGTTTTCTGTGATAGTTTACATGGCTCCAAGTCCATGTCTCCCCAGGAGCTGTTTTAACCATCAGGCTGTACACTTGGCTGAGAAAGTACCTGTATACCTCTAATTGCCTCCAGGCCCCCAGGTATCAAAGAATGAAAGATTCCCTGTGCTGTAAAAAGCGGAAAAAGGAGTCTGAGTCTGCAAACCAGTAATGAGTACTCTGTCTCAGGAATGGCAGTTTGAGCCCCCTCGGGCTGCAAGGGAATTGAAGCTATGGCTCGGTCCTCCTGGGCATGCCTTTCAAACCAGCGGCTCTTGGATGCTCTTCTGGCAGTCAGCTTGAAGGCAGGCTGCTGAGGAGTGCAGGATGGTCCACTGGAGATTTGGAGGATTGTCAGCAGTCCACAGGTCCAGAAATGGGGGAGAGGCTTCATTAAGCACAGCCACAGCTGCACCTCTCCCCAGTCTTTGGGGAGTGTTTTCAGTAGAAAACAATGAGATCAGCAATTTGGACATGGTTTAATCATGTCAGCATGTACAGTAACTTCTTTTACTAGGAAAAAACTTCACTTTTAGGATATGCCAGTTCTATCAGTTTTTATTATTTTGAAAGTATTTTTGTTTCTTTCCACCTTTATACTTTCAGCAAGCATAAATAATTCTAAAATGCATTTGACGTGAATCTACATAAAATTAATGCAGATATTTCAAAGAGCTGAAGTTTTTAGTTTGTGCATTCTGCATTTACAAGCAAAAGGTATATGTATGTATGCAACTGTGTGGTGGCGTGAATAGCAAGACTTGGATAAGCTTCACATGTGTATAGGAAAGTCACCATGTGAAAAAAATTAGTTTCTGTGATTTCACAGATAAGTATGCCTCTGTGAGAAGAATAAAGAGACATAAAGCAAAGTCTCCAAATGCAATCATGAATAATAAAAATAAAAAGGACAAGCAAAATAATCTATCCTATCATCCTGATCTTTAGAAAGCTGGGCAAGGCTAAGCTTTAGCACACCCAAAGAAACCCCAGCCCTAGAATTCTATTAATTCCTTGCTGTAATCCATATCCAGGAGACTGCATATCTGTTTTGGTTTTTTTTGTCTAAAGCTTGGTCCTAAAATTCTCCTTAGATGCATACACACATGCATGGCTTCTAGATCACTATATTTAGTCTTTTCTCGGGAATTACCTGTCTTAAGCAACAGAACTAAACATGAATTTCTCATATGCTGCCTGAAAATGTGGCCAAGCACACCACTTTTTTTTTTTTTTAGTTGACACATTTAAAGATATTTTTTTTATTTTCTGTGTATCATGATTTTATGCTTTCTGACTTCATTGCCTTTGGTATCCACAGACAACTTGTCCCTTGGATGTAAGATTTGTAAGAAAGTAACCTTTTATTAGACCAGTTGATAAAGACAGGAAAAACAAGCATCTGAGCAGAAAACCTTGCAAACCTTATACCACTTTCTCCTCAGCCATGCAGTTAAAATCAAATAATTTATTGAATTGTTGTTGATACGTTGTTTTCCAAACCTAAATACAAAAACATGAGGTCATTTGTCACCATGCCTTCTTCTTAAAAACCTTCTTTATGTGTTGTTCTATTAATGTATGCATTGATATTCCCATATTTAAATTTCCTCATGAATTAATAATCAGTTAATTTTTGTCTTGGCATTCTTAGTTAACTGACCTTCACTACTTCTTCTTCTGGCTAAAACCAGAGCCTGAACCTCTCTGTTTCTTGTGGCAATGAAAATGATCAGGGAGCCAGTTTTAAAAGTCATGTTTCTGTAATCAGTTTCTCATTCTTAAAGTGCAAATACTTGACTTTTGAGTAGTTGATTTTTCAGTGCCGTAGTAATTTTTCAAAACTAAACTAGAGGAAAAAGTATTTTTTCTAGTGGAGTTGAAAATATTTCTTTCAAAAATTTCAAAAGCATTATAAATTATTCCAAATGAAAGTGTTTTTTGAATTCTTGCAAATGCTTATATATTTAATATTCATTTTTTTCTAAAAAAATATTTAACCGAAAAATACCACACCACAACTTGTTCTGAAAATATATTTTGAAATTCATTGTGTATTTTAAAATATTTCTGTCCACAACTATGGAAAAAATAACAGTTTTGAGGAGTGACTGGTCCATCTAAATCCTTGAAAATTTTTTGACCAAAACATTTAGTTGTCATTATTTAGTTACATTTATAGCTTCTCTGGCCCAGTACCTGAATTTCACTGCTGTTTTCTTTTAATATCTTGTCCAGGATTTTGATAAGTTTGGCGTTTACAAAAGCTCTTCTTCCTTAAAAAACTATTATAATCACACTGAACATAATGTTTACACAACTGCTTTGCAGTTTAGGGGCTACAGTATCAACGCCTCTCCCCTAATGCTCCTTCAGAAGTAATTTATTCCCTCCCTACCTGGACTTGTACTCTCTTGACATGGATGACAGATGCTGCTATAAAGCCAGATCCCTCCCTGTAATTACTATTAGAATTAAAATGAGCACAATCTCAGCCTTGCTATTTTTTTCTTTTCTTTTTTATTTTTTTTAATCACTTCAAGACTGAGTTTTCCAAATGACCTGTGGCTAAGTAAGGTTCTTGGTTATGAGCATGACTCCTAATTTAACAGCAGTAGTGTTCTCTGAGCATTTCAGAGAATGCTTCATCATCCTGATCCCTTGGATGGTAATACTTCATATAAAAGATTTGGCTCCCTGCCCCAAAATATCTCAGTATAAACAGGCTCTACATCAATCGTGCATGGCCTTACAGTCAGGAGGAATGGCTGTAAATGGCAGCGTGAGTGAAGCATGAGAACCTGTTGTACAAACTAATGCGTGAATAAAAGAACATTCCTGCATTAATTGTTGGCCATTCATTGCTGGAAATATGAAACATGGTGTTTCAAAATTTCAGTCAAAATTGAAACTTTGGAAAAGATTTCCCAGTGAAGATCATGGTTAAGAAGACCTGAAGAGTCTTTTCAAGCATCTCACCATCACTGCCCCATCCCTATCCCTGCAAACAGAGGTACCACTGAGCTACCAGAGAGATATTGTCCCTTAGAACTGTTGGTCCTTCTTTTTATCCATCATACTTCCCTGTGCCCTCCTACTGCCACATCAAAAGCAGTGGTAGCCTACACCAAGCCACGATTCCCTTCTCGGTCAGCTTTCTGGAGCGTGCACCAAGTTTTTACTTTTCAGGTGCATGATAGTCAGCACAACATACTCCTGGTCAACCACTGCAACATCACAACATTAACACAGGTAAAACAGCATTAGTGATAACAGACACTCTCACTGTAATGCAGAATGCAGGAGAAACCTGACACTTCCTAGTAATTACATAAAACAGCTGAAACACATTTGCATCAATTTTCTCCACTTACTCAACAGAAATAAGCGCCTTTGGTAGGCACTTGCTGAGGTGGAAGGGGATATTGGTGATGCTGTGAAGATGACAAAATAAGTACAGGCTGCTGTTTGCAGTACTGTTATGCACCTCCTGGTGAGGCTGAAAGGGCAGAGCTATGTATTTTGAAAATGCTTTTATATTGTGTGGGACTGTTAACAGCCTCTGCTTGGCTTTACTGTGATATTTTTTCTTTCTTTTTTTCCCCCTTCTCCTTCCCTCTCTCTTGCTTTCTATCTGTCTCTTTCTTGTAATACAGACTAACAGAAAGCACTCACTTTTAAAATTAGGTTTGCAATATTGGTTCAGGTTTGCTTTGATGATATTAATGAACTAAAATACTATTCTGGTTTCACAAGACTAGATTTTGAATTTTGAGGTGATGATGAAAACTTGATTATTTCCACATGCACATCATGGTCATAAAAAGTTCACTGGACATAAAGTTTTGAGCGATTGTATGTCTCAGAAATAAGATTTTTTTTAAAAAAATATTTTGCTTGTGATTTTGAAATCATACCATTGTTTTCTTTTATTCTCTGCCTTAATGTCTTTTTCATTACTAGAATTTTTGGTTTAAAATCTACCTTCAATGCATCTCTGGTGACACTGATTTAATTTCTAGCATACATTCAGATGCATGCTATGTATCGACTAATTCAAACTCTTCCCTTTACTATGGGTTAACCTGAGAGCTGGCAATCTGCCCCAAATGAGCATTCATTTTTACCTCCAATGTTAGAGGAGCACACAGAGGCTAAAATAATCCTCTCCAAGGGCAATGTGTCTCTGCATTTCCTCCTTTCACTGGAAGGGGAGAAAGGAAGAAACAAGCTCTATTTTTCTTATTCTTTCTGTATTAGTAAGCTGCAGTCATGTCTTTTTCTATAGAGTTCCTTATCCAAAGCTATCTTGGTTTACCTGCTGTGTCAATCAAAAGAAGTCTGTTGATTCCCTTCATTTGAAACCTTAATCCCACCAGAATCAAAACCTCACACGTACACATGATTTTGAGTGGTAGTATTTCAATGCAAATTGAATAAACTGAAAGCTAAGGGGGAAAAGGAAGCACTTGTGTTTCATTTTCCTTGAAAATTTATAATATTTAAGAATGCTGCTTTTACATTTTCAGCGCTGGTAATATTTCCTAAATTAGTATAATCTTTGTAAATAGAGTAAGCTTCTTAAAAGTACAAGAGAAGTACCTTACATTTAGACAAGATGTCACCGTGCAGATCTAGCTTCCTTTTTCACTCTGCTTAAGGTGATTTTCTGCAGAGGAATTATTTTTACAAGATCTTATTCTAAAACAGTAGGAACATGGCATCATTTTTCTGCATTTCCTGACCTTTATGCCTCGCAGAGATTACAAGGTCTACTTGATATTTAAAATAATATTCTGACATCAGCTACGCCTTTATTTCTAACAAGTTAAGTCAGTAGCATAACCACTGTTTATCTTATTTCTGTCCTTTCAGCAGCAGAGTTCAGCTGGTTACCAGTGACCTCCGCTGTTCTGTATTCCTGCCAGCTAAACATCCACAACGAAAATACTCCTCATTAGCTTGTCTTTACATTCCAGTGTTTAAAATTAGCACCTGAGCAAAAATCTGTGATGGTCTATAGGGAAGCAGCTTCAGGTAAATAAACATCTTGTGCTGTGCATGCTGGGTACAGGCTGGATCAAGCAATTATCTTAGTAAGTGGTCTTCATTGCTTATTCAAAACAGAGTCCTTCCCACTTTATTGTTAATCTACTGTGGGTTTCTAACAAAGGCTGTTTAAAGCAGCAGTACCTTGCTTGTAAATATTTTATGGCTTAAGTAACAATAGACTTAATGTTGAGAGAATATTTCCTGTTAAATAATGTAATCAACCATAACCTCTGTTATGTTTCTCACTGTTCTTTGGGCATGTGCTTCTTAGCAGGAGGACATGCTCTAATGCTACCATATAATCATTTTTTATTAGACAATGGAGCTTTGAAAGCAGACAGATTCCTAGAAAAAAAAAAATTGAGAAGGTAAATTCACAATGACAGCAATGTAGATCAACATGTATGATATTTGGCAGTCACAGGAAAGATCCATGGGAAAGGAGAGTTTTTAAAGGCCATAAGTCATTTTCATGAATTCAAAATGTTCTCACAAATCTGATACACAGGCAAACTTTTATTCTACTGTATTATAAATTGTTTTGTGGTTTTTACATCAATGTGGCATTGTATCCACTTACAAATAATATTTCATTGTTAAAAAACAATATATCATATACCAAACATTGCTAAGGATTTGGAAACATAGTCTAATTACACTAAATGCCATATACGTAACCAAATTTTGACACAGATATTCAAAACTGTGAAATCATTGATTAAGGCAATTTATAAAACCAATGCATTCGAAGCATTTCTAGTTTATCTAGGATTTCAACATTCATGTAAGTTTTTTCACAACTTTAAACTATGAGTCAAAGTACCATAAAATCTTTCCCTAAACTAAATCTAAATTTCATTATAGAAAAAATCTTTTATGTCCAAAATCATTGAATTTTCAGACCAATTTTTGATTTTTTTTTTTTTTTTTTTGGTAATATTCAGGGCTCTACATGGGCAACACCAGTATGTTTCCTATTCAATAATGCTGAAGTTATTAATGTGATTAATTTTCCCAAGCTTAGTGTTGTGATTCAAGTTCATAAGTTACTGTAAATTTGTTAGTTCAGTAAATTGCACAATATGGAACATGTTTTAGTTATGCAGAGCTCTTTAAATAGAGTCATTAACAGAGAAGCACTTAGCTTAATACTACCAAGCTATTACTGAAGTTAACAATATATGCACAAAAGCGATTTCACTAAATGGTAGAACTGTTCTGGAGTTTCCCTGTAACAGTTTTTTGTTTGCAAGATCCATTGCAGAATCTTTGGATATGATGAAGAGAGAATGGGAAAAGATAGAAAAGGTTATGTGTTTTCTGTAGTTCACTTAATGCAAATTAAGCATGATTCATTTAAGCTAGTTTCAAGGTATCTTGCTGTATAATTAAAAGTATTTCTGAATGCTCCTACGTAGATTTTTGATTATTTCCTATATTTCACTGTAAAGATTACAGAAAATTCCATATGCTGAAGATGTCCCACTGTTACAAGTTTAATGTCTGACTGGGCTTTACATTTTACAGCAAGGGTACACTTCCCATTGTTTCCCTTTTTGAAACTATTGCCTTCCTTTAAGATGTTTCGCACACCAAAAATATACCAATTTATTGACCACCATTTTATTTAAAATGCCAGCACAGTGGCATATCTCCCTTGCTGGATATATTCAAAAGCTGTCTGAAGATGGTTCTGGTCAACTGGCTTTAGGTGGCCTGTTTGAGCTTGATGGTTGGATGACATAACCTCTGGAGGTCCCAACCATTCTGTGATTTTGTAATTATTCACAAGCAACAATTTTCTCAAACTAAACTAGCCTATTAAAGATCTAATTAGCTTTATTTTTTAAATATGGCTTTAGACATGTTAGCACCAGTAAGATTTCTTTTGTTCAGCAAAAATACTTAATATTAATTGATAAATTGAATCTATGACAGATTTCTTTGCTAAGCTTAGACAATTAGCTGTGCTTAGTTGCTTATGCTAAAATTCTCACCGTAATATACAGAAATAACACTTGCTGTTTGGGTGGTTTTAAAATGTTAAGAGAACATTACACTAAGTTCTTATTTACTTACAGGTTTGAATAACATTACTCTTTACCAATGCAGGTCTGTGTTTACTATACTGTTTGTTGGGTTGGTTAAGGGCATAAGCCAGTCACCTAAACCTAGGAATCCAGGACTATTTTAGAAGCTTCTATGTGTTCTGCTTGGCCTCCATTTGCTGTTCTGGGAGGGTATGTTAGGACCTGTTGTACTTGGCAACCCCACATGAGCATTCTGTATTCTCTAGGGAGTCATCCTTTATTTTATAAATAACTATAATGGGAGCTGACGCGCACGTCACTTGTGGAAATCCACATGGAGATTGCTATATTTAAGTGTGCTGATTCCCATCTCTGACAGTACTCTTCAAGTATGCAAATGGTAAATGCTGAAAGTAATTTATTTTCTATGTCTGTACAAGAGAAGTCAGGAAGTATTGCTGATACTTAAACTGTAGCAAAGCAAATTCAGATTTAGACATGAAGGAAAACTATCTTACAAAATGGATAGTTAATGACTGGAATAGATTGCCTGAGTTTAAGGAGTCTGCCTCCTTGGAGACCTTTAAGAACAGGTGAGACAAACATTTGTCAGGAATGACAGGTATAAAGCTAATCTAGCTTTACAGTGTATTTAGACTAGATGATTCCTTCAAAAGACATGGGCAAGATGGAATAGATACTGATGCAAATGGAGATGAATGTCTGACAATATTGTCTCTTTTTTTACTCATTTACCAGTCCCTAGTGCCCTAAAATCAGTTTTTCTACCTCCACATTTGACCTTAAAATGTATGTCCTACACTATATCTCTGTCCCTCTATTTCATTACTTAGAGGAACATCCCATACCACATGCCTCTCAAGTGACACTATATGAAATTTAATTGTCTACAGTACACAGTCATTAGTAATCAACTGTGTTATTGTTTCAGCCACAAGTTTTGAAAAAGAATGACACTTAAAGATTACTGTGGAGTGCATGCTATTCTAAATGTAGTTGTCCTTTATCAAAAATCTGTTTTTTTAAACAAATGTTTAAAACCATGCTTTAAGAACTGACAGATAAGGGTGATCTGGGGTAGGTTTTTATTCTCTAATTGAAAATGATATCTAAAATAATTTCAGCATTCTCAATTCCAATGTGCTAAAACTAGTCTTTTCATTATGAATCTCTCCATAAAATAGCGACTATGCTGACTGATACAAGCTCTATCTCAAGTCTTCTGTCTCTGACCAACAGCAGAGAGCACTGGTCGGCTGGAAGCGGAGCTGGCTGGCTGGTGGCAGTGCATGATACAAGAACACATACTGCACTGACAGGAACTCAGGTTGTGAAGATCTAAACAACCTCTAACCTCTCTAATAATCTCTGCCTTATCACGAGGCCAAATGCCAAAAAAAGTGGAGGATGTAACCTGATCTGTGGAATTCTGTCAGATATTGCCAAGCTGATGTGACACTCAAGTAGAATTCTAAGCAATACTTAAAAGTTTCTGGAAAAAAGCACAAACATTTAATTTCTGTTTTCTTTAAAAGATATAAATGAGATCTTGTTAAAGCTGACCTTCTTCAAAAATATTTACTAGAATTTAGTTCCCTTTTCTGATGTTTTCTGCTGTGAATTTTAAGAACTTTTTCCAAGGCCAAGTAATTATTACACACTCTAAATACCATGCTTTATGATTCAGTATAATATTCTAATATATGTTGTATCACACTACTCTGTAGTTTTCATAGAACGGAGTTTTTCCATCCTTCTATTTTAAGGCTCACACAGTGGAAACTAGGAGATAACTTAAAAAACATTTATACATAGTGAAGACTAGACAGTATCAGTAATATGCCATCTCCATTTTGTAAGATAGAATCATAGAATCATTTAGGTTGGAAAAGCTCTTTAAGGTCATCAAGTCCAACCGTTAACTCAGGACTGCCAAGCCCACCACTAAAGGGTTCATGGCATTCATCAACATCAGCATTCTAAACTATCTAAAGCAAGTGGTGAAGGAGCTGACCGATGTCACTGCAGTGTCATTTTGTCTTTGAAAGGTCATGGCAACTGGGGAAGGTTCCTGAAGGCTGCAAGAAAACCCATGTCACAACTGCCTTCGAGAAGATGTAGGAGACCAACTGAACAAACTAACAGCAAGGAAGGCAGAAAAGGCTGTGAACAACAGCAGGAGACAAAACTTGTTAAGGGAATAGGGGGCGGAGATCCCCTGAGCATGTCCGAGAAAAGTCTCAAACACTCGCAAGATGAAATAAAAGTTTACTTTGTATGAGCTGAAAGAGAACTAAAGATAAGATAAGAGGGGACAGCCTGGAGAAGGGTGAATAATGGCCGAAGTAGTAGTAGAATCAGCAGATTGCTGCAGTAACTGGGGGAAAGGTAAATGTGGCGGCAGGAGATTGCAACCACTGACTCAATTCAAGACCAGAAAGACATGGCTCCCCATACGTGTAAGATGCATGTGTGTCAATTGGCAGGTGAGGCTGATTTAATGAAAAGGTGGTCCACACTGAAGGATAAGAATAAAAGAGTAAGTGCCATTTGGGGGGGAAATAAGAATAAAAGGAGAAGGGACTTCTGGATGAGCACTTCTATAAGAAATACTCCTCTCCAGCAGTCCCGATGATGGACCCAGGACTGGTGATCTCTCTCCTCTCCCCCTGACCCCTACATTTTGCTTATTCTTTTACCTTTATCTAGTAATTAATGCAAGGCATAGAACTTTATACGGATGGCAAGTGATAAGCATTTCTGCTACTCAATTATTTACCAATAAACCTAACTATAAAATAAAAGTTTTTGTCTACCTGCGGACCTCAGGTATTGTGTATACCTTATTCCAACCAAGAGAATCAGTGAACTTTAGTCATTCCTCCCTCCTTCTTGGTGGGACATGACAGAAGGGCAAGAAGGAAAATCAGGGAAACTATAGGCTGGTCAGCCTACCTTGATACTGGGGAAGGTGGTGGAGAGAATAAACTTGGATACAATTCCCAAATGTACTAAGGACAAATATTGATTGGAAGTAGTCAGAATAATTTCACAAAGGGAAAATCACATCTGACTAACCTTATAGGCTTCTTCAATAAAATGGCTTGGTGGGTAAGGGGAGAAGAATGGATATCATTTATCCTGGCTTTGGCAGGGCTTTCAACACTGTCTTCAATAATGCCTTTATTGACAAATTAATAAAGTGTAGGCTTGGTAAGTGGACTGTGAAGTGGATTGAAAACTGGCTGAACAGCTGGGCCTAGAGGGTCGATCAGTGGCATGAAGTCCAGCTGGATGCCAGGCCCTAGTGGAATACTCCAAAGGCAATACTGGCGGTCAACACTGTTTAATATCTTTATTAATGACTTGGATGAGAGAACTGAGTGCACTCTCAACAAGTTTTTGGACAATACCAAATTGGGACAAAAGGCTGATACACCAGGTTGTGCTGCCATTCAGAGGGACATTGATAAGGTGAAGAAATAGGATGACAGGAATCTTATTAAGTTCAGTAAAGGGAAATAGTAAAGTCTTTCAGCTAGGGAAGAAAAACCCCATATACCAGGACAGGCTGTGGGCTGACTGGTGGAAAGTAACTTTACAGAAAATGACTTGGGGTTCCTGGTCATCAACAAATTTATCTAAACATAAGAAAAAAGCTTCTTAATGTAAGTGTGGTCAAACAGTGGAACATGTTACCCAGAGGGCTTGTGGAGTCCCAGTCCTTGGAGATATTCAAAACCCTATTAGACATGGACCTGAGCAACCCGCTCTAGGTGGCCCTGCTCTGTGCAGGGGTTTGGACTGGTTGACCTCCAGAGAAGTCCTCTGTAGAGGAATGAAGCTGGGTTAATTAATATTGATAACAAACAGCTGTGGGTTGGCTTCAGGGGCAGTGAGCTGGCCAATATAGATAAGGTGCAGCTGTGCTTGGTTCTGTTAAGTGGTTGAGAGCCAATGAAGAAAGAGCAGCCGAGGAAGAAGCAGAGAGAAGAAAAAGTGGGCCCTGGCCGAGAAGAGATGAGGAGAAGGCAGCAGAGGGACTGTATGAAGAGTGTGTTGGTATGAGGTGGTAAAAGACTTTGTTGCAGCTTGTTAGTTTGGAGAGTGGTGTGACAGTCCTCCAGCTGTGACTATTATGTGAAATGGCACAAAGCACTGATGGAGTGATGCTTAAGTAAGTGTTGTAGGGTAAGAAACAGTGAAAAGGAACATGTAATCATCACTTTGACAGCTAATAATTTTGGACAATAGGCCAACAGTCATATAATACAAGGGTTCTGTTTTGTCTGCCTTAGTCAAAGTATTTGACTCTAAATAACGCTTTTGGATAACTTTCTTTACTTTGAAGTAGATAAATGTAAAGCAGAGGAGAGAGTGAACAGCGAAGATTCATGATAAGGGACACAAACAAAAGATTTTAGCCTCTAACATACCTTGGTACTGAACACAATGTTGGTTTTCCTGTTCAGAGAAAGTTTTTTAAATATGACACCTGGTGGTGAACTTCTGACCTCTAAACTTCACAATTTAGGATAAGGAATCCATGTTCACTTCAGCAATGTTATCCTTTTCAGAGATGCTCTAGAGAATTACCATGGTAACCCAGGCATAATTGTGTGAATGCAACTTCAGATGAATTCCTCACAGATGCTTCTAAGGGCATTGATGCACAGTGGTAACTAGTGATCTCGCCAAAAGCAGAATCCATCACTGCTTGCACGCACAAGCTGTGTGAGATTCCCACTACCATCTATCACAAAAGTTGACCCTTCCTTGACAATAGGCTCACTCTAGATCTGCATTATGTGGCTTCATGGAATTAATCACACATTGGATGATCTCATTCAATTGTTTTATGCCATACTGGAAGAATGAACATTAAATGTTCATTCATAAAACATACAATATGCTGAATACTTCAACATGTAACATAAGGTCACAGTAATTTTTTTGCTTTCTTTGATAAAATAGAAGTTAATTATGTGGCCAGAAGATTATATTCAAAGTCTAAAGAAGGGAACTGTAATGATCAATCAAACAGACAAATCTGGCATGTGACTTCCCTTCCCATCCCTTCCCTTCTCTTGTCCCTGGAGGATACAAAAGGTTATTTATTTAATACTTTCAGCTTGGGCAAGTCTGAGAAACCATGCTCAGATGAAGATCTGTTCTATACAAAATATTTAAAGTGTAAAAAAAGAGGGACTTCAAAAGAAAAAACATTATATTTTGATGAACAAGCAATTGGGAGACATAGTGCTGGAATTTAGAGCATCCAGTAATAAAACATCACAAAGAGTTTCTACTAAATGTATGTATTTTTCCAGGAAAAATTACTGCCTGATTAATAGCTAGTTCTATTTGTCTTTACAAAAATGGTCCAGTAATCTGGAATTGCTGACTAACTAGGACCAGTGATTATATCTGTAACATGTTGAATATTGACAAACAAAATATGGATACAGTAATATATATTAACATTTCAAAAGAGTTAATTTTTTCAAACCTAGGCAAAGGAAGAAACAGCTTAAAAAAAGGAACAGATTGAAAATTGAGAGTTATGGATGGCCAAGAAAAGACTATAATCCATAAAAAACATAACTTTGATTAAAAGCTTATTTGTTTCAACAGTAAAACCAAAAGCTAAATTGGAAGCAAAAGAGGATACATCAAAAGTAAAAAAGCAGGAAATCATTAACAGTACAAATTAAAAATTATGAGATAATTAAAATTTATTTTTAAAAACCTGAAAAAAATCAGAAGAGAATCCATAGATGGCAGGGCTTTAAAAAAGTGCAAGGATAAATTTAAGAATATTATTTCTTAATGCTTTTGAAAATAGACAGACCATACCTGCCTCATCTCTGTTTTCAAAAGAGTAATTCAGGGAAAGATGTAAGGATTATTGTGAACAAACAGTGTAAGTGGTGGTGTGTAAGAGGAAGCATCAAATAGTTCAGTGTAATCTGAAAAATTAAAGGTAAAATAAGACACTAAGTGTAATTAACATTTGATATAAACTTCAAAGAAGGTGGCAGGTTCTCTGTCTTGCGCACAAACAGAAGTTAATGGTCTCAATGAAAGAGTCAATATGCAAAATAAAACATCTTATGGTATACATAAATTCAATCTGGCACATTTAATAGAATTTCATTCTTTTAAGTTCTGTGAATGTTTTCTGTATTCATATATATTTTTCTACCATGCACAGATAAAATGGCTAACTTTTCACTTTTACAATGGCAAAAAAATGTATGCCTTATGTGTTAGAGAACATTCACAGATAATCATTTCTAGATCAGACCAAGGCTGTTAAGCTGTTGTCATATGTTTATGTTTTTTCATGTACAGACCCTTGTCTATGTCAAGATTCATCAGGCTGGATTGTTCTTTTGGCCTGTCTCATATATTGCAATGTAATTGGTCTTTAATCAACAGACTTAGCTTCTGCTAAGTATTGCTGAAGGAATACCTTCAGAAAAGTTTTAGAAAGTTCAAAGTTAAGAAGCTTTAAATTAGGGTCCCAGAATAGTCATGTTTCCTGCTGCAGTTATCTATTACATTATCATTATATTAATTAGCATATTAAGGTGACATATTTTAATATAAGTTTATATGTGATCTTACTGTGATTCAGTATCCAGTTTTAAAACTGAGTGACTAAAGAGTGGGGATTTTAATTTGCAAGTGAGTACAAATACATATGCTTACATAAAAAATGCTACATAAATATGTAAGGATAAAACTCTCTCAAAGTTGTTTTTTTTTGGGGGGGGGGGGACAGCAATAGTATACAAAGTATATCTACTTGTGGCATTATACTCCATCCATCGCTCTTTGAGGAGAGTGCTGCTTTAGCAGGTATGCACTTCCTGGATTTTACTGTCAACCATAGAGGAAGATTCTATTTCTGGAAGATATAAAGTAGTTTCAATGAATGCTTTGCTTCTGCAAACACACACAATGCATCTCTTTGCCTATAACCTTTATTTTATTCCTTTTCTTAGTGAAGTGTCTTTCACCTCTCATTCTCCAGTGTCCGAAAGAACAGAAAAATAAAACAGGTTTTATGCTATGAGATGACTGCTGTTGAAGAGTACTTTGTGGTTTTTTTCTACAGGAGTTACTTTTTAGTGTTGAGTTTCTTCAAGAATAGTTTGCTATAGGCTACTTACATAAGCATACTGCTGCAGGATTGCAGCCTCAGCCTGCTAATCTTTTTCCAATCCTTTATATCCTATTACCAGCATTTACAGCAAAATAAAAGCCTGTACAGACATGTAAGAAGTAGTAGTTCTTTCTTTTTTTTTTAAAGCCACTTACACTTTACACTTTAAAAATTGTAAATAGCTTTATTTCCTGTTAATGGAGTAATTTATATAGTACCTACTATCTACATTGACAGCACTTTTTATCCACTAGCAAATGTGCGGCATTTACTGAATCAATTACTTGAGTTATGAAGAGGAGCACAAAGCCTCATTGTCACTCCATTCTTCTCAATAACAAAGGAGAAAACACATTAAAAACTAGCATTGATGGGTTGTTGTGAGACTCAGTCAATGAGCACTCCCAGAGTTGAAATTAAAAGGCAGTTAGGAGAAAATTGTTTTCTCTGGTCATCAGTCACAATGTGAAAGGCCTTTTTCACAATGATTAATTAAAAGCTGAAAAAAGACTGAGCTTTAATAAAGTGTCTGGATGGGTTTTTGGTAGCATCATGAGTTAATGGACAGTGGTTTGCCTTGACTAAGTGTTATTGCCCTAGTCCATAATTTCATCTTGAAAACGGGCATGGGAGTGAATCTTCCTCTTAGTAATTGAGTATTGATTTGAAAATAAATGGCATTGAAACTCCCACTGAACTATCAGGATATATTCTGGACAGCACTGACAAGAAATGGCTTTTAGTTGGTGTGAAAGTTATGGATCAGCTTGATACTTAAATACATAGAGCTCTACTGCAATCTATCTTCTGATTTATCAAGTTTCAGATGGTCAATATATGACATTGCAGAGGAAATAACATTTATGTCCCTGAAGCAAGAATAGAGAAACATTATAGCCTTTTTTTTGAAATGTTTCCTTCAATTTGTGAAGCTATTTAAAAGAAAACAGCAAAACTTGGGTTTATGCTTCAAATAACTATTGCCACATATAGACTTTAAGCTTGGAACTATTTTAAATGTGCTTATAATGCAAGTGATTAACGTATGCACATTATCTTAACTTGGTGGCATGCAGACGGTGGCAGTATGGACTGTGTAACATGAAAGAGTATAAAACCGACAGTCACCACCTTTAAAGCTTTAAGTGCTGTAGTCTGTTTGCTTTATTAAAAGGTATATAACCTACACTACAGAAAGTCCTAAAACTCTCACTAGTGGTATGAAATCAACACTGGATGTAAAACTAAAATAGTATAATGAAAGGTTATAGAGAGATAAAAAAATTCAGTCAGACTTTTTTAACCTAGTAAAAATAAAGCAGAATTTTAAGGACATATAAGTGCCGAACTGCCAATGAAATTAACAGGTGTTAAGCATTATAGACACAACAGTTAGAGAGACCTTTACTCTACTCTGAGGTAGCTGTAAGCTATGGATCGCAATGTCTTTGTATTAGGTGTGAGATCACCAAAGTGGATAGAAGAGTTCAGCCGTAGGTTTCTCAAAAGAAAGTGAAAGGAGCTCCAGATATAGATGGTGAATGAGGAATCACCCAAACATAGCCAACAAGATACAAGAAGCACAACTGTATTTTCACAGCTTTCACCTGAGTGAAGATTGCCTTTTTTTTCCTTGTAAAAAAAATGGTAAGAGCTCATTAGTTTTGCTTGAGAGCTTGATGGTACTTGCTTTTGTATGAAAAATTTACATAAAAATTTGTACAAGCAAGATGTAGCTGGCATGCATATTGGATTGGTAGCATGGATGGCATACTCCCAAAACCTGAAAGCTCTCACCTCCCAGGTCCTCTTTCTGAGAGTTGAAACTGCCAAGTCCTTCAAGGCCTCCTGAGCTCCACTCAGTCCTTCACAGGGGGTGTGTGTGTGTGCATGTGTGCATGTATGTTCAGAAATGATGGCCAGATTACAGGGTCAGGAAGCCAGAAGGGAATATATCTCCACAGGGTATTGTTTATGAATCTCACTTAAAACAAATATTTCTAGTTTCTGGATGAAAAAATCAAAACAATTGAATAATCTGGCAAAAATGAAAAATGCTTTCTTTTTTCCTATTCTTGAGTGAGATTTTCCTGGTTTTCCTGATTTTAATTTATCTTATATATTAGATAAATATCTGTGGGAGATCATCTTTGGCTAGAACTGACACAAAGAAACCTGAATAAATACTTTGGCCTCCGTCTCATGCCTCAACAGCTGTTCCGATCCACTGAGCAATGACCATACATTTTACCTGTCACCATTTAACTGCTAATTTAGATTCGGACCCTCATACACTGCTTTAGAAATTCACTGTTTTGGATTGATGGAAAAAGTGAGGTTTACTATTTATGTACTCTATAGATTCTTGCTTAAGAATATACTGTGCTTCACTTTTCGCCACACACATACCAAGCCACGCAGCTGAGGAAGTTAAGGGATATTGAGTCCAATTCCTTCAGTTAAAACATGGTTTGGAGCTGCTTAAGCAAAATGGCATGAATGGAAGAACTGTTATATTGATTTCACAAAAAAGAAAGTCAATTAACAGCATTAATTGTTTACAAGTGTCTTCTGTAAAGACACAAATTGGATGATTGTAAATTATCTTGCAAGAATAGAATTTACTTTATTGAAATTATTGATCATAAAATAGTTTTTTTTGAATGCATTGAGAAAAGTTCCACAATACTTAACTGAACCAAGGTAACAGGCTAAAGCAACAAAAGTAATATACAAATCTTATTTAGCTGATCATCATGATGGGTTTTGAACAGTATTGCACTTAACCATTACATCTTATAAAGAGCTATAAAGACAGAATAAGAACAGCAGAGATCACCTGTTGAATTATAAACAGATAAAGGAGATATTTATGTAGGTAAAATTTAATAAGTCTACATAAGCATATGTCAGATTTAAGCAAATCACTGATATTTCTTAGTCACAGTATAAGAACAGTTTACTCTTGCCTGAATTTGTCTTCAAAGTACCTTCACTAGATAAAAAACTTTCTTCTATTACCATTAAATTTATTGCAAAGTGTGGAAGAGCAAAATTAAGGCCCAAAGTTTTGGAAATATTTCTTAGGCAAAAGCAATGGATGTTAGTTGCTGCTTGGTGTCTAAACATATAATAAAGATTAGTCATAAGAAATTTGACCAAGGACACATAGGATGCCTATCAAAGTCTTATTTTGTAACTACTCAGATAGTACTTTAATTGTCAGTAAGCTGTAGTGGGCATGAATTCAACCACAGTATTTGTAAGAAGAAAATTTGGAGAATGAGAATTTTGAAAACACAGATGAACATTATTAATAGGTGCTACTACTTAACTCAGGGTTTGTTTGGATCAAGTTCTTCACTGGGTTTAGAATAGATACATTTGAAGATTCCAAACTGGCTTCTACAGGTTTCTCTTCTCTTTCCTTCCCTTTCCTTAGTTTTGAAGCAGTGAGAAGACTGTTCTCTGACTCCAGTGTAGTGTATCGCTAAGAGTAGTGATGTAGAAAACTGAATAGAAACATGATGGTTTGCAGTGATAGAGAATAAATTGGAACATGGGGAAAGGACAAAAAAGAAGTTTCTTAAGAAGACCTGCAAGAATGACATGTGTAAAGTGCACCCAGATCAAAGTCATCAGGATCCCTAACTACATGCACTGTCCCTGGACACCCAGATCAGGAGACAAAGAATAATGAATAAATCCTAGTGACCCACAGAGGAGGGACAGGATAAAGAAAGTGATTACTGTCAGCTTCTAAGGTGTACAGGAAAGGCATATCCAAAACAGCAAGCATATGGTCGCCAACCAAAGAAGAGGTCAGAAGCCATGATGAGATCCAGTTAGTTGGAGTTCTGTGTCCTCTGTGTCTCATACGGAATCTGCCCACAACACTGGAACGCACATCCCACTGACTAAAATCTGTAGAGACCTTGAAGACACGTGCATCTCCATGCTGGTGAGGGCATAGGGAGTATTAGAATATGTGAATGAGTGAAATCAGTTTTCACTTTCAAACAAGATTGGGCACTGAGAGTTACCACATTTTTGCTACAACATTACAACAGTAGTTCTTGCAATGGGAGAAGGAAGTTGCTCTCTGGTTTCTGGTTGATCCTTGGAGGTTCCACAGGGCACAGTGACTATGTGGGAACACCCAGTAATTCTGTCAGTCTGCTCTGCTTATATTTGAGAATGGTGACAGTACACTTAAAAGGATGCCTGGAAAGTCATTGTTTTCACAAGGGCTTGGTGCGTTTTCCTATTCAATTGTTGGTCATCTTAAAGGGGTCATGAAGTCATCTGTTTCCACTCACCAGCACAAGAAAAAGCAAAGCAACCTGTTTTCATAAGAAATCCTCCTTTCAAGTTTTCACCCATGATGCATACATTTGCAATTGACAGTTTCCAGCATTGTCTGTTCCCAGTGCAGCAGAGAATCCAACAGGACACAGAAATCACAAGTGAGACAGCACTGCAGGGCTAGCTGCAGTTTGTGAACAAACAGAGCAGCAGGAATCATATTCAGTGCTACCTTACAAACAGAGGGTAGGGATTTTTTCAAAGCCTCAAATTTTCCTTCACTGTGCAGCAGTCTAGAACGGGAATGAATTCTTCATATGAAAAAGCATTGTTTGTTCTTTCAACTTTTACAGCCCAAAGCCTTTTATATTCACATCTCACCTTTAACTGAAGGAATTCAAGTCAATAGCTCTGACTTCTCAAAAATATATCATACAAGTAAACTATTGTTTTGCTAGGAAGACGGAAAAAAGGGGAAATAGGAAAGAGCATGCTAGAATCATCCCATTGCTGTTTTACCACTGTGAAAAGAGAATACAAAATTCACAGGGCTGGAAGATAGCATGCAAAAGGGTTCATGATTCTTGCACAGAACCAGAATTTGAAAATGCAATTTTGCAAGCAATGTTGGTAATTAAGTATGTGCATGTGTGAAGGGATATATATTTCCCAGTTAGATCCCTTCAGTAAGCAAAATATATCAAAGAGAAAACTATTTGCTTGAGACACTGCTTTTGGGTTGCTTTTTTTTTTGTGGTTTTTGTTTGTTTGTTGTCTGTTTTTCGGAGGGGGGGTAAGTGGGGTGGGATAAAATACTTCTGCTATGTGCATTAGAGATTTTTTCCTTGGGTGTGCAGAAGTAGAAAATTATACTTATTTGGGAAACATGATTCCCTGACTCCAGCTACAAGTTGTGTTAACTCTTAACTTTACGAGTGAATGGGTTTGTACTACCAGTGCAAGAACCAGAAGCAACTCATGAACACTTAGACGATGACAGTGACCATAATGCAGGTCATCGAATACTAATTGAACATCACATAGCTGAAACTGTAAATTTCTGTTGCAAGGGATAGTACATTTTTTGCAGACTAGATGTCAATATTGTTGCTTATCAGCTGGATGGCCAGGTGCTTCCAATAGACTTGACTTGGTACTTATATGGGTGGCTGGAATATCTGAATTTGTCTGTGACAGAGACCTCAGTTTTATTCATACAGATCTAATAAGCTTTCTTCATGAAAATATAACTTGTATAAAATGGACTTATAAAACACTTGAACATTTGAAGTGCTCAAGGCCAGATTGGATGGGACCTCAAGCAACCTGGTGTAGTGGAAGGTGTCCCTGTCTATAGCAGGGGCATTGGAACCAGATGATTTTAAGGTCCCTTCCAACCCAAACTGTACTGTGATTCTATGATTCTGTGACTTAACCAAGGCAAATAAAGTTGTTTGGTTTTTTTTATTTTTTACATATCTTCCTTTTGCCAGAAACATAAGACATTATGGAAGGTTAGTATGTAATAAACTAGTGCTACCTGAAATATTGTGGGAGTTTTACCTCCCCAGGAGTTGCTGTGTAACATTGTACTGCTTGACCCACCAATCCTGAGAAGCAAAGTAGTTTTATATACTGACTGTAACCATCTCTTTGAAAATATCTTAACATCACAAGATAGCACCTTAGATGGAGACACATTTTTTTATTTTTTTTTACAAAAAGTTCTGCAAATTTTTTTTGGCACTAATCAGCTTCTTAATGAACAGCTGCCATATGTAATTTTGCAGTGGCTCAAAGTGACAACTAACAGTTGTTAGTATGTAAAAAAATCCAAGAAACAAAATGTAGTTGTTCAGTTCATTAGTCACCAAGATTATCAGTTGAAAAAAATATCATTTCAGACAGAATGAAATTTCATTGTTTTTTCTTAATCCTTTTTCATACTTCTAAAATTCATATTTAAGCAAATTGAATTCTCAAGTTCTTAGGGTGATTCTGACAGATATAATTAAAAAGAATAAATCTGGTGAGTGAACCAATGATTTTGTAAATCTCTTCTCTGTTGCTTAAGACTATTTGTTTCGAGATATATATTTTCATGTAAAGACAAATTCCTTTTACTATTGTTTTATGACTGCTTTTATGGAGCTAATTTTTCTGAAAGATTGAATATTGACAGTAAAACATTCAGGATCTGTGACAGAAACAACCTGACTATATGAAATACATATTTTGTCAGTCATAAAACCCTCTCAATAAAACTTCAGCTAAATTTTTTAGCAGAACAGTTCTTGGAGCCAGAGATGAATTAATGCATGCATTTTGTGAAGCAGAAAAGAGTATTACTGCTTCATCAATACCAATCACACTAGTTATGATTTTGAAGTTTCCTTTAAGTAGAATAATTTTTTGTATTAGTGGAGAATTATAAACCCAAGGGTCAGGTTGCTTTCAAGAGAAGAAGTTAGACAAAATACAAGGATATCAAAACTGTTCCTTCATGTCAGTGCTTCTTGTTAATGCTAGAAAAGGTCAACATCCAGCAGCTCGCAGCCTGATACATGATGGTAGACACTGGAGCCTGTGGGAGCCCACAGGCAGCGAAGGTTACACATTTTGACTGTGGTTATGTCCAAACCTTAATCAGGCCTTGCGTGTTCCCCAGCCAGTGCCCAACAAGCTCTTCTTCACTTCTGAATCCACACAGGCATATGTGAATGGGCCAGGTAAGTATTGTTTATGCTCTTCAGTTTTCACAATTACATTTTCTCTCCTTGCTTCAACATATTTTGCCACTATTCTGTAGGGAGCAGCTTTTTGCAGCATTGTAGTGAATTCAGTCAATCTGCAGCTCATCCTACCTCTACCATCTATACAACACTTGTGGCTTGGAGCATCCGTGTTCAGAAAAAAAAATATTGAGGTGGGTAGCAAAAGGCTTTCATAGGCTTTTGTAATATCTACAACTATCATACATACTATATATATATATATATACCTATATATCTCATACACACTGTAAATACGCATCCACCCCAGGTTTTTGTTCACTGATGATTTTTTACTAATTGTAGGAGCATCAAAGACTGCAATGAAGCAAATATTTTGAACACCATTTGTTAACAATCAGTAAACCATTAATTTCCATTACCTTGGGCATTGCCACAGGGAGGAACATTGTTCTTTATTTTAACTTACAGGGAAACACACAGATTCTTTTTAAAGCAAAACAAGGCTTCTAAGTGATACCATTTATAGACCAAGTAACATAAAAGAAAACAGACAATTTTTTTGGACACACAAGCCTTCCTCAAGTCTGAAATAGAAGCAGCAAACTTCAAGCAAATTACTTCTGAGTTTTAGAGCTTAAGAAGGAATTTTTGCAACATTTGCAGTAACAGGTAAAATACTGGTAAGGTTGAGGAGTGGGTGCTGGTGTGTGAATGTACTCAGCCAGGAAGTGAAACAGCAGCAAAGACATCCTGTGTACCTGAACTAAGTACATTAAAGCATGAAAACAAACATCAGTTTAAACCAAGCCAAGGCCAAATAAGTATGGTCTTTCCTCTACTATTTCTCTCCCTTCTCCATGCTTCTGCCTCCCTGTTAGCATCAACATTATTGTTAATGTGAACTCACGGTCAGTGAGAGCTGACTTCTGAGTAACAGTGACAGTGGGTCACACTCTTAGCTGAACACTGGAGTTTCAGAAAGCCATGCAGCTACTTGTGCCCCACATCACTGTCTGGGCTCCAGCAATATAACTAAAACAAAACGTCACTCATCCAATCATAGGATCCAGATGTGCTTACTCAGAACAGAGGAAAACAGTAGATGACAGTGACACTACAACTTCCCTTTCAGAGGATGATCAAAGAGGCAGTCTTAAAACAATTGTTTGTTTCTATATCTACGTCTTATTTGTTTCCATTATAACGGTATTTTTCTGAGTGTATTACAAGCTTAGCATGCTGTTGGCTACATTAGACACAGTAATAAATGTCTGCCTTAAAAAAAAAACAGAAACAACAAAACAACATGAACACCTTTCCTGCCTATAAGTAGCAGAAAAAAATATAAATACATATATTTAAGAAAAATATCTTAACCTGAGAGGAGTTTCATAAACTATTTTCTTACAATAACCAGGTTTAAAAACACAAGTAGCATATGGACAACTTTTACCCAGGATCAGAAGCGAAGGGTGCTCCACCCTCAGCTTCCGGCAGAAGCCCCCCAGCTACAGGCAGCCATGTCTACCATCTGCCCAGCAACTCCCACCCTGCTTCCAGGCCCTGGCCTGGCAGGTGCCCAGGCAGCCCTGTGCCTGCCTGGCAGCACCAGCCGCTCCTTCTTGTTTATCCCAGAAGCAGGTCAGAGAATGAGGTGCCTCCCCTCCACTACACAAGGTCCACGCTGTTGTTTCAGCCACCGTTTTATGGCCATTAGCCACCATTTTCACTAAAGTCATGCCCCATGTGTTTTCATAATACGGCATAATTGGCTGGAGGTTTAGAAAAAATGGCAGCTCCCTGCCATAAAATGGCAACCAAGACAACGTGGCGACCCCCAGGTGGCGGGAGGTAACTGCCTGGTGGTGGACTTGTCCTGTCAGCCAATCACAACACAGCCCGTGACAGGAAAAGGGGCGTGGCCTCAGGGGCAGTGGTCAGGCTGCTTGCCCCTGGGGCGGTGGGAGCGGCCGGGGCAGCGCTGGCCCCCAGCCCTGGTGTGCCCTCCTGGTGTTGGGCTTTGGGGGAAGGTGGAGGGGATCATCCGGGAACTACGACTGCCCCACAAGCAGCTAACACCCTTGCCTCAGGAGCGAACCTGCCTGGCTTTATTTTCAGGCTGTGGCCTGTGTTTGCTCAGATGAATTCAAACAGTCACTGCTGAGGTTGTCTGGAAACGTATCCCTGCGTCATTGTGCCTTTGATTCCTCTTTTTAGTTCATCTGACTCACTCGATCATGCGTTTACCTGCTCTGTAATATGCATGAAGACACCACCGCTGCTCCAGCAGGCTCTGATTGTCTCCCGGACTTAAAAAATCTCTAAGTTATTTTTAAATGCAAGTAAAAGGCTTATACTTAAGAGCATTAGTATGGATATTGTCTAGTTGCTTTAAAAGAGATCTAATCATACAGAATAACATTGGTCTAGTCTTACACTAGCACTGATTGCTGTTTTGCTACCATGGTAACTTGTAGCAAATATTAGATTCAGTGGAATAATGAAATTTTATTTCCATAAAAAAATCAGCTGGAAGGATTTCTTGCAGAATTTGCCATAAGCAGTTTAAGTTTTTAAACAAAAGATTTTGGAACAAAATTTAAATCTCCATATAATTTTGGTTTTTAAACATAATTTTAATTCCATATTTTAGAAAATGAAATGAAATCACAAAGAGATACAAATCACTTCAGTCTGTTGTTATTTTGGCACTGTTGCAGTTTTTTTTAATCTGTCTGCTTCCATGAAATATTAATTATTTTATTAATTTTTCTGAGAAGCAGGTGAAAAAACAGTGAATTATAAAGCCTGTGGTGGAAGAGTCAGCTCCCTGTTCCCGCTGTTAAGGACTGCAGCATTGCTGGGAGGGCACCCATGAGGGGACAAGAGGATCGCTGCAGCTGGAATAAGTCAAACTTTATCCAGATGGGAACAGTATTTCACACACATACAGTAGTATCTTTTGTTATGGCAGAGTTTTTCTGAAATTCCTTTTAGAAACCATTCTGTGTATAAAACACGCTGTGGTTATAAATATTATGTTTGCAAAGCATCACGAAACAAACTTGTATTTCAACAATCATCTTGCCCAAGAATGTGCTTCATCGATTTCCTCATTGTGGTGTGAAGAAATTAAGGAAAGTTCTGAACTGAATTATGTCTGTGTGGTTTTTAGCACACAGTCATAAAGTTTCAGACTTCATCTTACAAATGCTTGAAAACACGAACACGTACATGTAATGAAACTGAGTATTAATCTGCCCTGTGAAACTCTCTTTCCTCTGTCTGTCAGAACCACCTTAATTTCCATGTAGTGCAAACATTGCTAATTAACTAATCTGATTTCTAATCCCTTTCCTTTTATTCCCTTTTGCTACCTTGAGGAATTGAAGGCAGCCCATTTCCCCGTTGCTCTCCCTTCCATACTGTTATCACCTTTGGAGAGGTGAGCAGAGCTGCCGTGGTCACCTGTTCCCAAGGATACCCGAAGGAAAGATTTTATTCCTGAAGTGCTCTGGTCATGCTCTTTGACCTCTGGCTTCCTGATAAAACAAGTTAATTACATTTTCAGACTTACAAAAAACTTGAGGGTTTTTTTTTGTTGTTTTTGTTTTGGGGGGGATTATCACAATAGAAAATGTCATTTTTCACACACACGCACAAAATTGCTTTCTGCCAATAAAACAGCTTTAAAACAGCTTTTGTTTTATCCCCTTTCCTTGTGCCCCATCCCACCCTCACACACAGGCACACCGGTGAAGTAGGATATTTAAAATCTGAACTATTTCAATAATTGGATTTTGATGGTGATTTTGTATATAAAAAAGGTAAAAAAATGGACTTCAGAAGTTTTCCCATGGAAATTTATTTGTCCATGCCAATTTTCTCCCTCTCTGCCTTTGCAGGGTCTAGTTTCAGTGCAAAGGACTTGACATGATTAGTGCAGAGGACAGAGGAAGTGGCATTGTGAAGGAGGCGTCCCTTTCAGTTCTGATGTCTGAGTTGCAGGCAGAAATGATCTTTAGAATTATGTAAAATTTCTTCATTTTCTTCCCATTGGAGCTTTGTCAAAATAGTTTATGTGAAAATGCAACTTTTTTGTCTAATCCAATTTCTTTAATAAGTTTTCATTCATAAGAGGTACTCAAAGGCTCAAAGGAATATATTGGAGGAAATGAAACAGGTTTGTGTCTTTTTGTAAATGAGAACTTAAAAATATGTGCTTAAAACCAGCACTGCTGGTAGTGTCAACCATTGTATTCTTCTCCTGTCATATCAATGTTAACAACATAATATACCAGAGGAAATATGGCGGCTAAAGATAATTGACCTGCCACTTAATGTCCCCCTTTGCCTGCAGTGAAAGACCAGAAAAAATACCAAGCAGCAGATTGTTGAAGGACCTGTGTGATTGTAGCAAATGACACCCTCTCAATAAAGTAGATTATCAGGAGTCTACAAACATGTTTTCAGTACTCAACTTTAATTTTTCGCAATTCTTTACTACATGAGATGTTTTTAAAAAGATAATTTATTGCTTAGGCTTTACAAAATAGAAGATGTCAAGAAAGGGCACACAAGAAAACACCTACCTGAAGTGATTCAGGTTTCCTTTCTTTTACTGTTTCAGGGGTCTTGTACTGAGACTTAGGAAACAGACTAAATAAGATCAGAACAAAATTAATGTTACTTAGTAATGTCTAAAGAAGTTATTCCTTTGACAGTTTCTGTCATTTCATCTAATACTTCTTTCCTCTCTATATCTTGCTCCAGGCAAGTTATTATTAACTTCGGCTTGCTAATGTAAATAGTATACCAGCGGAAAGAACATACACCAAGGACATTGCAGTTAATAAAGCTGAATGGTCAGTTCAGGTAATGTGAATGAAGGCAGTAAGGATATTAGAGCAGGGTTCATTTTATTGCCGCTGGCATTACCCAAATCTGAACATAATGGGAGCTTCGGTCATGGCAGGCAATAGAAGGGGCATTTGCTATGTAGAAGTATTTACAATGGGAATAGTAATTACTGTGACAATAATTTTTTTATGATTTAATATTTCTGTAAACTACTGTTACTTGTCACTTTCCTAGGTAAAAATGTTGCAGATTTAATGTCTCAGAATGTATCTATTCCTAAAATGTTTTAGCAGTTTTAACTGATTATTCACTTATGTATTTAGTGCTTAGGAGATAATGCTGGCAGTCAAGTTCCCTAAATCTTTTGTCACGTGTAAGGGAAGCCCTCAAATGACATATTAGATAAGGATTTTTCTGTACTTTTACACCTGTGCACATGTAACCTATCTTTAGAAGAGGTGATGAGGCCTGTCCTTCTCCCATTAGCTGTTTCCTATTCACAGGGAAATATAAGTACTTCTGCAAATGAGCTATATTAATCCTTTAAATCAAGCAGTGTTTTCGCTGAGTGTTTAGTGTTCTTGTCTTTAATCCATCTCTCACAAGACAACCTATGAGAGAAGTTGTTTAGCACATGGTCAAACCCAGTTTTGCCTATAGTGCTAGAGAAGGCAGAAAACTTGCTGGATTAGTAATATTTTTCTATTATTTTTATATGAAATTAGATAGCTGACCACAGAATTGGATCCACAGATCCAACGCAAATTCATGTATGTATGTTACCTCCTACTGGAATCAGACACATTGCTTGGTAGAGCTGTTTTTCTAGAAGGTTAGTCCAGGTTCATGGCCATTTCTAAGTCCAGATTAATTTCTATATGAGGCACTACCATATCCAGGAATACAAAAGGATTTATGATAATGCAAAATGCTGTGTCGATTAACTATGTGCTTGGTGTTTCTCAGCGGCTAAAAGCTAAAGATGACAATGAAAAAAATATTTCCTTTAGTAAATTGTAGCTATAATTAAGTTAATACAGAACATACAAAAATTATTATTCTGTACGTGATATTGGAATAACTGTTGTAGGTCTGTGTAAAAATAGAATAATCAGTCTTTAATGTTTGACATTGTCGGGACAATAATATAGATTTCCTATACGAATGACAAAGATAGTAACACTTTAAGCAAACTTTGTTCAAATCATTACTGTTACTTTGTTTGTGTGCATTTACAATACACATTGACTGAAATCAAGGTTATTAGTGGGAAACCAAAGTGCATTATTGACTGCTGAAAGTCACTTTGCCAGTCAGCTGGGCCATGGTTTTTTGATCCCCTAACTTCCCTTCCTTCCAGCTAAAAAGTTTGCTTACTATGCATTTTGGGTTTTTCTTCTTTAATATTTTATTCACCTTGGTTTTATTGATAACACTGTATTTTTGTTACAATTTAGATCACACACTATTCTCATAAAACTGAAGAATTTTGCAAGTAATAAAATTCAGCATCTTGAACATCTTGAGCAGAACATGCCAAAGCTTTCTGCACATTTTGCAATTTCACCTTCTTTTTTTCATATTAACTTTTTCTTATATTTTCATTAGAAGAAATCCAAATATATATGTCCATGCTTTAGAAATGTCTTTAAGATGTGTAGCTCTGACATGTCTCTCAGAACATTAGATGAGACTCAGAGAAACCAGGGACTCTGCCATTGATGTTGCCAGGATCTGTGTAATATATATATATAACAAACCAGATCCAAAAAATGGATAGTAAAGCAACCAGAACAAGTCAAGCAGCAAACGAGAAAACCTGTACATAAACAGCATGTTATGGCTCACAATGTTGCTTGGAAGAATTGACACAATGCTATTGTGACACTACCAGTATCTATTAAATTGCTTGAGTCTACTTTCCCTGCTGTGTAACCTGAAGACAAGAAAGTTGAAGGACATTTGTACACATTGAAGATTTCCTTCACCCTTTTACTGGTATTTTCTAATCATCTTAGGTCTCTATTCCTAGACACAGATTTTTTTTCCTGCATGCTACCTTGGAGTCGCATGAGAATAGCCATTAAGGAATCAGAGCAAATAGATTCCCTGATCTGCAGGGCATGGGTTTGTTAATTGTTTTTAATTCTGTTTATACTTCTGGCATTCTACTCAAACCAAATCAACAGAACATTGTCAAGAATTAGAAAGTAGAAGTGGAAAAGAGATGAAAAAAGTTCCCCATTGCTTCCTCACAATCAGGTATTTTTCTAATAGACATACATTAGTTCATCTAAGCTGTAGAAAATAATGTTGAAAGGAGTGAAACATATTCATCCATATATTGCCAGGGAGACTCATTCCCTTAATTGATGAGGTGTAAGCTAATCAGCCAGCTTTGCAAACTCAAACACAGATCTGTCCTGAATGGCTTGTGCACAAAAGCTGACTGACAGACTTCCCTGCTTGGACCTCTCTGCCTGCAGTGACCTGGACTCCCTAGACTGTGCTATGGAAGGTATCAGTCTAAAACCATCAGTAGGAGAAAAGCTGGAGACTTCTTCAGGTTTAAAGATCCCTTTTGTACCCATACAAAGTCTTGAATTCAAAAAAGGCCAGATATGCAAAAAAAAATATTTGTAGAAATATAATATACTTCATCAGTATTGTTGTATAATGGCAAGCCAGATTTATAGGACTACTGTCAATCCATGATTTTTAAAGCTGATCTTTAAGGTACAGTATGCATTTAATGCAAAGCAACAAAAAATCCCAATGTGACCTTCACAACATATTAAACTTGCTAGAATGCAGAGGTGTGGTGTAATCTATGTTTTAAACCAGAGAGAGTATTTTTTTTTTCTTCTGTATGTCTTCTCCTCTTTTTTCCCCCTTTGATAACTATTTTGATAGTACAATGGTGTACCATGTATGCTAATAAAAGTTGTTTTGTAGCACTTGGCATTTGGTAGTGTTTATAATGGGTCTTAGAAGAATTTAAATATTTTAAGATAACAGTAAAAAACAAGTTTTCATTATCTGAGGTAAGCTGTTAGAAACTCTAAGGGTATTTTCACCTTGTAATGTTTCCAATAATAGATTAGTGTCTAAGAAGCAAGGAATTTAGAGAGGTATTACACATTTAATTTGTTGCTGTGGGCATGTAACTAATGAAGTAAAGTACACAGGTATGTCTCTACTTTGAGCATAATCTTGGGTTTAAGCAAAGTCTCTCCTTTGCAAAGTCATTTTGTTAGCTTAGGATAGTAGAGACAGAGATGTATTTCCTCAATAAATTATTGTTTCTTAACCATGAAACTCTGTGAAACTGCATTTTCATATTCACTATGTTTCCACTCTAAGCCTTTGGTAGCGAGAGACTGTAAGCTGCAGAAGTTTGTTTTGAGATATAATCTTTGGTCTCTTTTTCAGGTCAAAAGTAGTTCTGTACTAAGAGCATGACATGAAAATATATCTCTTAAGTCTACTATCAGTAGGCTGGAAAACATGTCTGTGATTATCACTTCATTAGTCAACTGATGAAATTGTTTGGCTTGATTATAAATGAGAATAAACCTTATTAGCAGGATCAGAAACACATCAAACACGCGTTTTAGTGGGATGGGTACAGAGAAAAGCAGTCCAGCTTGAGCTTCCTGCTGGCCTTGGCATCCTGGGAAAAACTTGAATGTGTCATTTCTTTATATCTCTTTTTCTTGCAGTAGGTAAAGAGTTCCATGGCTTGTCTATCTAAATAAAAAACTTGAAATACATAGCTGATAATTTATTTTCACTCATATAAGGACAAATCCAAAAATTTTTGCTGGTTTATGATACTTTTTAAAATGCTCAATTCTGACATTTCTTTCTGGTGATATACCTTCTCATATTTCAGTAGGGGTGTATGTGGGCACAAGCATACACTCTTTGAAAAGACATATACAAATAATAAGAATGTTTGTTTTGTGTTTGTTTACATTATGATTGCATCAGGACATACATGTTTTGATGGTTCGTATGTGATTTACATTGGGTGACTGGTTTTTGAATGATCTAAGGTTGCTTCTGTTCCTTCTTGAAAGGCTGGAATGGTTTTAATCAGAGAAAAATAAAAGAGTAATAGGTCAATCCTCTCAGATGGTGTTACAAAATAAGTCATTAGTTATGCTAAATTTATTGAAGCTTTCAGGACTAACACACATTTTCTGAAATGCCATACTTTAACCTGAAGAATGGGAAATGAGACTTTGAATCATATTTTCCCAGATTCAGTGATTTTATTTTCAAAAGTATTACAAGACACTTTTGCATTCGGGTCAGTAAGGAGTTTTTCACTCCCTGAAATATTGCATGTCACTAGAGTTAGCTTTTATTTATTTATTTACTTCTTTATTTATTTTTCTGCTTTACTTCTGGATCGCTAGTTCTGTGTTGTTTATTCACACATTCTATTTTGGTTTTGCTCACCTCTGAAATGTTTCATCAAATTTGCTATCTATGTATGAACGGAATTTATTTACATGAATTTTACAGCTTAGGTGGAGAGCTGAAAATTTTAATAATTGATGAAGGGGAGAAAAAGGAGGTAAAGAAGTCTCCAATGAATAGCCTTGTTACATAAAAGTTCACATACAGCACAAATGTAACATTGCATTTTTTTACATTCTACATTTCATGCAGATCTTAGGGAAAACTGTCAGAACAGTCTAACCTTCAGTTGCTGCCATTAATAAGACCACTTGTTCCTGAGCTGTGCAAATCCCAGTGAATCAGAAATTAAACAAAAATAATTGTACAGCTGAAAACAAGCAATATATCTAGGAAGATAAAATTCTCTGATTTTCAGTATTGTCTATACTGAAAGTCCGTGCTACCTTAGGACTGCCACAGTTGTCATGTCACATTTTATGTTAAGCTGAATCTTTGTTTTACTAAAATAAGTATGTTACATTTTGAAATTTTTATGTTGCTACTTAAATTTAAAAGGTGATGGTGGACTGGTTTGAGAGGGAAACATTCAAGCACAGAGGTGGAAGTTAAAGGTGGTTTCTGACTGTTTTTGTGGGTAGATCTCATTTATTATTATTAATATTTTATTTTATTTTATATTATTTTATTTATTTATTATTGTGTGCTTTATTTTGTTTTTAAATGGGAAATAAAGTGACTGCAGGAAATCAGTATCTAAATCTAAACCAGTATCTGTATCTATATTTAAGCATGTGATGATAAATTTTCACAGTCTTCAAGAACCATAGATTATCCACCGAGATCTCACAGAAAATTTGTCACCAGCCTCTACAGAGTAAGGCTATTATCCCATGTTCTTTGCCCCTCAGCACTATTACAAATAACAAAAACACATCTTTTTTTTTTTCCCCTTAACTGACAAACTTGTTTCAGAATAGGTTATTCAAGAACAATTCAAAACTGTTATAATAAATGGGTTTTTTATATCCACTTAAAGAGCAATTATTTTTCAATAACTGATTTAAAAGAATGTTCCTTACAAGTGGATTCAGAAGGTGAAGTAATTTGCATTTCCATGATTTGCACAGCCAGCTATGGTTTGTATTTTCGGCTTCTACAGTGTACTTCCAATTTCACAATTCAGATAATGTAATTAGAAGTAATAAGTGCAGTCTCTGAGACAAAGTGTTAAAAAAACCTGGAGATGGATCTTTTCAGTTTCTCTTAAAATATTTGGATTCTTGCCTATTGTCAATAGGCCTCTGAACTCAGTAAGTGTTGCGCACACCAATTCAAGTGCCTTGTTAAATTCTGAATTTAATTGTCACCTAGATTTGATGTAATTGTCCACATACAACCAAGCTCAAACCCAGTCTGTTATTCTTCCTCCAACTCTGCAGTAACTGGGGTTAATGAGGGATTGTGAAAATTATTACTAAAAATTGCAGAGGTCACTCTTACAGTGGGCTTTCATCATTCTCTTTTTTTTTAAGTCCAGAAAGTGCCCTCTTTAGCAAGTTTGCATAAATGGAAAATAATTTCCAATGTTATTAAGTCTTCTTAGATAAAAGGATTTTTTTTTATTTGTTTACTGTTGGAGGTTGTAGAAAAAAACCCTTTTTATAACTTTTTTTGCATGAAATGAAATCAAAATAATTTGTTTTCTGTTTGCTGCAATTCATTGCAACTTGGTCAGCCAGAAGCTCTAGAAATTCCAGATGAGGTAAATGGTGATGGAAGGAGTGAACAGGAAAGAGTCTTTTGCTTTCCATGTGAAAATACAACCCAGTTTAGTAGCTGCAACCAGATTTATGAGACAACACTGTGTGTTAACCATACCCCATCTGCACACAATTCTATTGACTGTATTAATAGGCACTATTCCCATATTACTCTTTCTCACAGCTGTGGTACCAGGCAGATGCAATGAGACCTGCAAGATTCTGTCATGCTTACAATGCATCTTTCCACTCCTTCTCCACAGGCAGCAGTTGCCTGACTTTAAAAGAGAAAGGATAAAAACAAAATGTCTTGGAAGCTGGGACATTGACAACAGCTGTGACAACATTTCAGTACTCGATGGGACAATTTTCAAATATCAAGAATTACTTTAATTTTTACCTGATGTAAGACAGAGCCCTAAATTAAATTAAAAACTATTTGGGCAGTTGTTGGCATTTTCTGTTTTTGTTCAGAGATTCTGCCCTGCTATTACTAACAAAATGATTAACTAATTCTGAATTTGGGATCTTTATATATCAGCACAGTAGGATTAATTCAGAATTAAGTCTGCACTTCATGGATCATATTTAAGAGTAAGTCTGTAATTTTGTAAATAGCCTTGTAGAAATATCCAATTCATAAATTAATTTTCTTGTTCCACTGAAATCAGTAGATGCTCTTCCATTCATTTCAGTGGCAACAACAGTTTTTATCAACGACATTTTTCTTCTGAAGTACTATAGTGTTATATCTCTACTTATGCAGTTCAGTTACAATAGTCATTGTATAGACCTTTCAACTCGTTCTTGATTTACCATGGTAAAGTTTTATTCACTTTTAATAATCGCTGTTTTCTCTTTTATAGTAATCAAATTACATCTAATGTTTCCATTTTGCAAGGTAATTCACAACCCCTGCACCTGCAATGTACTCTCTTCACGAAATCTAGTTAAAACAAACAATTGACTTTTGATTAATGCTTGCAGTATTTCGAAGAACCACAGCAGGAGAGACAGACAGTACCATTTTGAGGCAGTGTAAGTACTAGCTGACCTCAAAGCTTTGAGTCACAAACAGATTTTTTGAATTTCAAATCACATTATAGCTGTGCTGTGAAAAAAACCTGTCAGTTTGCTTACCAGCTGATATGTATTCTGTCCATACAGTACATTGCTGTCTTCTGAGATATCAGAATGCCCTGTAATTCTGTACCTTCTGTGTGCAAGAAGGCAGAAATTTTGCAAGTTATCAAAATGCAGCATGGTGGCTATGGTTTTTATTTTCTTCAGCTACAAAAGGATTTATAAATATTCTCCCAGAACAATAATTGTGCTTTCTGACAATGCTGGTTTAGGCATACAGAATAGTATTCCTATACCATAATATAATTCTTAAATGTTCTGTTATGCCATTGTGACAAGTAGTTCAGAGGCAACCACATACAAAGTGTAGACCTGTAAAACATATGGATGTCTTTAATATGACCTCTAAACATGTTAAAATTCACTCTAAGGAGGTGACAATAAGGTACTTTAAAAGTGAAATTGAAATGTTCAGTAGAATTGTGAGAAAACTGCTGTGATAGTAAAGGATCGTAGTCGTGAGGTAATATCAGTTCCCAGAACATACTGCTAATCCAGAACATTTTGGCATGAATCATTTTTAGATTAGTGAAAGTTCTTATTCTTGCAGGGTGATGGGTACCAGTAGTTTTCAGATTTACTATGGAGTGTTTTGGATTTAAAACAAGAATAAGACATGATTACATTGGAGTATGTGCTAAACAAAACCAAAATTAAATACAAGTTTAGGTTAAACTAGTGTGAAACAGCAAACGTGTCTCTTACCTTGTTCTAAAAGGGCTCCAAACCCTTATATATTCTGGAACATCTTTCTTGATCTCATCTCCTTCTTCACTAAGCAAAACTACCGTCACTTGGCACCACAATGAACTGGAAGACAAAACACACATATCAGGAATCCTAGAAGACAAACATACCAACAACTCTTTTTTTTTTACTTCTTCAGTAGCTAGTCTTCCGAGTGATAGTCATCTTCCAGTCTTCTGCCTAAACCTAGGATAAACTCTCAATCCTAGGCCACAGTAATTTCTAAAAGAAAATGTCATATGTCTAGAAAAGAAGCTTGGAAAACAAAGATCCTCCTTTAACTGAAGACTTTGGTAAATTCTGCTTTCTCACAAAACAGAATGTAATATTTTACTTTGGCTTCACCAGGCTACTTACTGGAAATTTACAGCTCCACATCAGCCTGGGACCTTCTCAGCAGCTTCACCTCTCGGGTGATGGGGAGTCTGCTTCATCATCTTGGTAAGCAGATAAGATAAATTCAAAGAGATACCTCTGAAGGCTTGAAAGACTCTGTTTGGAATATCATAGAGGGAAATTTCTCCTGTCCCAGTTTTGCACACCTGAAATGGTTACAAGCTCTGTAATGATCAGCTGGACTATCCGGAAGCTTTCATGTGTTTTTACAATATGAGGGAACTCATGTTTACATCTACAGAAAATTGGCTCACATATTTAATTTGTACTCGTTTCTGTTTCCTTTTCCTTAATGAACTAACAAAGTCAGGTCTTTGGACATGTATAGTTTAATCTTTTAAATGAGCATGGAGTAATAGGGCAGCCTTGCTGCAGACCCTGAAGGTTCTTCTTCATCTTCATCTTCACTGGATCAAAGGCCTAAGGACACCTCCATCGTCTTTTACTTACCATTTCTGTTAGAGGGATGTAGGCATGTGAATTCAAGTAACTCCTCATTAAATCCTTTAATATAATAGCAATGAAGGATCAGTATCTATGAACCACTTCTAAAATATTTTGGCATCCTCACCAACTAGAATAGTACTGATAAAGTGCTTTTGTCTTTGTATCTTGCCTGTGGCATAAAAGGTTCACTAATCATTAACTTCATCTATAAAGACTTTACAGGAGGATCAAGGCTTTCTTCTATAATTTCCTAAAAATGATGTTTCTGTGATTTTGTCCATTAGTACAAAGTTGTCTCTGCCTTATCACCTGAGGTTTTTCCTAGGATCTCATATCAGCTCTATTTCAAGATTGGATAAAAAACTGTCCACTAACAAAATTTTTCATCAGGTCAGCTAAAACAGAGATTTGGATTTGAAGGCTCTATGCTGAAGAAACCGTATTTGAAAATGCCTCATTATGTCTCTTCATCTTTCTATTCCCCAAATTTTCAGCTTTGTAGTATGAAAAAAATCCTCTGAATTGTACCTCATCTGCCTCATTCTGTAGGAGCTTGCAGCTCTTCCTGATAAAGTGGTTAATAAATGTTGGCTTTGTGGGGAGGGAGTGGAAAAAAGCTGAAATTCATTTCCTTGGAACAAAACTACAGATCTTGAAAAATGACAACAATCTGGTCATTCTGTAGGTCCCAGGCAATTTTTGCACTCTTATAATTCCTAGCTTTGGAGACTTTTTCTTGGCTTCTGTTGCAAGATGGTGAATGATAAAAAATAAACATGATGGACGGCAGACTGTATTTTATCATTAATCCTCACATAAGTTTTTATAAAACATCTTAACCTCAAACTGTTACAAACATTGAGAGATTCTTTAAACTGCATTACAATGGCAGCAATCCATGTTGAAAAGAATGAAGTTCTGAATATTTTTTCATTAAAAAATCTGTATTATTCATATATTTCCTTATCATTTCAACATTTTAAATAGAGAAATTTGCATGGAATAAAACAAGAAACAAGCCAAATTTACATCACCAAACTTATCCAAGGAGCTTTCCAGCACAGGAGACTTTAAATGCTGTTGTATTTACTTACAGATATACTTCCGGTGACTTTATTGAATGCTGATTACTGTGTATTTGTCCCCCTATCTTGCATATATGCAGAACAGCAAAATTCTTTATACTTCTGAACTTTGTATGTTGGCTATGTTTAATGACTGATAATTGTTAAAATATATCAGAGAAAGTGATTTACTCTTTCTAAACAAAGTGCAGACTGCAGAAACCTTTCAAATTTATTCCTGAAGGGAAGACTGAGTAATAGCTGGTGGGATTAATTGAGGTCTAGAGATGGCTGTTCAGCTGTTGTCAGAAAAGACCTCTCCATTCAAGTTCACTTACTAATATCCATAAAATATGGTAAAAGTGGTTGCTGAAAATTCCACAAAGATTTGGCCAAACCAATGAAAAAGCTTCATCCAAACCTCATTTACTCCTTTCACTTAATTGTCTTCAAGCTGAACAGCACTACAGTGAGTTTCTACTCAGAAGACTCGATCAGGCTGATACTTCTAGTCCTTTTTCTCTTAAATAGAACAAACTACCTGAGATGCATGTGCTGATTTTTTATTATTATTTAAGAATTCTCTGCTTCTTTCATGCTGACTGAACACATTTGAAAATGCTTATGAAGTCTGTGTTTGATGTAGACACTTTGAAAGTATATGTGCACTTAGGGGAAAACAGGCTTTTAAAATATCTTTGCGGTTGGTTTGAAGGGGAATAGAAAAGTTTGGAAATAACATGAGAAATATTTTTCATAGGCAGCATTTCACCTGCTTCTATTAGATCATTGGTGTAAATAGTTATAATTTCTCCTAGATCAGCAGAGATCCACAAATTCATACTTCATAAACTGGCCAGTAATTTCAATGCAAGACAGAATCAGTGGGGAACAAAAGAAAATTGGTGCTCTTTTACTGTTTTCTGACCCTTAAACGTAAGGTCAGAGGGTCAGAAGTGATAGCACCTAAATGAGAAATTAAATCACCTCTATAAGAAATTTAGTATTTTTTTCCATGGGAAATGAAATAGTCTCTGGTTAAATTGAGTATGACTACTAGTATGAATAACTTAGTTCTATATCTACAGTGTATCTGCAAAATGTTTTGCAAAAGCTGAATAGATTTCTGTGTCATCATTTGACATACCTTACCTGTAAGTTATTGTCTTCATACCTGGATTTGCTTAAAGAGTTCAAATGATTCTTTTCTCAAAAAAACCCCTGTGTCTAATCAAATACCATTTAAATCTGGATATTCATAGTCTCCTCTGCAATAACACTTTTGCTTTATGAGAGCCGTGTTTCTCCTAGACTCATTCCGAATCTGTAACACATGCAGAAGTCATGAAGACTGAAGACTTACAGAGACTTCAGATGAGATACATGCAGTGTGTCCTGGTGCAGAGGGCTCTGAAAACACAACCAACAGTGATAATGTTGGTTGCTTGGGACAACAAGCTGTCCTATCTCATGCTTCACTGATAAATTATAAGAACATTCACCTTATATGTGTGAGATGGGAGTCTATGCCTTCTGACATCTAATAAGTCTCTGTTTGACTTCTTTCAACTTATAAATAATTCCCTGTCAGGCTACTGGACCCAGGGAGGAAAGAGATTCTTAGTCCTTACTCTTTCCCCTGTTGTGCTTGACAAGCAAAAATCAGAGTTTAATCAGGTAAAAAAGCATAATGGTGAGTGTGGATTTGTGACTTAATAGTTAGGTGCTCCCTTAAGGAAGCCTGGGTTCTGGTCAGTGCTCCAGAAATGACCAGTGGATAGATAGGTAACAAAAAGTTATCTACATTTTGGATGTCACTGAAATGAAGAGCAGATCTCATGGTTCACCTTCCACACTGAATCCTCTAGCAATGAGGTTGGAGAGTTATTTTTGTTAGGCTTGGTTTTCTTTTGATTTGGTCTTGGTGGCCAGTTACATGTAAGTTATTCTGTGCAAGTTGAGACAGCTTGAATTGGGACACTAAACACCTGTTCCTCTATTCCTTCTACCAAAATGATAAGTTGTCTTAGGAGTGACCTCTCAACCTCTCAAGAAGGGAACTAAAGCTATTTGCTGGCTGGGAGCTTTGACCAATAATATAGATGTGTAAAAGTGAACAGACACTATTAGCAATACTAAAAAGAAAAAAAATACTTTCTTCTGCGATTATGGAGAATTTTAAAGAATTTACAAAAATTGTTAAGGTGCTTATTGTCAAAAAGAGCTTGAGTCCCATTTCAATTTTCTGGCAGCATTATTTGTTGTTTTCCACAACCTCTTCTATGAATGAACATGAAATAAAGCAAGAATCTAGCATGTACAAGAAGAGGCCACAGGGCCAGTAAATATCAACTTTCCTGGTACTGTTTAATGAGGAAGATTCTGGTGGCTTTAAGAACTTTATTCAGAGCTTGATATGAAGTGAGGAATACTGAGCATAATGAATGGCATGAAGAAACAGCTGTCCTTTTCAGCCTCTGTGGTACTGCGAATTCTTGAGAACTGAACATCAGGTCTCTTCCCTACTGAGATGGAAGCTTTTCTGGAGTTCACTGTACTCAGTGGTACTCTCTACTAATAGTAATTTCCGTTTTGACCACTACCTGTTTTAAGGAAGTTTCAGAAAAGAGTTAAAAGCTGATGCCAGGCTAAAGACCCCTATGGAAATCCTATTAGTTGTTCAAGGTGAAATGGAACAGCTGTCTGTCTTTATAAGAAAAATTCCATTCACCATCCCCCGATACTGCTCTGTTTTCTATACCTGCCTTAAGGTTATGGGCATCGTGGTAGAGAACACTCACTATTCTGTATTCTGGCAGTAATCACTGCGTCTCTCTGTGAATAAACAGAAGAGATATGGTGAAACAAATGTCTACAGACCATGAAAACCTTAATGTTTATTCTCATCTTTTGCTGTACTTGCACAAACTCATGCGTCCGTATATGTACATAAGTATATCTAGATAGATATATAAGTACATACATTTGTATGAATGTGTGTGTGTTTGCATATATACATATATATGTACACTTGCATACATACATATATATACAAATACACATAAAACCAAACCAAACTGTGGACTGCAGAAAAAATAATTGTGCAGTTTCTTACTCTGCAGAAGGTGTAAAGTACCTCACATACAGCATGAAGTGTAAAAAAAAATTCCCAGAGAATAGCTAATGTACTCAGAGTCCAAACTCTTATTTTATGGTAACCCATTTATGTACCCATGTTGAAGAGCTATAAATATAAAGAATATGATTTGGGCTACCACTTTATACAGTCACTTGTGTGCTGCGTAATATTTGGTAATTATGACTGAAGTATAATCCAGCTGGCTTCTCACGTTAGTAGTGACACGCACTTGTATGTTGTGTGCTCTGTATGCATACAAGTGAGAGAGTTGCAGAGATGGCTACAGGCTTTGGCAGGACTGCCTGGCAGCAGAGCGCAGTCAGGAGTTTGACAGTCAAATTCAAAATCAAGTGGGGATTTCAGTCTGGTGGCTTGTATCTCACATGTTTTGAGATACAAGTTTTGATGGTATGTCTTTATATCTTCATTCTCTATTTGAAATAGATCCACTTGTGTTTACAGAATTGAACAATCCTTGATGAAGAGATTTGAGCCTTGACTCCCTATGGCTCCATGGTGTGCCTTAACTCTTGTTAATGCAGCCTACCTCTCCAATTATTTTTCTGATTGTAGCTAGAAATTCCCATCCTTGGTTGAGTAACTCCTCTTTATTATATTTGTTCTGAACCTTGAACCATAGAAAGTTTAAATTTCAACAAATTGACATTTTCTGTTGAAAAAAGCCACCCAAACAACCCTTCATAAAAGAATTCCTGGCGGATTCTAGCTACAAGGTAGAGTTCAGGAACTGACATACACTCACAGCTTGTCATACAGGTTTATTTGAAGTTTCTTTATTTAAAGAATATAACATTTAATTCTATATTATACTTCTGATTTAAGTTTAGAAGTCAAAAGGAAATATCACGGTGATAAATAGCAATCTAGAAAGAAATGCCAATAGGAGTGAATGACAGGAAAAGGTTAAATGGTAAGCTGACACTAATTTTTTACTGCATGCTCTATCTGATATAAAAAGAAAATTCATCATAAAGATAAAATCATAACACAAAGGATCAGGCAGGTAATACGAAAGGAGAACCAAAATGCAGTCAAAAAGTTTCCACCTTCCCACTTCAGCAAAGATTTGATGTTAAATCAGACAAAAATGTCTTTAATTGTTAGTATTTAAACAGAGATCTTAGTCATTGACAAAATCTTGATCATTCACTAAGGAAAAAAATTCTTCACTGACCACACTTGTTCTTTCTGTTAATCCAAATTGCATTGCAAGGCAGTCACTGCATAAATTCTGAGTCCCAAAGGCTGGGAAAATGCGCTTGGTTTAATTCTGTTTTCATTTAACCTTGTGAAAAAAGAGCATTGTGCGATACTGTTCCAGCATTTAGCAATCATTCTCCTTGTACTGAGAGTCCTGCAGGCTGTCACACTGGAGGAAACAGCAGAAGAAACACAAACCACTTGAAACTCAGGTAAAATTATTCAGGTTGGTTATTAATTGCCAGTAGTGTGACCTGGCTCACTTTGTGTCTCATGGAAGCTGTTCTCCCTGCGGTTTATGCAGATTTGTACAGGGCTAAGTGATTGCCCTTGCTTCTGCCTTTACCTTTGCAACCGTTAGGAAAATTCTTCGTATTTTTATGTTTCTTCCTTGCATAGAAGTGTAAATAATGTGATGATACAAGTAGGATAGTGTTTCGTAATGATCAAAGTTATAAGGAGATGGTAAAAATAATAGGCGGTAAAAATAGCTGATGCTGTAAGGTGATGTCAAATTTATTGCAAGGCTGAACAAGTGTATGTTTGTACAGGTGAATGATGTATGTTGAACAGGAAGAGTAGATGGAGTTACCTGGATGTCATAGGATCTCACCTTCTTCCAAGGAAACTTTTCAGTTGAGCTATGCAATCAGATCTAGGTAATTTCTCCTCTCTAAAGAAAGTGTTTTTAATATAATTTGACAAAAATTCAAGTGTTTTTACCCTTTTTTTTTTTTTTTGCAAGTGAATATTTTTCTACAGAGGAATCTGAAGATAAATTTAGAATTTGCAACTCAAGACATTTATAATTCTACTCAATGTGGTTCTCAGATTTTGGGGATTTTCTCTATGGTACTTTAAGATATGTCTTAATACATAGCCAAGTTAATTGAAACTAAATTATTTAGCATGCAGCTACACAGGTTTGAATTCCAAGATGGCAAGAGAGTGACTGGATTTTCTTCAACTTTTCCCCTCTGACAGTTGTCATTGAAACATATAACATTTAAATATTTGGATGAAGTTAGCATTCAAAATTTTAAACCAATTGTCAGTTGAAAAAATGCCATCTCTGGCCAGCCAAACATTATTCACCTCATATCAACTACTGCTTTTATGATTCATTCTATTGATTCCTAAAACCGTTTGTCTTTCTTATACACAAACATTCCTTAGGATAGGGCATTGTTTGAAAATGGTTATGCAGGCTACAGTGTACTTGACATGTCCAAATGTATCTAAATGTTTCAGAGGTGCTCAGCCTCTAACTGAACAGTACATGGGTGCATCTCTTGAAAAGTGCTTGAATCAAAAAACTGATGTTTGTAAAACACTGCACAAGCTTCCTTGTTGCTAGGTGATAGCCCAAGCATTAACAGTCTTTGCAGAGTTGGTCAAATGATCCACCTTTTTTTTTCCTTCACCCATCTTTAAAACTGAGAGACAGCAACCAGGACAATGGTAAGGGTTGCCTTATCTTTATGCCAGATGGTAAGTTGTAATGGTATTTCTTTTTTCAGCTTTTCAACAAAAGTGTCACCCAAAGTCACAGTCAGAGGACTGGTAGAAAGTTTCATCCTTTGGAACTCCTTTAGAAAACAGGACTTCCTCAGACAGCAAAAACTGAAATTTGAAAGCAGAAAATATCTGCTCCCAAACTTAGCTGAAAATTAGGTAACATCTCAGACACTTGGTAAAATAGAAAAAAAAAAAAACAACTTTAAAATCAGTAGGCCATATGAACTAATACTTTAGCAGGGTTGTTTGGGGTTTTTTTAATGTCATCTTTTTAGACTGATTGTACATTTTTTTTTTAAAAAAAAGTGTTTTTAATTGCAAAATAGTAATTTCCCAGTAAAAGAGTTTAAGATGGACATCTTTTAAACTTAATTAACATATGCATTTATTTTAAAAAGATATTTAAATCCACCTCTTTCTCACAGCTTTCAGGTAGAATACTATTTTCTGATTACAAAAAAAGGTAATAAAATCTTTCCCAACAACACTCTTCCATTTATCTTTACTTACCTTACTCAGCATCCCTGTTTTCAGAGAAATTGCTACTGACTGGCCCTTCCTGATTATTTGTGATTTGAACTTGGTGAGTAGGGAAGATGCATTTCAATGTAGATAAACTTAAGTAATGATCCTTTCTGACTGTACTTGTGTTTACTAAATAATTTAACATTCACTAAAACTTATGAACTGTTTCTTTTTCTATAGTATATATTCACTGTGATTGTATAAACAAAGCTAATTACATATAGATGAAATCCTTTTTGAGGGGTAGGCAATGATCACAGTGCTGAAAACCTGATACATTTGGGTTAAAGTACTTTGAGTATATATATTACTTGAACGTCAGGTTTCTCTCTGAAGGGCTAAAGCTTAATGACTATGAGGGTGACATTCTTGCAAAAGTCTGTAATTTCCCTTGGCACCAGGCTTCATTTGCTCAAAATATTCCATCCAGTGATGCCTTCCTTTTTCCATCAGGATTCAAATGTCTTTTGACATTGATGGTACTGGTAATTTTTTTTTTTTTTTTTTTTTTTTTTTGGGTGGCGGTGGTGGTGTTCTCTTTGATTTATAGCTTCAATATCATATTTTTCTTTTCACATTCATTGTTGTGCCTCAGGAAAAAAAATCTGTGTATCCAGCTCTGTGTATTCTTCTTTATAGACAAACAAACTGCTTAAGATTAAATTAGAACGGAATCCTAGTTTCTCCCTATCCTATAATAATTCGGACTTGCAGTCTATCTTTACATATGATTTGATACCTCTGTATTTCTTCTAACTAATCTGAAAAGAAAAAAGCTGTATCTGAAAATCACCTTTACTTAAAAGACAAATGCAACCTTTTGCAAAGCAAGATGTCTGAGATGATAGAATAATTTTGTGTGTGCCTTTTTAAACCAGTTCTGTACAGTTCACGGACATTTCTGAAGACAGTATATACCACTAAAATGGACTGGGCAAGAACTCTGAGGTGAATGGAGAGGAAGCAAAGGAAGTGCCAGAGAATGGGAGACATCAAGGATGAAGTAAGGACATAGAAAGACTGACTTGGACAAATTGCAGTTCAGAGTAGGATGGCAAAAACATCTAACCATCACTGGTTGTCTTTCTCTTTTCCTGAGCAGCCTACAGGTATAGGTCCTTCAGGCTTTCAAAACTGGCCCTGTTGATGAAAAATAGCAACTATCATCAATCATGCTGATTCAAAGTCAAATGCAGTGAAGTAGGAGCTTTCCCAAAATCTTATGGCCACTGCATCAAAAGCTACAATAAACATGTGTACAGACATATGCAATTCATCATTTACAATAGCTGTGGTCCCTCTGATATGGGTAGCTAAATAAAACAAGAATACTCAATATGTAAACTGAATATACCCAAGTGGATATGTTTATTTTTAAGGGAAAATCATGACTATTCCCCTTAGTATCTTTGAAACCATTTCAGTAATTCTTTACCTAGTTAGTGATTATAATCGTTACAGATAAAAATAATATTCTAGAGGTCACTGAGTACTTAGCAATTAAATCCTTGACTTTAATTCATTTCAGACTGGAAGTGAAAAATTGATCATGATAACACATTAACTTCAGTTGTATAACATAATTTCCCTGAATGCTTAGGGAATGTCAATGATAGTTTCAGGAGAAGTATCATCTGTGGAAGTAGAGTATTAAAAGAACTTAGGATTGTTAGTTATATCACATTTTAATGCATCTCTCTGAGGTTTAAATATTTGCAATGGGAGGATCTTGACAGTTTTGTCTAATCCTTTATTTTTCACTTTACCTGATAATTAAGAAGAATCATACACAACTATATCATGCCAGTTGCCTGTTGATTTTAGGAAAGAGTAGTCTAAATATAATGAAGGATTTTGAAAAGTAATCTAGAACATTTAGCCACATGAAGATTAAGGTTTACAGAATACATTAAGTGGATGCTCTTGTGCAATTACAAAGCAGTGAGGTTGTTCCTCTGCTTTTTGGTAGTGCTCTCTGATAGAAGGCTGAAGCCAGTCCTTCAGAACAACAGAGAAAACGCAGGATCTGGATATGAAGCAAAGGCAACAAATATTTGAAAAACAGTGCTGCTGTGTAATTAAATAATTAAGGTCATAAATTCTAGGAGACAGCTGTGTGCTGCTTTGTAACCAGCCGATTACCATTTTATTTCAGTGAACCACACTGTACTGAACTAAGAGATTACATGAAGTACAAAAAAATACACTCAGACAGGGAAAGACAAAAAAAAAGGCAAAAGTAACATAGCACCAACTGTGTAGCATCCAGAAATAGAGGTAATTCATCTATTGAATATATATGGTCAAAAGAAGGTATGTTTCTTTCAGATTTTTTTTTTAAAAAATAATCATGGAAACAAAGGTTTCCACAAACACTTAGTGTTTTAACTGAAAATATTCTTAGGCAGAAATAGTCTGATTTATTCAGTGGGAAATACACCATTTTTTTCTGATTTTATTTTCTAGATAATATAAGAAGGGGTAAAACAACAACATAGAGAAAAATATTCATCTCTACTTATAAAACAAACAGGAAGGGAAGGTTTGAATGTCATTCAGCACAAAATTATCCTTATGGTACTCTTGACATGCAGTCCATTTCATCCCAAACTTCTTCTAAAAAGGGAAGAAATGTTTTTTTATTATCCTTTTTCCTTTAAACACTATTGCTGTAAACCTATTTCCATCAGATACCACGACTTTTTTGGTTTTGCCTTTGCGTCCAGCCATTTTGTCAAAGCAGCTAGAGGAGACAAAGAGACTACATACTTACAGTCCCATAAATAAAACTCTAAACTTCCTTTAGGAGTGAAATATGGGTATAGTTTTAGCCTGGAGGATATCAGAACTAGGAGTAGAAACAAGGACACAGGGGTTTTATTATCTCTCTGTTTGCGTGGTGCTCACTCTGCTGATATGTATGTTACCTTAATGTTTTTGGGCCATTAAAATGATAAGCCTGAAAAATCCCTGATTCTTTCTTTATGTGAAACATGCATTTTTCTATAATCCACTTTCCTTGCAGCCAGAACCATGAGGCCAAGATGTTCTAGACAATGAGAGCAAGCATGAATTTGGGCACGTAAAGCCGTTTTGAGTCCCATGGCATTAAAACAAGACGCTGACATGGTAGAATGAACATGCAATGCAGAGAGGTGAAAGAGAAGTTTGGATTTTTTTTTTAATTATTATTTTATTTTCTCCTTAGAGAAACAAGGTTATAGCACAGAACACAATCTGATTAAAAGAAATTGAATTCTTTCAGGTATTTGTCATTCATAAGGCTTACATATGGGAAGTATACTATAATACTTATCCTACATTCCTATAGTTCTCTATCCTTTTAAGTTATCATTGCAGAAGTTAATTTTTTTAAATTTTTTTTTTTTGGTTGTACATGGATTTCTACTGTCATAACAGTTACCCCTTTATTTGTCTTTAGGGCCTTATTTCCTGAACATGGACAGCGCACATTAATTTTCTTCCAGACTCTTCAGGAATGAGCCTAGTGTTTCCTGGAAAAGTCAAACATGGACTGGAGAGCACAGGACACCTGACTGACAGCAAGCACCAAGTTTTTTCTTTGGAGCTGCCCTAATGTACTCTCACACCCCTTGTGCCCTCCCTAATGAACTAATGGAGATATGCTCTGAAGCAGCCTGTGTTCTTGAGAGAAATATTAATGTTGCATTCCATGGGATACTTCAGCTGGGATACAGAGCAGTCATGACTTGTCACCCTGAAGGAAATTACATTCTTACATTCCTTTAAAATTTGTTTTAAATTTAAAATATTAAAAATAAATTTTACAATTAAAATTTTAAGTTTAGAATAAAAATTTGCTGGAAAATATCCTTTCAAGAAAATTTCTGGTGGAAGGACTATCGAAGAGACTTATGCTCATCTCTAGCTTAACCATCTTTATAGCCTAACATCTGGATTCCTTGGGCCTGTGAACCCTCTTATGGCTCTACTTCCTACAGACATAATTTTTTGCTGTTCTTCTAAAAAGCTTCTAACAAGAAAACCTAGGATGCTCGTTTCTTATAAAGACATAAAAGGTAAAGAAATGTTCAGGGAACTATACTGTACTGTATACATGTACCTGCTTAAAGGAAAGCTGGTATTTTCTTACACATATCACTATAGAAATATACAGGAATTTCACATTTTAAATAAAGTTTAGGTACAATTAACCATCTGAATTACTATGAATATAATTCCATATATAAAACACTACTAGGACAGATAAGTCTAAATATCTTCTTATGTTTTTGTGCAACAGAATATTTTCATTCCATGACTGAAAATATTTCTCAAGTGTTACAGTCTGAGAGATTATGTAAATAATTCTTAGACCTATATATAAATTTATATTCTTGTACCATGTGTATTTATATGTATATAACACACAGGTATAAACATTGAGCGTAGAAAGTTTTAAAAGCCTCACATTGCTGAGACCATCAAGTCCATCAAGGATATAAAGTATCATTACTTCATATGTACTCAATGCTGCATCCTACATGAGCTTCATTAAGAAAAGGTGAAAAAAAGAGAAGAACTTCATATCTTCCTTAGATATGGCCCACTTTTTAGAGAAATATGAAAATTATTAATCCATAGATGATAAAAAAGAAGTAAAATATTATTTATATAGCTCCTACTTGGACTACACAGAAAAGCTCTTCACTCCTCAAGTAGGAACTTGGCCACCAATACCAGGTTAATCTCATCACCTCTTCCTCCTCACCTTTTTTCTAAGGGTTGTTTCTATATTTTACTTCGACAGTCATTGAATGAATCACAGAGTATACACTACTTAGCACAACGGCAGTAGGAATGGACTTCTTTTGGCAAAAAGACAGATTGTAAAATAGATACTCAACAGAAGGTATTGATACTAAAATCAGATACAAATGGTAGTGCAGAAACATCCATGTTATCCTTTTATTAGCTGTCTTGGGTACCAGGGTAAGCTACAGCTCCACCAAGCTCATTGTGAGCCACTTTACCCTGCTGAGGTATGAGTTCAAAGTTCAAAGTAGTTAGTTCAGTTATCTGTACGTGACACTGTGGGATTTAACTGGCTGGCCTGACTAGAGCAAATGCAGCAGCATGGGGAGGTGAAGAAAATGGGGTCTTAAATGCAGACAGTTGCCATTGTGAAAAACTTTCAAGGAAAGGATGATAAACTTGAAAACTGAAGGAAAGTAGAGATAAGCAATGGAATTTGTAAAAAGAAGTAATGAAAATGGGAACTGACATTGGAAATTAAAAGGTGTTGTGTTCAGAGTATCAGGAGGGGAAGATGAATTTAGCAGCAGCTGTCTGAAGAAAGCAGAGGTGCAGTGAGACAGGGAGGCTGCTGCATTTGAAATGGACAGTGTTACACCTCCAGCAGTGGAGAGAAAAAAAATATTAAGAGTCTAAGCTGTTACCATCGTTGACTGTAGACAGCTGTAGTGACAGGGCCAGAGACAAAAAAACTGTTACAAAGGTTCACAGTCAGAGAAATGAATCCAACATAAGAGGTACAAGAGAGAACAAATACAGCATGGGAATGGCTCTTCAGTGGCATCATATCTTTGGCTTCATAAAGATGAAACAGCTGAGGCAAACATCATCCCATCTCCCAACAGTCTTCCAACATCATAACCCTGCCAGTAATGTTTATTATCAGTTCTGTCTCCAGGAAAGAATCTGATCAATAAAACATATTTTTTAACTGACTGCTTAACACAGTATGAACAATGACATTTAGCACTTACATATCAGCTTACGTTCGTGCTGCTGCACACACATTGACTAATTAATCAATAAAAATGAAAGAAGGAAACCCTTGCTTTCTCCCTGCCTAACTGCTGTCACCTGCATTAACAGCAGGGAGGGTTTAACAACAACTCAATTTAATAAATTGAAGATCTCTCCACTAATGTCGCTTGACTTGTACTCTTGCCTTTTACATGTTTTATATATGTGTGTCTGTAATAGCACTCTTTGTCTACACAGTATTTTGAATATTCATTTAACAGTAATGTCACTTAGAAATCTCTCACCCTTGTCTCGGAGCACTCAGGAGTGGGTACAGTGATGTCTCAGTGGCTAAATGTCACAGATAGAATGAAAACAGTGAAGCAAAGAAATCATGCCTAAGAACAACCTGATTGAAGGAGAACAGGATTTTCTGGAAGGGAAGAGCTGTTAGCAATGAAATAACTTTTTGAAAATTAGAACAACACTTTCTACCTGTGGGAAAAGGTCTTCAATATTGTGAAAATAAGGGGGGAAGAAAAGAGGTCCCAAACAGGAGGGAGTAAGTGCCATTTCTCAGGAGAAACAAAACAGCTAACTGCCCACCTAAAATGCCACAGTGTCCCATGAATCTGCAGGTGACAGTGTCACAGTGCAATTAACTGGCACTAACATAGTCTTAAGCATGGCCAAGGCCTGTGCTGTAAAACACTTTGAGACCAGCTAGACGATGTAGAAATAATCATTTAAATAGAATATCCATGTTCTTTTAGTTTAACGTTTGATCCCTGAGGCCTCCTTCCCTGGAGTAAATCTTGGTGAGAGTCTTGCTGAATCTCTGTCACCAGCCCTTACCTTGGTGCCAAGAATCGATCTTAAGAGTATTTCAAAAGAACGCAGAGGTTGTTCATCGAGTATGATGCTAACCCATGTAGAAAAGGAAGGAGGAAAAGTCAGTAAGTAATTAGAAAATCCTTTTTTTTCTTCGTTATTATTTTTCATGTTGAACAATTTTTTTTGAATGACACATCTAATTTTTATCTCATATGAATTCTCTTGTGAATTTTGTGTGGAACAGAAAAGATAAAACTTCAGTCTCAGTGATCTTATCAAATCCTGTTTCAGTTGCTAATGGGAATTGTGAAATGCTTTAAGTATGCAAACAAATACATACGTTTCTTCTCTTGCTGTAAGGATACCTATTTTGTGTTTCACAGTACAGTTATTATGCGTGTTCAACGATTTTAAAGTGTTCCCAAAAGTGAAAGTACAGAAAATTTTAGGCCAATCTGACCAAGATAGTAGCTTATTATTTTGTAGGAAAAATTCATAGTCCTACATCTCTAATTCTTCACTGTAGATTGGCTGCTTTAGGACAGACCAAGCACTGCAGGAAATCTCATCCTATATATTTTAAAGGAGCGCTGCTAAAGAAAACAAGACAGGCATTTTAAGTGCTAAGACAAGAAAAGAAATACTGGTGAATACAAGTTCCAGGAAAGGAAAGCTCAGAATAAGTCAATACAGGACAGTAAGATTAATGGGCGGCTGGAAGGTGGACTTTAAATGGAGAAGAGAAAAAATGCATTTCCAATACAAAATTGCCTTCCATCAACATGTCAATAAATGGTTCCAATTCAAAAATGAAATTGCAGGCTTCTGAGGATTGCTTATTACTAATATTACAAGACAGTGTAGGAAATATGCAGAAAGTGTCTGTGAAAACTAATATTGAGACATTCAGTCATACAGGGGATTTCACCCCTCATTATTTTTGACACTATTATTAAGTGTACTGCCATTGTTCCTACAAGAATCATGGGCCAGCACACCACTGTGTTAACTGCCACATAGTTTGATGCTAGAAAATACCTGAAATGTTAGCTAGTTGTAACAGTTGCAGAAAGTGCTTACTGTTTGTGTTGTTCCAGCACACATCTTCCCCTGTGGACTCTGTATGAACTTATTAAAGTTATATAGTATTTTAAATGTTCATGACACCAGGTCATGTAAAGTATCATAGAATCATAGACCAGTTTCAGCTGGGAAGAATTATTTCATTAAAAGTCTAAGTTTTTACCCAGCATTACCCATTCATTACCAGTGAAAATATGTATTGCTTCAAATACTCCTAAACATTATCATCATCCTTTAATTCTGTGTAGTGCAGTAAGTTCCCAAAACCAAGGGTTTTAGCATAGTCTTAATACCCTTGCATGCAAAAGACCAGTAGAAATTGGGGACAGAAATCTGAGTATAAAATCAACATAATCTTTACAGTTCCCTGTGATTCTAAACAGTTTTAAAAATATCTCATGGGTGTCAAGGCAGTTTAAGATCTTTGCAGAGTAATATGTCTGTAAGGCCATTTGTTTTGAATTAATCTCCTGACAATGGAAGATGGGAAGGGAGAAAGAAGGAATGGTGAGGGAGTTGGTAATTCTATCGGCCAGCAAATTAGTTATGAAAACTCAGGTTACAGGAAGGACTGAAGATCCATTTAATGTATAATTAAATATCCTTTTTAACACATAAAGCAGATATAAAACCAACAAAAGGAAGCAGGAATTGTTTAGCACCAAATATGCTGAATGAAATGGAGATTCCTTTGATGTGAAGGAATGAAACAGATTTCTGAAATCGCATTATCTCAGTCTGAAAAGAAAAGGCCTCCTTCCCAGCACACTGAAATGTAAGATATTTCAAGAGAGGATAACAACAAAGACTAGAATGAAACCAAAGTAAAGTCTATCTATGGGTATAACTGTGAAGGATTATAATATAAAGAGACAGTCCAGAGCTGCAGACTGTAATACAACTGAGAAGAATTGAAGCTTCTGGTTTTTGCTTTCCTGGTGATTAAAGATCATGAAAGTATATACAAATAAAAATGAAAGAATAAAAAAAATACAAGTGTGAGGCAGGCAGAGATGTTGCAAAAGGCATAAAGGATGATGGGGAAATGCAAGTTATCTAAATATATATTTGGATTGAAATTATACTTCTAGCCAATATGGGATTGTATACATACACATGTACATAAATATGTATGCATGTACTTACAAAGTTAAATATAGACTTTTGCAACAGCACACAGTGGGAAATACACTTTTCCACAGGTTACAAAGCTGGTAGATATTCCTTGAAAGGCTTTTACGACAATTGTCTTCTTTTGACCTCACAGTGGTTATGAAATGGACTGTAGGATGCACTGTGAGTTGTACTTGCTTTGCCAGGCATCTGGAAAGGAGTTGTTTTTCTGCTGCTTTTACTTCAGCTGGATGTAGCGTAGTCTGTGATCTAAAACTGGCTTCATGAATCTCTTCTCCCAGAGGCCAACAGAAAGTCCTCTGACTGAATCCTGTTTCCTGTCTCTTACAGAAGAAGTTTTCTGAAGAATACTCTCCAGTGGACCCAAGAATTTGGCTTTTCTTTTTTCTTTTCCTTTTATTTTTTTTCAATATGAAATATTCAGAGTTTAGTGACTTCCTAAGCATGTTGAAAATGACTAAATAATTAACCACTGTAAACATTTATATGACAGGGTGGCAGATACTTACTCATCAAAAACCCTAAAGCCAGAATAGGATATGGAAGGAGAGCAATATTTTTCTGAACAAGTATTAAAATTATGATGACTATCTAATTGTTTTTCAGAGTCCAGCTGTATAATTATAACAGCCCTTTCTTGAAATTTCATGTCAGCTTGATATCTTTTCCAGACATAGCAAACTAACATTTCCAGGGCAAGGAAGAAATAACAAGAAATTTTCTGGAGCTGAATAATTGTAAGAGGTTCTTCTTAAATGATTTTATGAAGTTAAAGTTTTAATTTCAATGCTATTTAAATGACTTAATAGGGATTCTTTGTCCAAATATCCTTCCCAGCAAATGTGGGTTTGATCTTACAAGTTCTAAAAGTGTGTTCTGTGCATTGTGGTCTGTCTTTACTGCTCAAAGCTGAATTAAGCCATTTTCTTTTGATATATTCAAAATGTAATAGAAACACAGGATCATTCTGCCTAATGTAAAACTCTTTAAAAACTCTGAGCAATATGACTGCATCATCCAGTTGGAAAGATGTTGCAGGTTTCTTCACTCTTTTTACCAGGAATCTTTTACTAAACATGCAAACATAATAGTCAAATTTGCTGTAAATGTTCACTTCATTACATGAAATATAACAAACTTCTTTTGATTCACATCTTAAACGTTGCTTTGCAGTTCCTAATGTTTTAAATCATTCTGCTTTGAGTCATACAGTATTTTCATATAATTTCTGAAATATATTTAGACAATTTGGGCACATTCCTCTCATACAATTTAACCAAACTGCCTAAAAAGAGGCAAGTTCACATCCCTGCTCCTACTTGATTTTTCCCTTTCAAATATCAAAGAACCAGCTCAGCTTTGTTAGCAAGCAGCATTGCCAGTTTTTTGTTCCAGGTAGTTCAATTTTTTGTTCCAGGTTTTCCAGAAGTCACATGCTAGTATTTCGTACAGTGCTAAATGTGATGAATTGCAACACTGTCTTTGGAGTATGGGTGGAAGGACATCTTCCTTTCCCAATAACGTATTGTATAGCCACCCACTTTAGGCACAAGATTCCTCAAGACTTTGTAAAGGTGATATTTCTGGCAGCTCGTACGTTCTTCTCTCAACCATTCCTGAGCCTAAGGCATCTTTTATGTGTTCTTAGTTCCTGGAAAGATTATCATATATTTCAAATGCTCCTTTTTACATTTTTAGCATTCCAGGATTTGGAGTGTAATGATACATATTGCAGTAATGATCAGATAATTTATTTGATTTGATAAAGATCAGAGACTTGAGTGCAGAGGGTGGAGTGAACAGTAATCCAAGACATGCTGTGGGTGTCAAGGCATTTGCACACTATGATGCAGTCATTAAGATATATTTAAAAATAAATTTAAAAAAAAAACCACAAAACAAAACCAACCCTATTTCTGGTTTGGAGCTTCTAGAATATAGTTTAAATGAGCATATTATGCTTTTTGTCTCTAGCTGTCTATCATATCCATTACAGAAGTCATTAAGGATACCAGGTGGAGATGATGTTCCAAGGTATTTACAGCTTTCCATTAGGGGAGGTTCAATTTTACGCTAAAAGCTTAATCAGAAGTTTTTAAAATTTCATTTCTCTAGGTTTTTTTTAAGTGAAAGAACTATGATCTTGCCTTCATTCAACTATAGACAGCTGATGATACTTCAATACTTCAGGGATGTTACCCTGATTATTACAGCACTTCATGGGTTTTAATTCAGATTTTAGTACTTCCATTGAAAGTCACGAAGTTTTCCAGTTTTTAATATTTTAATTCCCTCACTTCTTCAGAAAACAATAAAGAAAAAGGACTTCTTACCCTTATTTGTCACATTAAAACTGGACCTATGAAGTACTTTGAAAGCAAAGAAATTCAGTAAAGATAGGAACATAAGTTTTGTGGGTGAAACTTACCTGTTAGCTTATCTGAAGTTAACAGGTTTTTCACATTAACTAGTAGTACTTTACAGGTTGGCAAATTTCTTGACAAAGTATTGAGCCTAAACTTACAACACCTAAGTTCATTTAAAAAATATAAGAAAAATGTATGTCAGATGAAAAGAAAAAAAACAGAAAACTAGTAATGGGATTTGCAGTTTTCGGTCATCATAGATTCATGGAGAGACAAGTCTCTTTTGGAGGTGTGACAGTAGTGGGACTGTAATAACCATGGAATAAAATACAGTGGTGGTTATTTGGTGTTAATAGGATTCTACTTTTGTGAAACATGCTGGGAGATTTAGAATAGGCTACAGAGGCAGAATGACACAAATTGGATTTAGCTACTAGTTTCGTATGAATTTATGGGGACAATAAAGCAGGTGAAGTCACACTTGACAGTTTTAGGGGATTGAAACAAGGGAGTTCCAAGGAAAAAGCTATATAAAACATACACTTAGAAGGACAAAGTTCACAAAACAACAATAGAAAAATGTGCACTTCCAAAAGGAAATCGCAGCATTTAACATTTCATTTTTCTTAAAGGCTTTTACAGATTTTTTTTCTAAAACGACGGGTCAGTAGTATTAACATTTTACATAAACAAATTGACCACTAACCTGTTGCTTTTTTGAATGCTGCTTTTCTATCTGTGTTATTTATCATCTACTGCTATAATGTGATATTTTACAACATTGATAAAATATTACATTATGTTATTGGTATGTGTTTACTATGTTACTATAATAATCATGGTAAAATAATAGGTAAATTTGCCATGCAGAGTAAATGAAGAGAAAAAACACAAAACAGTGACTTAATCTTTTTATAATTTATTTTTTTTATAAACAGATTAATGAATTTCACTGCTATTTGTCACAAGATATCCCAACAGAGTGCTAACTGGCCACCTGAAAGAATAGTAACGAGGTGGTAACTAGCAGTGTAGCTGGGAAGCAAAAATGTGTACAGAAGTCCAAAATCTTACCCAAGACTACATTTTTTCTAACCTGTAAAACTAAATAATGAGTTACTAGATTTCTGGAAAGATTAATATTAAATTCAGATTTTTTTTGAATAAATATTGAATACTAAAAGTAGAGGAGGTTAGAAATTATGAAAGTCCATGGACAAAGCAGCCTTTGCTGTAATCTTCTAGCTTCCTCCTTTTGTTTTGTTGCTTTCTTTGGAACTTCCAGCTACTACTGAGTGGACTGAACAGTAGTGCAACAGCATCCATACAAAATACACAAGCTACATTTTTACTAACATCTTACATAAAAGTCTTTCTGACCAGCATCTGGCAAAGATTGTACAAGACAGCTTATTTAAAAGAAGTAAAGAAGAGGAGAAAAAAAAATATAGAAAAAGCAGTTGGTTGGAATATTGAGAGATGAGCTTAAATGGCAATGTACTGATTGATGTGTACAGGAATTACCTCAGCACAGGGATTTTACACTTTATAGGTGTGAACAAAGAAAAGTGAATATGTAATGGTATATTCTAACATTTTACTCAGTATAGCATATAGATTTCCTTCTTTAAGTAGGACTAGAGGAAGTGAATATATATGTGTCTATGCATGTGAAGAGAGATATAAAAAAGATTTCTTTTGTTCCTGAGTATGTGACTATGACCATTTTATAATTATGAAATGCATTCACACCAGACAGGTCAAAGCATTTCTAGAACTATCTTTCTCCTGTCTTATTTTCAGATTGGTCATGGGCATGATTTGATACATTTTCAAGCCCTGATAGTAATATCAAATGGCCAATCAAAAGTTCATTATATTTCTAAAATTAGGTCCTTTGAGTATTTTAAGGCGGATAAAGTCTACTTCTTCCAAATTGTCTCATTACAATTGTCAGAAAACTTTCCCCAACTCTGATGCATTCAAACATATGTATTAATGATGAAAAGCATGAAATCTGGTAGCTTTGGACACTTTCTAACTTGACTTAATATTATTTATTAAATAATTCATTCCTGGCTGTCCTCATTTGTTTCTTACTTTCAAGTTACATATCAAATATGATTTGGGTCTGTAGCTATTTCTTTTTTAACAACACTCAGCAGAAAGATTTTTCCAGGCTCTTACAGCTTTACCAGAGGTATACATCTGGGTGATTAGAAGAAATGCATGGTTGAGCCAAGATATTTGCATGGGTAGGTGGGAAACCATGAGACAAATTAAATGGCTCCATTTGCTAAAGCCATTTAAAAAATACATGTCACAAAGAGGAGTACAGTGTATACAAGGATTCAAAGGTAATCGAGTGCTGTCATGGGGAATGCAAAGATTAGGGATGTTAAGCAGTGCAGGCTATGTTTGTAGATTAGATGACAACTAGCCCTTAAAATCTGCAGCTGTTGGTAGTGCCCGAGACAAAGGAAACCCTGGAGGGTATACAAGTACCATACATGCTGTGTTTGAAAGACTTGCTTTTTATTACTTTTAATTTCGTGAGCACAGGATTTTCTTTGCTTTCACTGTCTTTCTTGACAGTCAGACATGATACATTTGCTTTATACAGGCAGATATCCAGCAAAGCAGCATAACCATTGCGATGCTGAACACTGCAACATTTCAGACTTAACAGCTCAGCTCCTGGAGTAGGATAAAGCAAGCTGATCTATGTTTCCAAGGTCCTAGTACATTGAATAGGTAAACAGGTATTAGACTGGGATTCAGAAAAAGTACAATATATGCACCAAAGAGAAGCATGCCTGAAGCTCTGCTTCATAACATTTTGTCTTACAGCTGTTGAAAAGCTGAACACAGAAGAAGGCATTTTGATGCAGGGTAGGCAAACAATTGCAAAATATCTCTTTTCCCCCAAGGAAAATTTTTTTTTCTTACATTCCATCCTGGGAAAATCAAGTGGGGAACTCGTTTTTGGTCATTTTTGCTGTTATGTATTCTTCATGTCTGGAAATCAGAATTAAATTCAGTATATTGATAAAAACTACATTGCATAAATATGGGGTAGGTGTGCTTGTCAATGCAGTGATTCTTTGGGGCAGAAAATATTTGAAAGACTAAATAAAAAGGAATTTTATGAACCCTTGACTAAATCTATGATTGTCATTGACCGAAAGACTGAATCTGCTTTTCATCATATATTTAACTCCTCCATGTGGAAATTGACTTCCATGGCTAAAGTCTGAAAATTTTTTCTCTACACTGAATTGCCACAATGTGGATATGTCATTATGAACTTGTATGCATGAATGCATGTATCTACATACATGTGCAAACTTACATCCCATATTCCATGCACTTTTATTCTGGGTAAGTCCTGTTGCTTGATAGGTGAGTGGGTCCACATCCTCAGGGTGAAGAAATCTTGCTTCTTTTTAAGTGAAACGTTGTCAGGCAGGGCTCAAAATGTTGGCTCCTTAGGAGGAACAACTCTGGAAGTCAGAACAACTCTGGAAGTCAGAACAACCCAGGGTTCCACATGGGACCTCATTCTCAAATGGGCTTAAGTGCACATAAATGAAAGAATAATACGTACGAATACAAACACAAAATCTATATTCAATGCTTTTATAAGGGGAATTTTTTACACGTAGCTTTGAAAATCAAAGCTGACTGAAATAATTGTGATATACAGGAAAATTGCCTAACACCAGAGAAGAGTGCAATGGAGGTATTTTTAAATTCACCTCCAGTCAGCCAATAGTCTAAGCAGAAAAAGAGGTGTGGGAAATCCCTGAAAACAAAAAGATCCCTTTCCCACAGGTCTATTCATAATTCAGGAAGGATGTTAATAAACTGAAGAGGGCTCAGAGAAAAGCTGTCATTAAAGGACTTTGCAGTGTGCTTCTAAAAGAATGAAGGCTCTCAGGCTGTTTATCTTACCAAAGAGGTTAAAGGGCATGCTTCCTACACAGAAGAAATTTGACAATAAAGAGCTCTTCAATCTACTGTGTAAAGAGACAAAACAAGACCCAGAATGAAGTTTGACAAATGAAGACGGGAATAGTAATGCAGTTTTTAGTGAATGTAATTAACTGCCTGAACAACTTAGGAAGAATTTTGGTTGCCTCCATGTCAGCAACAATTGAAACAGGATATTTCTCTCAAGGATATATTATATGGGAAATGTGTGACCTGAAATGCAAAATTTCAAATGGGAATCACTGTGGTCTCTACTGGATTTTAACTCTACAGTTTTATATATATATATAAATATATAATACCTTGCTTGTTTTGTGATTGCTTTTAGTGAGTCCAGGTTTTCATTGTACATTAGCTTTGTTAATTTTTCCATATTGTGGATCCCATAGATTAGGAGTTCTGAAGTGTATACATAGACTGGTTCCAGATATACAAGCCACAGATAAAAGAAAGAAAATACAGATAGCTGATTTTGAAGCAAGTGTGGCTTGACTACTGTAGAGTCAACAGATCATGAAATTACTGGCAGAACCGTTTCCTTGGATCGTATTTTAAAATGTAAGTTCATAGGAAGTCATAGGTGCTAAAATTAACGTGTAGCTGCTTTCAGTAAAAAAATCAAAACACACTGTGAACTAAGCTTGTCTGGAGTGGATTGATTATTGATCAGTTGTGTTCAAGTCTTTAGTGAACTTATAAAATATGTTTTGGAGTTTGTTGGAAAATAATCTTTTCTATTCAGTGACCACTGCATAAGAAGAAATGAATCTAGGGAGCCCCTTCTATCTTTCATGCCTCACAAGGTAGGCCATGTCCAGGCTATGGTTCCTAACATCAGTAGTTTTACCAAAATGTCATGCTACAGCATGTACTTATAGCATAATTCTGTAGCTCTTCCTTCTTACTTTACAGACCCAAGAACACATCTTTATGACTTCTATGCTTGACTAAGGAATATGTAATCAGAAGTTGTCAATGACTTTTTTTTTTTTTTAAATGCAACTTTTAGTATGCAATTCAGGAGTATAACATAAATTTGCAAGTTATTTTTTAAATTACATTTCACTAAGATTTCAGGACGTGTGACTCTTGAATTTCCAGTCATCTGTTACTCTTATTCATGCTGACATTTTAATGTGATCATCTGAACTTTCAACTGTAATATAGAAATTGTGCCTTCTTGTATTTAAATGGACACATAACGTGCATGTGTGTGTGTTTGCATGTGCACATGCATGTCTGTATATATATATACACAAACACAAACGCAGGCAATCTGGCATTTGGGCTGTGCTATAAATGCATGCCCTGTGGTAGTTGCACTGTAATTGTAATATTTGTAGGCACATGGTACAGCCAAGAGTCTGTAATGTCATTTCTGTTACAGGCTTGGTGTCAGAGTGGGTCTTGCTTTCTCCATGCTTCTTCCCATTCTGCCAGGCTCAGTTAATGGCCCCTGAGGAAATTCTTCCCTGCTGAAAGCCAAGTAGTGTTTTAATCTGTCACTGATAAGAAGTATTTAAAATGTCTTGAAGAAAGGAGGAGAAGTGTACAGTAGGTCCTGTCCCTTTTCCAAATGCTGTTGAGTCTTACACATTCTGTCATCCAGGCCTTCCCAATAAACTAGTACTACTGGATAACAGCCAGACAGCTGATGTACTACAATCACTGTCTGCGATGGTAACTCCTAGTAGCCTTGTGTCACTTCATCTGACCTTTAAAATGTATTCATACTGAGAGTTTAAGTTGGAATGTTTTTGCATTTATTCCTATCTAGTGTAATGTCTCTAATGTTTAAAATCAGGATTCTTCAGAACTGCTATAAAAAATAATGAGAGTATTAATTACTTCTGAAAGTAAATAGTGGATTTTTTTTGTTTGTTTGTTTGGTTGGGTTTTTTTTTGTTTTGTTTTGTTTTTTTGTTTTTTGTTTTTTGTTTTATTAGATGGTCCAGCTGCCGGAAAGAAGGATGAATGCTGCTTGAGAAGAGTTTTTCCTTTTCACAAATTGTCAACAAGGTATTGCAGATGGGCTTGATCTTTTCTGTTCTAGAACAACACAAAGGAACCTCCAACCTGGAAGATGCAGTTGCCAGCAGATCTCACTTCAGCTGAGGAATTGTTGACTCACAAATCAACACAGCGGTTTCTCAGCTGCTCTTTTTTCAATATTGAGACAGCAAGAATGTCCATAATAAATAAAACTGGTAATGTCTATGTACTGATGATACCCTGAAATATTTTAATTGTCCTTTCACAGGGCTGCTAGTTAGATGTTTTTTCCCCCAAACTTAATTAGGACTGATCAGAATTAGAGCATCTGGCAGTTTTTTTATGTCCTTATTCAGTAATGCTTAATGTTTCATAGCCTCAGAGGGGGGATACAGTCTCAAGTTACTACCAAGTCATACCTGAGCCAGTTGCTGAAGATGTGATTGAGTCTTTAATATATTTAGCTCCTATCATTGTTGGAAGATCCTTTTTCTCTAATATGATCAGAAGGCTCCTCATTTAGCCTTTAGTATTTTCTGTACAAATGCTTATAATACTCACTTTTGTTATGTAGCTTCATGTGCAAATAAAAAGCTCCATCTCAGCAAGAAATTCAAGTGAATTCCAAAGCTCTGCAGAAAAAGTGAAGATGGAGTAATTTTTAATTTTAGATAACATTTGCTGAAATATTTTTCGCTGACCAGCTCCACTCAACAGCAACCAATATCTTCACGTTTTCAGTAGCATGCGAAACTGCACAAATAAGATCTTTCCTTGCACCACAATTCCTTCTTTGCTTAGCCTAGCTGGGTTCTCCATCAACATGGCTGATTTCTATGGTTACAGACTACCTGCTCTATGTTAGGCCTTAAAAGACTTTAAAAAAAAATATTTTACTCCAGATAGGTAAATATTAGACTGTCCTTATTGGAATATTACATACGTTTATTTGAATCATAGTTTTTGATTATTTTTCACACCCCAAAAAAATTTTTGGTACTACTGCATGGACATTTAACAATTACAACAAATACTGACTTTTAACCAAACAGAAAGACTTTGACAACATGAAATACCTTTGTTTCTCCGTGTTGTCTATTAAGACCTGAGGAAAATTGTGTAGAACCAGGTAAACACAAAAGAATATGATATTTTTATAATTTTCCCTCAGGTTTTTGTTATTGTTTCCTCATTTTTTGAAGGTGGGATTGCAGCTGGTTGGAATATGGAAATTGTCATGGCAGGCGCTGGCAGCAAGAATGACATAAAGCATCCAGACTCCCCACTCTTTGTGAAATCAAGACCTTAGTGGTACATAGAATGTTGTTGCCAAATATATTTGTTGCTTTAAACAAATGTGCTTGTTGCTTCTATCTCCTTACATTCCTATATGTAAAATTTTCATCAAGGGAATTTAGTTCATTTCCAGGGATGGTTGGAGGAGGGTGCTTAAAATGAAATTCTTCTGTCCTGTCAGCTTTCTCCAATCACTCATTACCAAAGCAACACATCAAACCTGTCCTTTTGTCCAGCCAAGCACTCTATTTTATAGGTACAGAATTTGAGCTATGAAGATAGCTTTGAAAACTTTTGAGACCTCTTTAATCAGGTCAAGACCTGGCCACAGAAAAGAGCAATAACATGCCAAAGACATTCACATTCATCCTCAAGTACACTTTACTAGTTCATTTACAAACTGTCATGACTGACATATAGTTCAAATGACTTTCAAATTATATTTCATTTTAGTCAATGTATTAATAGCCACTGGACTGCTTCTGCTTGCAAACTTTGTCACTGATTTTCTAAACTGGTCAACTGAGGCAAAAACGTTGAGGTCTTAAATACTGTAATGCGGAGGGATTCTTGTAACTACTTGAAACCATTAAAACAGATTTTGTACCAATGTTTTTGACATTGGTGGGGTTGATGAGATTGCATTCTTTTGTCATTCAACAGGGATAAATCATTCTATCACATTTAAGGGAAACCGTTTATTAATTTGAAGATTTTCAGTTCAAATTTTAAGCTCAATTTTGGGTGGATGTGAATGTATTTCTTTGCTAGAATAGTGCAACTTAAGGTGAAATTAAAAAGTAAGGTAAATGAAGGTCAGAACTTCAGCCCAGGTAAATCATCTTGGTACACTTAAATTCATAGTGTCTTTCTACTGTTGGGCAGTGATTTACATCTCTAGCTCTGTATGTTTCCCCAAAGCAGATGTGATTAAACTCTCCCAGCTTTACTAAATGTCATGTATTTGTACATTATGTCCACCTGTTCAGCATAAGATTTAAATAAAAGTCTTAAGAATGGAAGAACTGAATATTTTCATTTCTATCAATTTACCTGATTAGTTTAGGTCTTAGTGTAAGGATAGAATATACTTTACAGCATAGCCAGTTGAGAGGAGATAGAATATATTAATCTCAGATTTTTTTATATTTTCAATTATCTGTTTGTTTTATTAATATTAAAGTGTCAAATAATTTATTTTTGCATAAATGTGCACTTGTTTGTAGCTTAGTAGATCTAGACATAAGAAGTAAGCAAACTACAAATTAAGGGTCTTATCTACAGCTATAAATCCCTGCAATGTAGTAACAGATAAATATGCTGAATGAGAGAAAAGCTGAGAAAGATTTAGATGCTTAAGAACTCTTTTGTACATAAATAACTGTAAGTGCACAAGTACTTTATAGACAACTTGCATGTCCAACCATTCTGTGAGTCTTACTGAACCCTGAAAATACTTGTGGTTATTATATTTCACATCACTATACAACCATTACAATATAAGGACAAAATTACTGTATTAAGCATAATGCAATCATTGTAAGTTTATAGTAGTATGTATAATATAGCAAACTGTTGTACAAATCAACTGTACTTTAAAAGTCAAGCCATCAAAATTTTGATGGTCCAGCTAGTTTCAAGACATCGTGTTAAAATGAAAACTGAAATTACATAAGACTGTGAAATGCAAATACACTGACTCTTTTACTTGTTATCAGTATGCCTGAAACCTTTGGCTGCATAACCCAGATTTCTACAGTCTGGGCTACTGAAACTCCCATAAGCAGTGGGAGCACTGCAGTCTATGGAGAGCAACCACTGACCAGCCTTCAGTGGGGATGAAATACTCAGTTTCACTTCATTTGCAGACTACCACAAGACTAGAGAACCTTAGTTATTCTGTTTTCAGTTCTATTTCTGACAGGTTCTTCTAGTTACAAAATCGTCTTTCCTTGTCTCTGTACCCAGTTTGTATCTATCTCAATGTTGGTTTGGGGATTCACTGTGAGACAATGATTTTTTTATGGTGGCTATCCTGGTTTGTCAGCTTGATCTTTGACTAGGGTATTTAAACATCAGTAATAGCAGTCTAACGGCACTTGTGCATCTAAAGATGATAATGGTCTGTTTTAAAAGAAATTAAATCAACAGATAACATTTAAGACTTACATTCAACAATGGGGGTGTGGCTATCACTTCTTTTCTAAGCCTGTACTATTACAGACAAAAGTGTTACATAATTGAAACCAATTAAAAGTACATTTTTCACAAAGCATCAGACTTGTAGCTTGTAGAGTAAATATTAGAGTGCCACGATACAGAAAGCATTGGTTCAAAGTGAACTTCAGATGCATATCTTATAAATGAACTCAGTGGTTTTGAGGGGTTCGGTCTGCACCTTGTCTTGCAATTTAAATTTACTATAAGAGGTTAGACTACTCACTTCTAAGTAAAGAATTCATACTGTCTTTCTACTGTTGGGCAGTGATTTACATCTCTAGCCCTGTATGTTTCCCCAAAGCAGATGTGATTAAACTCTCCCAGCTTTACTAAATGTCATGTATTTGTACATTATGTCCACCTGTTCAGCATAAGATTTAAATAGAAGTCTTAAGAATGGAAGAACTGAATATTTTCATTTCTATCAGTTTACCTGATTAGTTTAGGTACCCTTACAAACCCTTTGGTACTCATACAAACACACATGAACATTTGACAGAGAAACCTTTTCTCTTTCCACAGGAAAATATCTGAAAATGAAAAAAAAACCCACTTTCCATTAATTTTAAAATTACATCTGAGATTTTACTCTTTACAGGTATTTATCCTGTCATTTAACTTAGACTGATCAAACAAATGAACTAGCCTTCTGAAACCCACTAGGTTGCAAAACACTTTTTAGTTACATGGACTCTATCTAAAGAGTAAGTGAAAATCAAAGATTTATAGCTACATGGGTTTTGCTCAGGTCAGTCAGGAATTCTTACCCTTCTTGTAAGAGAGTAAACAGAGACCAAACAATATGATTTTCTTTTTACAAGTGTATCTTCAGGGGTCAACAAAAATAAAAGGAAGAAAAATGTAAGGACACTCCCAGAACATTGACTGCTATAAATCAGGGATATATAACTAGCCTACTGGAATCAGTATAGTACTGCAGGCCACACATATTTATGATGTATGGCTTTTAGAGTCAAATTAGATGATTTTGTTTTACTAGAGTTTGACAGCCTTTATTAGATCAGTAGGCATTGCATATGTCATTGAAACGCTATGCAGTTAAAAATAAAACTATGACTTTAAGAATCCTGGGAATCTGATAGGAAAAATATTGCCATCTTTAAAGAAATGCTATACTTTTATTTTAACTGCAAAATTCAGTTGATTGTCCATCTTTACTCTCTCAGTATATCCCCTTCAAGTGTACTGCATATCATCACCATACAGCAATACTTTGATCACAGATGCAGTGGTCTTTGTGAAGCATTTCTAAAATACCAACCAGTCTCTGTAGCAGAAAATCTTTTAAAACATTCTCAAAAGAGTGCAGGCAAAAACTGCAACAAAACACAGAAGTTGAAGCCAACAGCTAAATAATAGTTTTTAAATAGTATTGGGAGCAAGCCAGTATAACAACTGTTCTTTCACAGAATTTATAATCTGTTTTATCCTGTGCTGGATGTCATAAACTACCTTTCTAACCATGCTCAAATGTGCTGCAAGCTTATTCGAGAACATAACATGCCTAAACAGCAATATTATGTCAGCTTGTAATTTAAATTTAGAGAAATGCTGAAAGGCATTCTCTAAAATTCCTTCTCTCTAAAAGATGTGCAAAAGTCTAGGTGCACAAAAATTCTGATAGGAAATATGCACAATGCACAGACTTTTTTCTATCATATCACAAGGGATGTAAGATATATTGAGCAGTGATAATAAGCCTTTCAATCCTGTGGCAAACTGGCCTGTGGTGGGTTCTGTATGTCAGTGTTTAGACACAGTGGGAAGCAGAGTGCAACATCTCCTGTTGCAGGTGGTGTAATCTACTTCTCCTATAGGCAGGTTATTTCTGTGCCATCCTTCAGAGGTGGGTGAATGTCTATGACATCGTAAAGTAGGCTGAACAGAAACTCTGGAGTCCCCAGCCCAAAGCAGGGCTAGCTTCAAAGTTAGCTTAAATTGTTCAGGGATGTGTCCAATGAAGTTATGAAAGTCTTCTATGTTGGAGAGGCCAAGTTCTTTCAGTACTTAACCATGTGCATTACATTACTTTTTTTTATTATACCTGATTGGAATTTCCCTTGCTGCAGATTTTGTCCGTTATCTCTCCTCTTTTAGCTCCCTTTTGTCCAAGAAGCCTTGCTCCATCTTTACAGCCAATTCTTTGGGAACAAAAAGCAGCAATTAATTTCTTCCCATTGCTTTTTCTCTTCCACAAGCTTATCTGTGGCTTCTCTATATACATTATATAGGCTCAAACCCATGCTCAGGGAATACCTGCGTGAAAAATCCATTATCTGTGATAGTGTGGACTCATATCTCTATCTAGTGTGGACAGGAGGGATATACAGCATCAAGCCTAGATGTTTTTATCTACCCCTTCTGTCCTGATGGTACTATCATATTAATTCACCATATCTCATAAGAGAGACCTCTTTTTAGCCACTTTAATGAAAATCGGCTTTGTACCCATGAAGAGCTCAGATTGCCTGTAAAACAGAGATGACAGGTTTAGCCTAGCTACAGTGATCCTAGATGTAGCAGAATGGACTCATGAAACTAGATTATAGAACAAATTAAACTTTGAATTGTTTTAGCCTAAGCTCAGTTGAGAGGCAAATACAAAAAAAAAAAAAAAAAAGTGTTGGCACCATATTTCCAGGTTTCTTATGAAATGGTGGTCACTAGAAGCTCTGTTATGTTTACAAAAAGCATAGGTGGCAACCCAACATTTTAGCTGTCTGCAGAGATGTGAACATATGCATACATACTGCTCAGGAGATGGTTTTTATAATAGTCTGTCTTCTGCACAAGATCCTGTTGGAAAACAGGTTCTTTTACCTACACTTATGTGTATGAAGCTTTAAGGAATCTGTATCCAGGGTAATTTTCAAAAAGAATAATTCCTTTGAGCAGAAATTTTATATCAAGTAGGCAAGAGTAACCATTTACTATGTGAATTCTTCAGAGGTTAAAACTGCCTGAGCAATACCATTTTTGTAACAACTCTGGGATTTATCTTTTTTTAGCATGTCAGTCCAAGCACAAAAAAATTAGTCTTTATATTTTACAAATGATTCATGAAAAAGACTGCATATAGTATTGAGACAGTAGACAGAATCTGCATTTGAAAGCAGAAGCTTAAAAATGCTTTTAATAGGGAGGAGGAGAGAAGGAGGGTGATGAAACTATGCACAATTATTAGTTGAGAAAGTATCCTATATTTTCTCCCATATTTATTCTGATGCCAACTGAGTCTGAATAAAAGTAGTATTGCTGGCACGAACATATGGCAAGTTCTGAGAGTGTTTACGTGATTGCCACACTAATTATTGCTAACCTTTTAGGTAAAGAACAAAAACTATGAATTTTTTATCCAATTATGTATTTTTCCTTTTCTTAATGGTTACATGAATAGTTCTTTCAAAAGGATTCTTTTTTTCTTTTTTTCCTAGTAATGAACAATAAGGCCACGTCTTCACCAAGATGTTACATTGATCCAGTTTGTTCTCTCTAATAGCATTGATTTAATGTTATTGAACTGAAAGCCCTTACAATCACTGTAATGCAGTCTTAAGGTGGATTATTTTATAATTGGTACATCCATATGCCTCTGTTTTTTTGTTGTGTGTGTGTGGGGGGTGTAGTTTTTTGTTTGGTTTGTGTTTTTGTTTTTTTTTTTTAAATATCAGCTATATTGTGTAATATGTTGTATGCAGCCTTTCACGAACAATAAACTATCTAAACTATCTTCCCAGGGATGCTGCAACTGAAAGTAAAAAATCACAAACTCCAGTAGTCCTTTCCAAGAAACCATTCGCTTGGTACATACTGTGTACCACATACTATACTCAAAATATAAAGGAGATTTTACATTATGTGGTGTGTTAAAAGGTCACAGTAAAAGTGTTGGGCCCATAGCTGCATCACATGAAGAAACACATACTCTGCCAGTCTTATTCTCTTCCCAAACTCTGGACACTAATCATGACACAACTTTGTCAAAAGACTGTGACCTTTCTGTAAGAGGGTCCTGCAAAATGAAAATATCTAACTGACAGACTCCTATTGTAGGGGTTTAGCCGAACTGCCACTTTGGACTTTCAGAAGGCAGACCTGAACTGTTTAGGAGCCTGGTTGACAGAGTCCCTTGGGAGGCAAGGGAATAAATAATTCTGTGATTCTGTGACTATGACATCATGTCAAGCTTTGGCAAAAGACAACTCTTATTTTCTTTGCAGTTTCAGTGCATCTATTTCTTGATTTCACAGAAGTCCAAAGGCTTTATCAACATAGGAGTGTGCTCTCCTGCAGTACTTCAAGAAGTGATTGATCACTGTGATGATCGTGATGGTGGGTTATTTAAAAAGATATGAAAAGACTATTATCTTCCAGCACTTAAGGAATAAATTTTTGATAACACTAGGAGTATGTTTCAGTTGCTTAAAAAGAGACACGTAGTGTCATGTGAACCTCAAGTCTCCACTTGGGAAGATATCCATGTAGAGCTGAAAGTTATGATACAGAACCTTACCAGTAGTGTCAATAGGCACTAGACACCTGTTTCCAGGTAACTGAACCCTACCATGAGATCTACTTGTAGATGTCAACGTCCTGGCTAATATCTTTGGGCTCAAAATCATGAGACATGATCACTTTCATAGTACAAAATATATGACCTATTTAACAGATCTATTTTGGAATATGAAGAAGCAGAGTCCAGAACTGTTGGTTCTACAGACTAGATGTTCACCAGCTATGGAAGAAATGTAGGGAGATCAGTTCAGATACTGATCTCTACATTGCAATCAGCTATATATTATCAGATTACTCTTACCCTTCTGCTTGCTGGAATGAGAAAGGAAATACTTTTGCCTTGCAGACAAGGGCACAAGTAGAGTTGTGAGACCATCAATCATTTTTGAAGGTCCAGTTTGCTCTGTGCCTCCATGCATTCTGGAACCTTTCACTGGGCTCATGGCCAAGAGAAAGGAGGCATTTAATGTCAGCCTAAGGACCTTCAAAAGTGTCAGTGATGTGTACTGTGGAAGAGTGATATGGAAGTGGTAATGCCATATGACGAGACACATCATGTGCTCCATGTAGTGTCTGCTTCATTTCACCCAACATCTGTGAAACATAGAGATCCTGGAGGATATGTCTGCTAAGTGGACATGAAGGACTTAGAAGATTAGAGTTGTGTAGAAGGATGTACTTCAAAATGTCCTGCATGACCATTGCACTGAAGTGCATTGTGTTTCTCCAAAAGTTAGAGGGGAGAGGTAGGTATGGGTAACAAATAGGTTGCAACTAAGAAAATTTTAAGTTAAGGGAGCGGGTACTTGATGACAACAGTACTTGATGACTTGTCTTTCTGCATCCCAAAATGAATATACTAAGGGAATGAAAATTATGGTAAACACTGTTTCTCCACAAAAAACAATAGAAAAGGTCAGGTTGAAAGTAGGGTAACTATATTGGGAAAGGCTTTTAATTATTCACAGATGCCTATGAGAAATGTGCTTCCCTTCTGTGGAATCAAATATTTTGGGAATATTTCAGACATGATTTGACTGATAATTGCCATTCTAAGGAAGAAAAGCTGTAAACTAAAGCTCTCTTGCTTCAGCTAAGATTTTTCACTATGGTGTAAGACACTAAGTATACAAATGTAAAAGCATACCATGTATGGCACAAAGCATATTAAAGCAAACTATGTGCTTTCACTCTAACTTCTAATCAATAAGATTTCTTAGATGCATTCTCAAGTGTATTCATTCCCCTGGAAACCATGAGTAAGCTTAAGTCTAAAAAATCTAGCAATAGAATTATTATATTATAAGGAAGTAAAGAGTTTACAAACTTCAGGAAATTATTCTTTACTGTGTGTATGGAGGTTTCTGTAGGATATGCATTAACAAATGTAAACTGTATTCAGAATTAATGCTACTCTACCACAAAAATTATTTTACTAAGGTAGTCATCAATGCATTGCTCCAGAGCTAACTGCTGCCTGTTTGCTTGTGTGCTACGTATAGCTATAACGTGATTAGGCACCCTTCTGGATAGGGACTGTCTCTGCTTGCTTGCATTTAAAGGGTAAGCATAACCCAGTGTTCCTTGAGTCCTCTAGGCACTACATATCAATAGTAACATTAGATTCCTAGAAAAGTTTATCTTTTCCATCCATCCATTTTGGCTACTCCTTATCTGCAGAAGGAAGGGGACCTTGGAGTTAATAGGAGCACATGCAGTGCCGTTCTGCAGAGATAGGCTCAGTCTGCCTGTTTGGGAAGGTGTGTACATTGCAGAGGTCCCAGGCTACATGTTCATGTGCCATATATCAGGATTTACTGAGCGTGCTTTGTACGATTCCTCTGTGACCAGCCTTTGTGATCACTCTGTGAACGCTATTTGTGAAAGGCATGTGCTATGCCACTGATAGCGAAGGAGGCTTTGCTGTCATGTGAGAGCATTTGCTGCAGTATAGACATGGAAGGGCCCCAGTCCCAGCACAAGATCAGATACTTTACCATACTATCAAACAGTTTCAAACAAGTTGCAGAATTTCTATCCTTTCCCTGTAGGTATTATTAAACAAGTGACATGAAGCTCAGTGTAGCATTAGTGTCTTTAAGTGGCAGATAAGCAAATGAACATTGGCTAGTTAAATAAATACACTTAACAGCCATATTTTGCTTCAACACAGTATGTTGAACAACATTGCCCTTCAGGGGCTACATAAAGTAGAACTAAGCTACTAAAAATGTAAATTTATTCCTCAAGATATCACTGTTCAAACTGGGAATATTCAGATGTCTCTGAGGCCTTTCTGGATAATTTTATCAGTTTACGGATGCAATACTTCAGGGCCAAATAATAATAATGTTATTTTCTTAAATGAAATCAGAGAAGCAATTTTTCCTATTTGACAGTTCTAGAGGTCCCAGAGTCCTCTTTTGCTTGTCACCTTAATTCACCTGATTTCAGCCTGTTTAAATTAATATATGGTGTCAAAATACAGGGAAATATGAGCCAAAGTTAAGTAATTGATAATATAATTTCTAATAGGGTATTTTTGTATTACATGCACACCATAAAATCTAGGACCAGCTTGAGATACTTTTGAAGAGAAACATGAGACAAGTTTTGAACTTAATGACAGTTTTACAAATAAAAACTGTAGAAGCAAGACCTGAATTTGATATTCTACAGCTGGAATGTATTAATGCATTTCTTCATTCAGTCAAGCACTCATTCATTGGAAGTATTCTCACTGACTTCCATAGAAGCAGCAATGCATGCTATAAAGAAAAAATATAAAGATGGAGGAACATGTAACATCATAGTTCCAGTTTGACATTATCCATATGATGTATTACTATTTTGATAAATTCAAGTCTGATTTATAGACCATTATGTCTTGATATCTGGTCTAATCTTCAAATTAAGGCCATGAGGAAAGCTGGTTCTGAATTCATGTTCTGAATGCCAGTGTGGCATTACTTATGTCCAAACAATGTTAAATATTTCTTATTGGGTCACAGCAGCCCCCTGAAACACTAGAGGCTTGGGGAAGGGTGGATGGGAAGCTGGAAAAGGACCTGGGGGTGCTGGCTGACAGCCAGCTGAAGATGAGCTAGCAATGTTACCAGGTGGCCAAGAAGGCGAGTAGCATCCCAGCCTGTAACTGAAACAGTGTGGCCAGCAGGAGAAGGGGACTGGTCTTCCCCCTGCACTCAGCAGTGGTGAGGCAGCACCTCGAGTCCTGTGTTCAGTTTTGGGCCTGTCACTGCAAGAGGGACGTAGAGGTGCTGGAGCGTGTCCAGAGATGGGCAACGGGGCTGGTGAAGGGTCTGGAGCACAAGTCTGATGAGGAGCAGCTGAGGGAACTGGGGTTGTTTAGCCTGGAGGAGATGTGGGGGGACTTTACTGCTCTCTACAACTACCTGACACGAGGCTGTAGGCAGGTGGAGTTGGTCTCTTCTCCCAGATAACAAGTGACAGGATAAGAGGCAATGGACTCAAGTTATGCTGGGGAGGTTTAGATTGGATATTAGGAAAAAGTTTCTTCACTTCAAGTGTTGTCAAGCATTGGAACAAGCTGCCCAAGGAGGTGCTGTAACCACCATCACTGGAGGTATTTAAAAACCACATAGATATGGCGGTTAGTGACAGGGTTTAGTGATGGACTTGGCAGTTCTGGGTTAACAGTTGGACTTGATGATCTCAAAGTTCTTTTCCAGCCTAAAGGTTTCTATGATTCTACAATCCTATGACTTCATTTTTGATAAGTTTAAGGCATCCAAAGGAAAGAGTTGTGTCACTGCCAGACAAGAAGAGAGAGAAAATGTGCCACTAGTGCCCACTTGCCACTGCTCCCTCCCCACACACATTTGAAAAAGGAGTACATACTGGGTTAGAGGCCAAGTAGACCGTTTTAGCATGAGAATCAAAGATTGCATTTTCTCCATATTTCTGAAGCCTGTTTTCTGGTTTTGTGGTCATGTTAATGGTTACAAAAGAATAGTAAAGCCTCCTATGACCTTATAACATTGTAGGATATTATTACTTTTATTATTACTTACTGTCCTGACCAAAGTCTTCTTTCTTTGGTACTCTGACAAGAAAAAATTAGAAGACACTAAAATCTGGCAATTGCTAATAAATCTAAGGGACTTTTTTAGGTGATATCGATATTCCACATTGTAAAGCAACAGCATCAAAACCAAGTTTTTGTAATGCCCCCCCCCCCCAACTATTGCAACCTAGACATAGCTTAACTTTTGATCTAGTTCTCAGCATGAATTTCACCATTCTTTTATTTTTTAAAAAAATGTGTATCACCTCATATCCACAGCCATATTATCTCAGTGACTCCTGATAGTCCATTATGGTGCAGTCATGAAACTGTCAGTGTAATACAATATCCTATTCTGGGATCCACACTTCAAAAATGATGTTGACAAATTAGAATGCATTCAGGAAATGACCTACAAGAATGCTCAAGGTCTGGAAAGCCTAGTATAATATAAAGAAACTGCATCTATTTAATTTATCTAAGAGATTAAGAGCTATCTTAATCTTATTCTACACAGGGAAGGTATTTTAGATAGTAGATTAATTTTTAATCTAGAAGAAAAAAGCATGATCTATGTCGCATTCAGTCTAGAAATGAGATGAAAATATTTAAGAATGAAATAATTTAACCATGTGAACAACTTACCTTGGCATGTTGTATATAATCCATCAACTGAAGTTTTCAATTTTGACTTTCTTTTTAATGATGACCTGCTGTTAAAGCAGAAGTAATGGGATCAGTGCAGAACTTACTGCTTGTTGTTCTGTATGTCACATGTCCTGGTTTCAGCTGCGATAGCATTAATTTTCCTCCTAGTAGCTGGTACAGTGCTGTGATTTTGGATTTAGGATGAGAATAATGTTAGTAACACTCTGATGTTTTAGTTGTCGCTAAGTAATGTTTGCTAAGTAATGCTTACTCTAAGTCAAAGACTTTTCAGTTTCCTGTGGTTTGCCAACAAGGAGATGCAAAAGAAGCCAAGAGGGACAAAAGCCAGGACAGCTGACCTGAACTAGCCAAAGGGATGTTCCATATCATAGAACACCATGCTCAGTGTATAAACTAGGGGGAAGAGGAGGCACCAATTGCTGCTCAGGGACTGACTGGGCATCAGTCAGCAGGTGGTGAGTGTTTGCATTGTGCATCACTTGTCTTTCTTGGGTTTTATTGCTCTCTCTGTTTTTGTTGTCTCCCTTTTCATAACATCATCACTATTATTATTATTAGTTTTGTTGTTGCTATATTTCAATTATTAAACTGCTCTTATCTCAACCCATGGGTTTTACTCTTTTTTTTCAAGTTCTCCTCCCCATTTCACTGTGGGATGGGGTAGTAAGTGAGCATCTGCATGGTCCTTAGTTGATGGCTGGGGTTAAACCATGACACACATTGTGCTGGAGGTCACAAGATGATCCTCATTGTCCTTCCACTTTTGAGATTTTTGAATATTTCCCATGTGGGAAAAATGTTCCTTTCTTTTTTCCTCTTCTTAAGAAGCAGAGTTTTTGAAAAGGAATTTTGATAGGGTGTGCTGATGTGTTCTGTGCTATGCATTTTCATTAGCAATAACTGTAGCGAAGGAGTATGCATAGCAAACTACTGAAAGAAATTAAGATGGGGTGTAGCAATGGAAAACAAAAAGTTTTGTTGTGTTGCTTGGGCTTTGAGAAACTTCTTTTCTGACTAACACAGCTACACACCAGTGTCTTAAACAAACATTACCCATCTTGTCAATTTGCAGCTTTGACCCTTTCTTGCAATGTTCAAGTTTTACATTGAGCAAGTGAAACTCTATTTTTCTTTTTTTTCACTGATAGGAAGAAAATACACTTTCAAAGTTTCCATTTTTGCTCCTGAAGTTCATGTAGTAAATGTGTACAGTAAAAATCAGTACAACCTGATTTGTTCATGTATTTCTAACATTTCACAGTAAAATACTTATCTTGTGACTCAAAATTCAGAGCTTACCTTAATAAATAATAATAAAAAAAATAAATGCTGTCTAAATACTTGTCTTAAATGTTCTTTCCTAACTTGGGGCCTAGGGACTACATTTCTGGAAAGAAACTACAATGCACAGAAGTATCTTCCCAAAGCAACCTGCAAAATTGGCAGAATTTGTTTTACATCCCCATGGAAGTCTATGCAACTTCATTAATTTCCTAAACTCCCTGAACCACATGATGCAAATGTACCACGTCCTGGACTTTCTTTCTGCAAAGCTGCACACTGTCCTGTAATTATGTCACTTTTTCACTTCTCTTTACTGGCCATTCAGAAACCGTAGGCCTCTTCTTTAGTGGTCCTCTAGAACCAGCACTGACCTCATCATCCCAGACTTGGATATTTGGTTTATAGCCAATTTAGTATGAACTGATCCCCAAAATTCCTTAAGGTTTGTTACAGATTTATCTTAAGGAGTACAAAGTGGTTGCAATATTTAAATAAGTGTCTCACAGTACTAATGAATGTGAAGTCAATCTGGATGACAGTTCCCTTGCTAAAACAGTATTTTTCATGCTGTACTAGTGATCTCTTTGGGCTATTTACTAGTACAAGAAATAAGGAAAACTTGTTAAGTGACTGGGAGCACTCAGCTGAAAGTAGAGAAGATGTTCTGACTGCATGCTGAAATAAAAGATTTTCCGTGCTGATATCTGGTATGGAGAAGTGTAATAAAGAGGACTACTGTTACAAGGAGGTCTAATAAACCAGGGACAAGCCCTCATAACCCTTCAATCTCTGAGTCTGTATGGAGTATCCCCTGACAGCAAATATTGATCACGGCTCTGGACCCTTTTCTAGGGAGAAAGGCAATTGTTTACTGTATTCCTAGAGTCTGATCTTGTCTTCTCAAGGGAGAGGGTATTGTGAAAAGCTGGATTTATTTGGCAGATATATTGGCTTGAATACCATTTGGCCAGTCTTATGAACAGTGAGTGGCATTCATAAGAGTCATTCATGAGAGCACTGACTTGTATTAGTAATTTCATCGTGTGCCAATTTATCAAAGGATTTAGGTGACAAAATATGCAATGTGTAAGTTGAATCCCATCTGCCTTGCTGTCTCCAAAGCAGTATTTAAAATCCACTCAAGTTCTGTACAATGATTGAATCTGCCTACTTTTCAGGACTCCTACTCCATTGTAAACACCCATAAATTCAGTAACACTAGTGTATAATTTACGCATGTCTACTTTAGAGAAGAAGCTACCAAAATACTTAGTTCTTAGGGCACACAGTCTATGAAGAAAGCCTGAGGGACTTGGGTTTGCTAATAGAAATTGTGGAAGGGGTTATCTAATTGCACCTTACAGGAACTTGAAAGGAAATTAGAAAGATAATGGATCTAGTCTCTTCCCATTAGTGACAGCGGCAAAACAAGGGACAGTGATCACATGCTGATGCTTGGGAGGTTCTTGCTGAACATTAAGAAAATCTTTCTTCCTGGCAAGATGGTTCTGTACTACAAGTTTATCCAGAGCTGTGAAACAATCCCTATCCATTGAGCTTTTCAGGATTCGGTAAGACAAAGTCATCAGTCTATAGACCAGTGCTGTCAATAAAGCTTGTTGGAGATAAGGCAAGACTAAGTGACCCCCAGAGATCCTTTTTTTTTTTTTTAGGACAAACCTTCACTAGATTGCTCTGATTCTATGAAATTCCATCAGATTTTTCCAATTCTATGAACCTCTATTTAAATTGTGCGAGTAGGCCTCTGGAAATCCTAAGTGTTACCTCACTTCATCAAAGACAGAACTGAACTTTTGCCTTATAATACAGGCTTGTAACATCCACCCAAGAAGTGGGAACTCTGTTCCTTCTGAAAGAATTTGGACCTCTCATTCTTGTACATGAAAACATAGCCTCACCACCAGAGCATGATGAATGTGTTTGTTGTCTCTTGTTTTGAAAGAGAGCAACTGGACAGGCAGGACTATGAGTATAGCTTACTAATCATAAATGTATCTAGTAATCTGTAATATAATAGGCAAAAGCTCTGGTTTGTGCGAGTGGTTATGGCACTAGAAATATCAGAAATGCTGTTCTAGATTCCATCTTCTGGCACATATAAAATTTTTTATATGCTAGAAGATCTCCAAATTTATAGTTAAAATAAATGAAAAATCAGTATGAGTACAGGAGACAGGTCTCTAGATCTCCTCATCCCTCTGCCTCAATGCATCAGCCTCTAGGGAAAAATTAGGCTTTTCCTGTCTGGTTATCTTCTAGCTACACAGGGAATCTGTTCTAAGAGGAGATATGGAGAATGCAGCTACATCACTTCATGAATAAGGATTTTTTCCTCTAGGCTGAATAAACCTCATATCGCTGCCTCTTCCTAAGAGAATGCAGTGGTAGTAGAGGAAGTGACACCTACTTTTTCCTGAGTTCCTCTGTGGAATCATGTGATTTCCCTGCATAGTGACTTAAAACATGTAAACTGGGTAGACTAGATTATTTCTTGCAGACTTCCAGTACACCCTCCTCTCGTCAGTGATTACACACAGAATCTAGGTCATTATGTCAGCTAGAGTAAATCATCTCTCCCTCCCTCTTCTACCTGCTGTCCTCACATGCTCATGACCTCCGGGACAAAACATTGGTGAAAACACATTTCTGTAGTCAACAGGTTATAAGGGAAAAGAGGATGCTTCAATTCTATTTTGTGTTCTGAAAATTGTTTCTTCATTTTAAGTGAAACTGTTGTTGTGGAATATGACTACATTATTCCTGGAGCAAGCTAACTCCCCACAAGCTAACTCCCCACAGTCTTGACCTCCTTAGGTGAGCACCCTAACAAGTAGCATGCAGAGAACAGACACCTCTGGTGCTCTTGTGGCCTAAGATATCTTGGCATATATTCTGCAAAATCTGGTATGACAGGAACAACAGACTCATATGCATGCTTGACCTATATCCAGACTATGATATAGGCTGCTAGCTTTAGTACTGTTCTCACAGGGGAGATATGTGGATCTGAACCTCAAAAAGCAGAGGTGGATATAGAATCAGTTGCTCCCCACTGGACAGTTATAAATTATGGGAAGTAAAAGCAGTTTCTCCCAGCCTGTTCCTTCTCTGCTGTCTTTTAAAAGATAACTATATAGCCATTGTAATTGGTTTTGTAAAGGAATTTGAATCTTTGACTGAATCAAAGTCTGAGCTCAACTCCTGGATTGAATCCTTAGAGGACCTTGTAAGAGAAATGCCTTAATTTCTGGGTCCTTACTAAGTTTATGTAATGATCAGATTTTTCAGACCTTTCAAGAGACAATTTCAGGTTACAGAAAACGACACTGAGCTCTCACAAATTTTTTTCACTTGTGAAGTGGGTGCTAACAAGTTTAAATGACTGTCATTAAGTTATAGTTGAGCACTGGGGTCAGGTTGATACTATTAGCTTTAGCAGCCTAAACCTCACTTTAAGAACATAAATACTCTTGCCTATCTGAACCTTATACTCTAGGATTTTAAAAAAGATCAGCACCCTGCTGCTCCCAGCTAGAGCCTTGGCTGTTCTGCTGGATATTAGTCATTCCTGTGCTATGCTACACACAGATAATCTACTTGACAAGAAGTCACATTGACTGACCCTCCCTGAGGATACATTAGTCCTTCACTACTCTTATCCCTCCTACCCCCTTCTTTAGCTTCCTTATTTTTCTCATACTCTCAAATTTCCATGTACCACTGGTTGTAACCTTTTTCTTTTTCTTTGTTTTTCCTGCTTTTCCTTCTTTTCTACACTGTTCAGTATTAGCCATTATACTGGCACCAAAGCATATTAACAGCATAATGTTGGTTTTCCCTCTTATTCCTGAACCACTTACATCCCCATTATGTGACTCAGACACTACTCTACCTGTGAACTGCTTAAAAGCTATCTGTTTGTGTACCATTTGCCTTTATTAAAGTAAGACTCCATTTAACTCCTGAAATGGAACCCCTGGTAAACCTCTTAAGACTTCATTTTTAATAAACTATTTTAATAGCTAGTTCATTACATAGTTTTGTATCAGTTATTGTCCTGTATATTCACAAATACAAGTCTCTTTAAGGGCTAAATTGTTGCTTATACTGCAACTGTTCAGCAGGATAGGCAGTGAATCATTTTGAACCATGTCTCATTAGATAAGAAAGTAAATTGACTTTTAATAATAAAAGCTTCCCCCTGACACAGTATTTCATTTCTAATAAAGCTAGTTTAGATCCCAATCTAAGATGTGCAAATAACTTCTATACAGAACAAAAAATGAACATATAAAACTTATTTTGGAGATTGACTGAAAACAGTCAAATCGCTATAATAAAACTAACCTTATTATGGCTTTATGAGATAAATTTTCTCTCATAAACTCTGATAATAATAATACACTGTAGCAATCTTTGAAGATTTTTTTGACTCTTAAGAAAAGACAGTTACAATAGAGAAAATCATATATGAATGTATTCCTATAGCCACGTACACACACTATGACTAATGTAAGTTTGATAGGTAACTACATCATTTTAACCAGTACAAAGATGAAAGTCAGAGATGTCTTGTCCTTGTATGTTTTTTTTCAACAAACTAGACAAGCTAGATTTTCTTTCATTCAAACTTCAATCATTATATTGCTGTTTAACATTAAAGCCTGGATGATTATTTTTAAATTTGTTTGGTAGCTTTAATAAAACAGTTTACACGCTGAGATTAGTTAATTTTGTTGTTTTAACATAAAGGACTCAGTTGTCCCATGTATCATGAAAAAATGTGCCTTTTTTCATAATGTGTTTCTCCCTGTTTTTATGAGATCCTGAATCTATGTGCAGAGCTGCAATTTATTAAATGTCATGGATGGATCATCTGACCAGTAGTTTGAGCAAGAAATTCATATCCCATGATTCTGAAGGCTGAAAGGTTAATACATAACAGATGCTGCTTTGGAGGAAACCATTACAGGCAATGCTTTTCAATCAATGAGATGCTATTATGAGCAATAGAGCCAATTTCTTTTAATCAATGAACCTTTATTACGATATTTACTAAAAGAAGCTATATGCAGTTCTTATAAACAATTCTGCAATCTTCTAAAAATAATTCCTTTTGGTTTTGAAGGCTTTTCATGTTTTTTCTGGTTTTGCTCATTTTAAGGTAGCACACTGGATTTATTCTCCACTTTCCTGATTAAAATACAGCAAAAAACACATGGTGCAAAGCATGCTGTTAAACCTGAGGTGCACTAAAGGCTGTATGTGAGTCCTGTTAGGCAGTGAGTTGCAGTGAACACTACTACACGGCTGTGAAAACCTGTCACAAGCAGATCAGCCTACACACTTTTGAGTAGAAGATTTCATTCAGCATGAAAGCCGTCAGTCTGCGTCCTCAGTATGCACCCACTTGCAGTGTGCACTGTACTTGCCCACGTGCCATCATCAGGTTTTGCACCTTAGTTTCATGTTGGGTATTGAATGAAGTGATTAGCTGTTAGTTAAGAGTATTTTTCACGCAGAAGAGAGATACCAAGAAAGTGTGTCCCTCGTGACAGACACCAGGAGAGTGGGTAATCTGTCCTGTTGACGGTCCCTCACTCCATTTGTGAATACTCAGTCCCTGATGACACTGAGGAATCTTGCCATGGGAGCTGGCATTGGGTTATCATAATTTTTTCCCTGTCTTTTCATCTGTAGCTATTCTCTTTCCTCTGGGTAAAGAATAAAGCTCAGCAGTTTGATCCTGGATGTCTAGCACCCCAGACAGTTGCCTAATATGCAGATATTAATGGAATCTCTTTTAAAACCCTCACTTTTAAAATCAGGTGATAAATGTTTTTCTAAGAAAAAATGTGGCTAAACAAGATCAGGAAAATATTTAACTCAAATAACAAACAGAGGACAAAGCCAAAGGCTGAAGGGATGGAAGAGTGGAGAATATGGAGATTGTGTTTTGTGATTTTCCAAGGGACTAAAGGGAGGCTGACCAACCTGTAGTTCTCTGGATTGCTCTTTTGGACTTTTTTGAAGATGGATGTAACATTTGTCTTCTCCAGTCTCCAAATCCTTTCAAAAGTGGTACAGAGCAGCCTTACACAGACATTCACAAGTCTGCACATACCTTCAGATGCAGCCTATTGGATCCTGTGGACTTGTGTGGGTCAAGTTCTCCAAGCAGTCCCTGACTCTATGCTCATCCGTTGCTGGTAGGCTCCACGCTCATCCATTGCTCCTCTAAACACAGAGGCCTGCGGCACCTCAGTGGCAAAGGCTAACATAAAAATGGAGGAAGTGTTTGCTGATCTCCTTGAGGGCAGGAAGGCTCTGCAGAGGGATATTGTATGAGGTTCAACAAGGCTCAGGGCTGAGTCCTGCATGTGGGTCACAGCAACCCCACACAAACCTACAGGCTTGGGGAAGGGTGGCTGGAAAGCTGCCTGGAGGAAAAGTACCTGGGAGTGCTGGCTGACAGCCAGCTGAAGATGAGCCAGCAATGTGACCAGGTGGCCAAGAAGGCCAACAGGATCCTGGCTTCTACAGAAAGTAGTGTAGCCCACAGAAGAAGGGCAGTTATCATCCCCCCCAAACTCGGTTTGGTGAGGCAGCACCTTGAGTCCTGTGTTCAGTTTTGGGCCTGTCACTGCAAGAGGGACATAGAGGTGCCGGAGCGTGTCCAGAGACGGGCAATGGAGCTGCTGAGGGATCTGGGGCACAAGTCTTATGACGAGCGGCTGAGGGGAGGGGTTGTTTAGCCTTGAGGACACTCAGGGGGGACCTTACTGCTCTCTACAGCTCCGTGACAGGAGGCTGTAGGCAGGTGGAGGTTGATCTCTTCTCCCAGGTAACAAGTGACAGAACAAGAAGAAACAGCCTCAAGTTCCACCAGGGGATGTTTAGATTGGATATTAAGAAAAATTTCTTCACTGCAAGTGTTGTCAAACATTGGAACAGGCTGCCCAGGGAGGTGGTGCAGCTTTTTAAATAATGCATAGATGTGGTGCTTAGTGACATGGTTTAGTGATAGATAGACTAGGCAGTCCTGGATTAACAGTGGGAATTGATGATCTCAAAGATCTTTTCCAACCTAAATGATTCTGTGATTCTATGAAAAAAGACACTGAATACCTCAGCCTTATCTGTATCTGCTAGCGCTGCATTCCATGTCCCAGCAACAGACTGACATGGGTTTTTTTCAGCTTTTCACTGCCAGTGTAATAGTAGAGATCCTTCTTGTTGCTTGTGATGTTCTTGGAAATTTTAACTGCATTTCAGCTTTGGCTTTCCTAACACCACTCTTATGTGCCCAGGAAATATATCTTTATTCTTCCTTTACAGCCTGTTCCTGCTTGCTTATCTCGTGTGTTGTCTCTGCATTGGAGCTCTGGCATGAACTTCCTGCTTAGCCAAGCCTCTTGATAGGTCTTTCTTGTTTTCCTGAGTATTGGGATAGAGTATTCTTGTGTTTGCAGGATGCTGTCCTCAAAGTCTCATCAGCTTTCCTGAGCTACTTTACCCTTCAGAGCTGCATCTCACAGGATCCCACTGACCAGTTCCGGAATAAATCCAGATTTGGTGACTTGTAGTCCAGGGTTTGGACTGCACCATGCTTCATCCTCACCACCCTCAGGACCTTTAACTCCACTAGTTTAAAGTCACTACAGCCAAGTCTATTACAGTGTATCATATTCCAAATCAATTCTTCCTGTCTAGTGCTAATACATGTCATGACTCCTTGGAGCCAAGGATGGATGCAAACAGACAACATCTATCCCGCTCTTCTTATCATCACAGAATGATGTTTCCCAGCGATCAAGGTGAGAATGACTGGTCTGTAGTTCCCTGGGTAATCCATTTTGCCATTCTTGAAGATAGGAGTGACAAATGCTTTCCTCCAGTATCCAGGCACTCTTTCCAGTTGCTACAATCAATCAAAGATTATCAATAACGACCTTGCAATGACATCTGCCAGCTCCATCAGCACGTGTGGGTGCATCCCATTAGGGCCTATGGAGGTACGTATGTCCAGTTTGCTTAAGTATTCCCTGACCTGATCCTCTTCCACCAAGGGTAAATTTTATTTGCTCCAGCCTTTCCCACTGTCCGTTGGGCCTGGGTCCCTGAGGGCCGATTTGACATTCAGTACATCAGCTTTTTCTGTCTCCTGTGTAACAAGGTACCCCCATTGAGCAATCGGCTTACATTTTCTTTAGTTTCCTTTGTCACCTATGTAATTATAGAAGCTTTTCTTCTTTTCTTGGACATCCCTGGCCAGATTTAACTCCATTTGGGCTTTAGCTTTCCTAACTTCATCCCTGGATGCTCAGACAATGTTTCTTTATTTCTTCTATGTTTACCACCCTTGCTTCCACCCTCCAAATGCTTCCTTGGTGTGACTGTGTGTGGCTAAGAGCACTTTGTTTCTCCACATAGGCCTTCTGGCATTTTGCCTGACTCCATGTTCATTGGGGTGGACGGCTCTTGAGCTCAGAGTAGGTGATCCTTGAATCTTTACTGGGTTTCCTGGGCCTCTCCTCCCTTCAGGGCTTTATCCCACAGGACTTTTCCAAGCAGAACTTGGAAGAGAACACATTGTCAGTGCGTGACCAGATGCTCTGACTCAGTTGCTTCTTTGTCAAAGTTATTTAAAATTCTTCAGCTTCTTTGTGCTTGAAATCTTACTGATGGATTTTGTGTCAAAGCAAAACATTTAAAACCCCCAAAAAGGCCTTAGATAGGATTTTTCAGCACTTTGAAGATCAACAGAGATATACGCTATAAAGTATATATATCTTTTACTCTATATTATAATATACCCATATTATATCCATGTATATGAATATACATGAGAAATGAAATATGCAAGACTTCCTTGAAAATAACATTTTTGCATATGGATTATTCTTAGTACTGCTATTCTTTGAAAATATTGAGTCACATTCTTTTCAGTGTGTGGATTCTGTAAGAAAGATTTGTCCTAAAAACAGTCATTAAAAATTTAAGTTTGCTCCATAATTCTCCTCCATGCTCATTTCCATCCCATATATTCTGGAGACAACAGGAAAAATTTCAAATGGGGAAGAAAAAAAAGAAAAAGTGTTAAAAAAGTATTACAAAATGTGGAAATGAAAATGCTTTGAAATATTTTTTTTTAAGCTCAGGTTGTCTCCTCCCATTTTTGTAGCATTGTCAGTCTCATATAGTATATCATCAACTACATGTAGAGATTTCAAAACATAATTTTTAGCTGCACTGAGAATCTGGAAAAAGTTGTAAAGCAGCACAGCAGTGCTCCTTTTTATTGTGTGATTATCTAACTCAAGACACGACAGAAGCAAAGAGAAGCAGCAAGAAAAGGAGCTGCCTCCTTGGCATGCGTTGTGTATGGCAGAAAAGTACAGCTTTCATTCAAGGATGTTTGCAGAAACCACTGGACACCTTGCCAAATGTGCTCTTTTATAAGAAAACAAAAACAGTCTGTCTAACACATGTTAGCAAGGCACCCCAAGGTGGGCATTTGAAAAATAAAACAGAGCAATGTGAGAGCAGCAAAATGACACTATTATGTATCTCTGTAAACTGTCAAGGAACTTACCCTAAGGCTGTCAGCAAGGCTTCCTGATGTGTCTTATTGTAGAAAGTGTGCTGTACCAAGCCATGGCTGGCAGTATTCACATCTGTACTAAACTGGACCAGGAATTGCAGGATCACCGTGCTTCTCTGAAGGATACACTCTGGGTCAAGTCCAGGGGAGTAGTCACAGGAAATTTTGAAGACTTGGCTGTAATCCCTAGAAACAAAGTCTATAAATATTAAGAAACCTCTCACTTTCACTTGAAAAAGTAAAATGCTAGAGAACTGCATGCACAGTGAAATCTCTTGTGTCTGTAATGGCTTGCAAAACAATCATCATAGTCTGTGCTGACTTCTACTGTGATCATGGGAAGAAGAAAATAGAATTTTCAGTCTTCCTTTGTGGACCCTTAATTTTTTTTTATTTCTTTTATTTTAGGATAGAAGATTTGAATGCTCATTGGCTCAGTTTTGGCCTATGCCTCTTCAAGAATGTGGAAACTACATAAAATTACCGAGTGATCTGGAGTTCTTTGCTCATTTCAGCGACAGCTATTACATGTGTAGAGACTTGATGCCATCATAAAGTCAGGTGAGACCTGATTCCACAGTCTGAAAGAGGGTGCCAATAAGTACTTAACAGTGCATAGTAACTTATGACAGATACATACGGCTAAATATGTATACATAGAAGAGTGTAATTTGCATGTGAAGGGAATATGGACTTACTATTCACAGAATATGCAGTATCTTGTGAATTGTTTAAATTAATTCATGAAAACTCACTGTCTAGGAAAAAAAACCCCCACAACCAACCAAACAAAAATAAACCTCAGACACTTACCTATAGGCTTTTTCATATCTTTTTTCAATCATTTCCAGACCACACACTCAGAGCCAGTCAGGCTGCTGGCTTGCAATAGCACTTCAATATCTTTCTAATGTAGTCTGGTGGAAGAAGTGATCCATTTCCTTATTAGTTTTCTTACCACTGGTTTCAACATAGAGTATATGGTATGTATAGAGTAAATAATATTTACGCATGTTGGAAATGTATATTTCTAAATCCTTGTAATTGTCTTGCAGTCCTTAATATATATATAACATTTTCTAAAAGTCAGTGCTATGTAGTTTATGTGAAATAAATAGCTTATCATTGTAAATAACAGGATGTAAGATCAGTAAAAACATTTTCTGGAGCTATACTTCAAAATTAAGATTAAATTAGATCTTTGTATATATTAATTTTTGGAAAAGTTTAAAGGCAACATTGGGAGTTTTTACTAGCAGATGCATTAAGTGAAGTTTAGTGTAATTCTTTTTATAATCCCTCTGACAATTCATTTTTTTTTTTACCAAAAACACCCCACAACTTACCAGAACATTTCTTGTGAAGTGCTTTAAATAATTTGTGATAAATCACAGTTTTAAGTAAACTAATTTGGAAATTTAGTTCTGCACACAGAAGAGCAAACAAGTTGCAAAACTGAGATTTGTTAAAATCCCATAGACTTTTCCCCTGGATCAGTTTACTGTTAGGATTTTATTTTATTTTTTTAAACATGATGTGTACTTCCATAATTATTTTCTACCATAAATCTTGTGGGATTCATCAATTCTGATTATATTCTTTAAAGCATTTCCTTTCCTTTCCTATTGTTATAATAAATGAGTCATAGATTATCAAATTTATCTTTTGAACTCCCATCACTCCCGATATTATCTCTGGAAAGGATGAATTTTATCCGTTCTTTCTTTAAAAAATCAACATATCTTCTTTTATCTCTCCGCTATTCTCTTTTTTATTGAAAGAACTCTCCAGGGAAAAGATTTTCTCATTAAGGAATTAAAACCAGTACCTAGCATATATACTTAGTATTTCATCGTAACAAAAATATGTGACTAAAGTAAAATCTGTTAATATTGATAATATTAATAAGGTGAATATTTTAATCATAAAGTGTATTAAGTTTAAAAATATATATATTTTCCCTTTTCTGGTCACACCCTGACCTGGGCACAGAAAAATGAATCTATACCTTCAGTTTGTCCTATATTACTTTCTTGTATAAACATTTTTCACACACACATACATTTTTCAATGGCTAGACTCCACATACTTTTTATAGAGAAGGATCACTTTATTTAGCATAGAAGAAGTATCCTTGCCCTGGGCTTGAAGTACAGGAGTTGTATGATTTCAAATTATAAATTAAAGAACAGTCTCAACATCTGGATGTGATAGAGAAGTGGTGTTTCTTATGCCAAGGAAAAGCCATGCTGTCATGTTCACTGTTGTTTTCAATATTTCATTCTTAAGATGGTGGGACCTAGAGGTGAACGCTGAATCCTCGAGTGATAGCTTATAAAATTCATAATTGCTTTTGCCAAAACATGACTTACTGGTTTTGAAGGATACTGCTGTTATAAAGGCACGTAGCTGATCAGACATTAGAGGATCCAACCCTTCTGTCACTTCTGCTGGTAACAGTGAAGTCAGCAAAGCTGCACTTTTTACCTTTTCATATGACAAGACAATTAGACTGCAGTTGTTCATGGATAAATGAAGTCATAGTGATACAAAAAGAGTTTGCGGCACAGTTAAATGCTTCATGAGAAATTGTGCTCCCAGTATGTTTGATTTGGCTTCAAGAGGTTTTCTCATTTACCCTTTAGCAAGCACATGTGACAACTCCTCTGTGGACATCCAGACCACAGCACCATTTGCATCCTCTGTTCTTGTTGAAACAGTGTCGAAGCAGAAGATACTTGCAGCTGGACAGACATCCAAAGCCACATGTTGCTTTGGACTTGCTCATTTTCAACCAGCACCAGTAATCCCTCAGAAGTTACATGATGTTTCACGAACACCTACATATTTGCCCCATGCCCCCAATCTGTAAATCTCAAGGCCTTCAGTTTTGTTTGTTCCATCTTACTGTCGCTAAAGATGCCAGCCTCCAGAAATAGAAACAGAAAATATTTAGAATTCCATGAGATAAAGAAAAATGCATAAGATGAAGTTTTACTTGTAAAATACACCTCTTTACAGCTCTCAGAGCATTTGCACCTCCACTGAGATTATCCTCTGCTTATTTGGCCATCCAGAAATTGAAAGAAGTAGAGACAAAGGTACTACTGTCCAGTCTATTTTACCTCTGTTAGAATAGTGGCATACATGATGAATGAGGTCAGCAGGTCAGGGCTTCCTGTGGCTAGTCATTATCTAGCAGAATAAAAATAAAGAATTGTTAGAAATATCGGTACATTTTCCAGCTTTCCGGTTTACCACCCAGATCCATTACTTCTAGCTGTCAGAGGTTTTGTGGCCTAAGTTCATCCTTACAATGCTGCGGCATGGCAAGCTAAAGTATAAAGATTTTAAGTTTCTAACCATCTAATATTCTTCCTCTGGTCCCATTTAAATAATAATAATTAAAAAAAAATAAAAAAAAAAAAAGAAAAAAGAAACAAACCAAAAAGAGATGACATTTAGCATTGATTTTACATTCAATATATGGGTCTGGAGTGAGCAGTGCATGTCCGGAGTTGTAAGTGGCTGAGAGCACTGGACCACAGTTAATTCCATGGCAGGAGACAGGCAGGGAGGTTTGAAGCCTAGTGAGATGGTTTTCCTTTCCTTCTTGGGAAGGAAGATCTCAGGGTAGGTGTCCTGGACAATCCATGGCCTGTGATTAGCAGTCTCTCATATTTTATTCATCAGGGCATGTTTTCCCTTCACTTTTTCATTCGGCGTCTGTTGACTGATAGTGGAAGGCAGGCTGCCAAATCAGATTATGAAAAATGCCCATGTCTACATCTCTCTTGTGTCTGAGCTGTATGCCTGTCAGTCACCTACCAAGGAGCAATGGGGCTTAAAACCTCAGGGTCAACAGGGAGCTAAATACAAGTTTACATACAGCAAAGGGAAGGTGTAAATTTGGACACGTCTACGGAATTAAACCTCTCCCAGAAATTCATTGCCATTAGTGCCTAAAGGCTTCATTAAACCTCCATTTATCCTGGCACTTATCATCCTTTCTGTCAAATGTAGCCTTCAAAAGATGTCTCCAAGCCATTAAGAGTCCTGTACTGCACAGCTGCATGGTGCTCAATTTACTGCACACGCTGTAAGCTTAACAAAACTCTTAATACATTTGCCCATCTAGGAGCCACCAGTTTCATTTAGCCAGCATCTCCACTTTTTTCAGTTCATTTCTATGTAAAATTCAAGGTGCATTCTCTGATCTGTTAAGCTCTACATGATTTGTGTCTTGGTCTCAGCTGAGGCAGCTAACATCGAGATTGTCACATCATGTTAACGGACTTTCCAAACCACTGGACACCACTCTGAGTCAGATCAGATCATCTACAGAGGGAAGCTCAGTTACACCAGAGGCTAACAGCTGGGATTGCAAGTCTAGACATGTACCTAGAAATGCGGCAGTGTTCCTGGAAATCTGGATACTGGAACTAATGTTTGTGTGTTTTTTCTAGAATATATCAAATAACCTTAAAGTAGACCTATTTTCCAAAGCAAAATGTCTACTGAAAATATCCTCAGTGAAAGAACCTGGGGAGCAAATGGGGAAAAACAAACAATTAAGCTGTCTCAGGCGTACACTCCCCCAATTTTTTTTTTTTTCAAACAGCACATACAGAATATATTGTATAAACATTTTACTGCCTTTAGAGGTATCCAGAAAGTAAGTGGATTTTTTAGTAGCTACAAATTTAAGAAATTTAAAATTGCATAGATTCCTGGTATTGCACTGTTGAAGAAGCACGCGAAACACAAAATAAGCCTCTAATGTATGGTTTTTTTCTAAATTTTTGTTTGCTTAAGTTTCTCCTTTGCTGACATTTACGAGGAGTGATCAGCTCTCAGCAGAGCCTGCATAGGCACCATCCACCAAGTACTTCCCTGCTTAGAGTACTTACAGACACCTGACCGCAAACTTGTGCCCATTAACAATCAAGAAGCGAGCTGCAATGTCATCTCAGCACCTCAAGAGGAACAAGGAGAAGCTGGTGAGATGTAGCTGTACATTAGCTGTATTCATATACAGGTGAGAAGAAATGAAAGACACCATACTGTGAGAGGGGAAAAAACCAACCACCGACAACCAACAAACCAACCAAAATCCAAAACCAACACAAAACCAGTTAAGTGAAAAATTGTCATATAGATGGTGATAATGGAAGGCTTTGCATATATGAAAGAGGGTCATAAGTTTTTCTTTTCTCACCTAGAACTAACTTTGTTATTTTTTTGCCACTCCACAAATGGTCTTTGTAAAAAAAACCCAACAGACTATATGGGGAATTTATTTACTGTCTGAAGCCTTTTAAAATTATAGTCTCTTGAGGACATGTTACAGATAATAAAGCAGGAGAAAGTGGCCTTTTCTGCAGCAGTAACTTAGAGACAGACTTCTATGAAAAAAAAGACAGAGGCAACTCAAACAATATGTACTTTTTTGGTCAGAACTATAGGGAAATAAAAGAAAAAAGATGTATTTTTTTTAAACAGAAACTTTATTCTGTTTTTTATGTGCCGGTGATCATATCACTGATATTTAAGGCCTTACTGATACAGAGTAGCACCTGGCTACTTAAACAGTCCCATTCATTTCAGGGAAACTCACTTTCACACTAAGATGCTACTGACACTAAGACTTCAGGAATAACCAGCTACTCAGATAAGTAAGTGTCTAATTATATTTTACTAATTAGCTTCTATTAAGTTAAATTGAAAGCTAAATATATACTATAATTAGACAACAGAAATAGAACTAGGGCCACTAAAATTATCCTTATAACAATATTGTTTAATTTTACTGCTAAACTCTGTACTAGATGATAGAATTACAGTATGAAATACTGCACACTTCTTACCAGTGAATACAAAAAACATCTTGTTGCATTTCAGAAACTGTCTTTTTTGAAATACAGTTTCCATGAAGAATTTTGGCCCAAGGTGCAGTGCTTGTGTCCTGTGTGCATGCTGCAGTTTGAGATGCTCTTTAGCCATGTGGCATAACTGGGCTATGCAAAACCATCAGTCATGCTTAAGAGAGGAATGACAGAGCTGGAAGGAAAATGGGTGTAGGGTGATCTGTGATACTTTTCAGGCTGGAAAGTAATTTGTTACTTAGCATAGGTATATTTGTTGAGGTAAATTTACACATTTACTAGCTTTATAGATTGCCAGAAACTCATTGCAAAGTGAGCAACCCAAACCCAAATATGTTAGCACTGGCTTTTACTCGGTTCAGTGAGTCAACATACTGGCTGTTGATGTTAAAAGGCTTGGAATCAAATGCACATCTAACAGTATCTTGCTAACTGCAATCAGAAAAAAACTACTCAGCCAAGGATAGCACATCAGGTATTCTGGGAGTGATATTACCAATGGCAACTCAGTGAGAACGGTGGCAAAGGCTTGATTCTCTCTTCAAATATATCAGCTCAAAACAACACTGGCCTGCTATTGATGTCATTGGACGGATGGAGGGATCACACACAAGTGGGAGCTTGGTACCTCCTAAAGACTGACTTAATTGGGCTGGGTTTTTTTTAGAAATTCCAAGATTCTTTTTTTCATTGTTATAAAGTCAGCCATTTGTAACAGTAGTTTTATGGCAATTTGGATAACATTATCCATAATTATCGTTGCTATTAGAATTACTATTATTGTTTGGCAGTCTTCCTAACATAAATTAATATTTTCTGCTAGAAAAGCTGACAGCCTTTCTTGCTGACTTACCAGCAAAACTGCAGTGATAAACTCCAACAAGGATGAATTGAATTTCTGGGTTTATTAGTATAGTGTAGGTGATCTAGCCAGAACAAGAATTTGTGTCAGTGTGGCAGGTATGCACTGACTTAAGAATAGATATAATGCCTATCCCATGTGATATGTTGATAAAGTTGTGGTATGTGGCAAATGTGAGTTCAAGTTCATGTCTACATACAAAAGCTGTTTCTTTCTACTTTTTACTTTCTACTGTTTTAAGCTGTTGTAGATGGAGTTGTATATTTATTCAGTTTTTCTACATCTTTGTGCACTAGATACCGATCCATAATTGGTACACATATGGGACCACATTAATTGCAAAACATTGAAATATTGTATAGGCTTGGCATGCATTGTTTATGCGATCTTTTGCTGCTTAGCAAAAGCAAAAGTAAAGTGTCCTCCCTATGGACAGGATGTTTCAAGGTAAAATTTCAGCTTTTACTTTGTCCTATTGAAAGAGATGTAATTGCATATTTTATTTTATTTTTTTAAATGGGAAATAAACATGGGAGCTTTTCTACTTATTGCAAATTTAAAAAAATATTTTCTAGCATTTACCATGGAAAGATTTAAACATCTAAAAAATGTATGTGCAGTTGAAAATAAGGAGGTATGATGCAAAATATTTTATAATATCTGCTGGCTGTTCCCGTCATAGTTATTTTTCAACAAAAACATAGTATGATAATAATGGTAAGAGTAACCTTTATGTGTTAATGAAATAGTTTCTGTGTATTTGTTACATGCCTAGTTCTACAAATAGTGACTGAACAGACCTAGGATGCACATGAGAAACATGAAAAATTATTTAAGAGAGAAGGGGGAACAGATGGTACGAAGGGAGAGAAAAGGCTAAGGGGGTTGTCATAGACATACCTTGAATACCAAAGGCCAAGCATGATGGGTGTGACTACATCACTGTAGCCATGTCCATTTTCCATCCACACCACAGCTACATCCACCTGTGCTACAATGTCTGCAAAAGAGATACTGCTGATATTTAATAGTTTAAGAATAGCACAAGGCTCAAGGGGCTGTTCCTCCCTGACTCAGCCTTAATTAGGAAGCCTAACTTTAACATTGTTTCCTAGGCAAAACTTTTCCTGAATATAGGTAGCTAAAACACCCTAGTTTTTTACACCCTAGGCTACTGATTTCTGGGGGAGAGAGGTAATCAAAATGACACACTTTCCAAACCAGGGAATTAGTTGAACTCTCAGAATTTTCCAAGAGCTAATAATATTTAATGCAGATCAAACTGTCATGGTCATATAGTTTAAAATGGTTTGTAATTGCCAATTTTTAATTGCCCATTGATAGTTAACTGCTTCATGCAAATTTATAAAGATCCTTTTTCAAGCTGTATTCAAAGGAAGAAGCTGTTATTGAGAACTTCAAAGCTGTATTCCTAAATATATTAAAAACAAGGGGAACAAAATCAAAATTACTTCTGTGAAACAAGCAGTTTTCATTTGGTTTAATAATTATTTTCTATGGAAAAAAAGTCAAGATCTTTTTTGACTTTTTAGGTATGGGATTCTTAATTTTTAAGTTTGTTATTTAGACAGTTGGCAATGAGTGAATGTTAAGCTACTACCAAAAGAAAAATGAAGATTTAAAAAAAATATACCCAAATTGTCTATTTGAAGAAATTATTAAAATCTGCTGGAAAAGTGGTGTTAGATTTTCCCAGCTTTTTCTTCTATTTTTTGTTTTAATGAAAAAATATTCATGATTATGTAACATGAATAAAATTATTCATTTTTTAAATGTAAAGATTTTAAACAGATACTTTTTGAAAAGTTTTATATTCTACAGATAAAATAATTTTCAAAGCTGTCTGTATAAGTAAACAATTAAAAGGCTTGTATTCCCTTTTGATGAAATTTCAAATGCTAGATGTTATTGTGTCTTTTTCAAATTTGAGCAAGTTTAATAATTTCTAGGCAGTTGAAGGATTGGTAGTAAATCTTTGTTAGGTGTTTTAGAATCAAGACTGTCACACAATTAGACTAGAGCAGTTAAGTATTTTGATGTTACAAATTAAATTTTTGCTGTTGAAACACGAAGTGGTGTCAAATAGGGTTTTAATAGACATTTACTCTGCATGCATGTTCAGTACAGTGCTGTTGTGAATAAGGTTATAAGAGATCTGTTAAGTTTGGTATGAGTAAAAATTTAAAGCAAAGCAGTAAGAAAGCAGGAGAGATATGACTGTAATCTAAATAAAATCTGAGTGCTGTGCAGGTTATCACTGGAAACTGGCTGTAAAAGTTTGGCTATAAAAGCGTGAGTGCTTCTGAAAAGAATATCTGACAGCCAGATATCCAAGTTGTCGGATGAAACTCTGTTAAGGGAACAACTGCTATGTGAAATCCAAAAGGAGGGATTAAGGTCATTTAAGTACTGTACTTAGGTTGTCAGAGATTACATTTTTCTAATTTGAGATACAGTATATGTTTCATTCTGAGTCATGGAGGGAAAAAAGTAGGGATACATAGTTAATGCAAATTGCTAGGAATAAAAACTGGGGGGGCGGGGGGATCCTCGCTGCCTTTATCCTAATTTGCATCTTCACTTAAGAAGAAAAATGGTAATATAATTGCTTTAGAGGGGTGCAAGTGAAAGAAGCTAAATTAATACTAGTTATGAAGCAAGATTAAAGAATTTCAGTGCTTTTTTTTCTCATTTAAGAAGAGGAGACTTCACAGTGACGTCGCTGAAGTTTCTAAAATTATGACGAGTGAAGATTAGCAGAAGCAAAGAACAAAACATTAAGATAAAAATGAACTTACCAAATTGGCAAAAGAAAAAGAATACATACAGAACCATTTCAGATAAAGAGTGCTGTTCCTACAGAATCTTTTACCAGAAGAGAAGCAGACATGCAAACCCAGGAGAAGAGAGTCAGTCTTCTAAGCAAAAAGTTGGTACCATTTAATGTAAAGAAAACCAGAAACTGAAATTTAGGTTTGGGAAATGTGTCTGGGAAAGCTGATAACCAAGTGATGCTTTCAGCTAAAACTCAAAAAGACTTTTTCCATAGTCTGAAAAAATAGGTCGAGGTTTTTTTCTGTTTTCACTCATTTTGCCCCAGACATACATAACCTTCCTTGTGTTTAACAATATTTGATTCCCAGAGTAGGTTTGCTGCAGTCAGTCCTGAGCAAGAAGGTCAAAAGGATCCATTGGTACCTTCAGTAGTATGTAGACAATAGCTGGAAGCAGTGGTTCATTATTGCTGGAAGGATGGGAACATAATGGGGACTGGTAGGAGAGAAAATAAATTATTTATAATATTTTGTGTGCAATTTGAGTTAGGAACTATTTTTACCTCAAGAAATGCAGCTGATTTTTGCATTCTGACAGCTTTTATATGCATGGATGGGCAACTAATATTACAGGTCTAAATACTTTTAATTTTTCTTTATTCTTTAACAGTCATTGCATAGCAAGAGCTACTAACGTGTTTCTGCACAACCTTTATGCGCTGTCACAGAGCAGTTTCCTAGTAGGAGTTTGCCACTATTTTAAAGAGGATGTGTAATTCTGTGGTGATCCCACATCTCAGGATACCTGTGATTCTCACATCTCAAAAAATGAAATAGTAGATTGAAAAGATAAAATGAAAGATAACGAGGATGACAAAAGGTAGAGATTCCCGTATTTTTACATCAGGAAATATTAAACTGAGTCTTGAAATTCTCAGTCTGTCTGCACAGAGATGACTACAAATATGAGATGACTAAAGGACAGAAATTAGGGGCATAAAGAGTCTATTTAGGAAATTATTTAGTCACTGTTTTCCCAACAGAGATCAAGGGGATGGAGATGATTTGTGTAAAATTGTCAGGTAGCCGTTAAAAGAAATGTTTTTCTTTCAGCATCACTCAATTACTCCGTGGAACATTTCGTCACAGTATATTTTGATACCGTAGCTTAGATGGTTTCAAAAAGTAATTATGCAAATTTTTGAAAGAAAAATCCATGAAAGTCTTGTAAACAGAAATGTTAGGAATACTTTCAGGCAGAATTTTTCTGAAAACAAAGGAAGCATACTGGGAGGAAACATTGCTCTGTATTTGACTATGTTTTATATGCTAATCCCAAGCCTCCACTCCTAGCCATCACGAAATGCAAGATACTCAGCTAGATGTACCCGTGCTTGATACAGTACAGCTCTTCCTCAGCATGGTTACAAAGATACAAATAACATCCATACAGCAGTATGTAAGACAAATATTTACCTTTTAGTGAGTAGAGGAAAAAAATCACATACAAAAATAGCAAAGCTAATAGCTGTTTGTACATGCTGACATTTTAATAAATACAGTTTGTAATTATATTCCAAAATAAATGAAATTTTAGATTTCCATTTGTTACTTTGATAAATCAAAGCTATTTCAAAATCTGATTAATTTCAAACACTTTCTGATATGGGGTACGAACAAAGTATACTGATGCTGTTTACGTGACAATTTAAATCACAGATCCCTTCAAGACTCATTTGAGTAGCTCTTTCTTTACCACTTTTATGGGGGGTTTGGGGTCTACATTATTTTTCACTTCTGGACTGACTGTTTTATATTTTGCTGAAGTTACATTTTAAAGTAAAAAGGATAGCTTCCTTTGATCATTTTTGGTACCAGAGCTAAGAATCATATTAGTACCTACATATTTCATATTATGGATAATCCTGCCACAAATCTTCTCTTGATCCTTGCAGTTATCTCCTGCTATGTCTGTGGAAACAATTTTAATTTCCAGAAATATACAGCAACGCAGCAGGTAAGACAGGCGTGTTACCTTCTCTGCTTGAACAGTCCCACAGTATTCTCAGTTGCCAGGTCGATGTAATTGAATCTATCTGTTGTTTTATTAATTACATTCAGTTGTTTTAGCAGAAGATTGAGAAGTCAATTACTCATTCTGTATTCACAGAATCAGATAAAGGCAACCCATATAAAACATTTCCATGGCCTTTTTTGGGTTTTTTTTTTGTGGTTTTTTTGTGTTATTTGTTTTTTTGTTGTTTTTGTTTTTGTTGTTGTTTTGGGTTTTGTTTGGGTTTTTTTGTTTTTGTTTTTGTTTTTGTTTGTTTGTTTGTTTTTCCCCACAAGGAAGATCATTATATATACCAAACCCTTCCTGGCAGATATCTGTCTTATTAAAACCTTTCTGTGATACAGAATCTGGGCCCTCCCCACATTCTCTCTGTGGTGTTAAATGGTTCTGGTTGCTAGATGTTTTTCTTCACAATTAACAATGTATATCTTCCTTGCTGAGACTTAAAGTCCTTACCTCTCACTTTTGTCTAAAAAGAACAAAGATAAAACTTTATCCCTATTTGCCCCCACTGGAGTTTTTCATGTGTCTGAAGCCTTGTCATGTTTCTCCTGTGTGTTCTGTTCTCAAATAAAACCTAACTAGTTCTTACTGTCTTTCAGAAAAAAAAGTTGTTTTCTAGATTTCTGATCATAGTTTTTGGTCTCTTCTGAACTGTCTTCTATTAGTTTTCACTCTTTTTGGAAAGAGATCTCTAAAAATTTTGATACAGAATACCTGAAAGGTTTCGATTTTCCAGATATACTAGAGACTCCACTTAAACTGAGGCTTCTGCCTCAATGTTCTAGAACACTGTGGTGGCATGAGAGAGAAAAGGGAGAAGAAAAGCTTGAGGTGGTAAAATATTTCAAAGATTTTCTTTTAAAATGTGTTATTTAAATTTTTAGGTAATACATAAAGCTGTATGAGTCATCTAGTTAAGATTTTCATACAGACTTTTCCCTCTTTTTCCTCCCTTGGAGAAAAGCACACACATATATAGAATATTTAAATGTTTAATAAAAATAGTGCCAATAATACTAAAGTACATTAAAACACATGTGATGATTGAAATGCAAATTTACAGAATAAAAAAGGGAACTCAACTGTTATTTAAAGAAATTGCTGTATTGGCGTTCTTTGTTTCTCCCTAGCCTTTATCTTAGCCTCCCACTTAAAAAGCAAGCAAGTAGGCAAACAAAACCCCCCAGGAACGGGAGAGTACCCAAACAGCACTTGTTTATATATGTTATTATTTTGTGTGGTTATTCCATTTTACTCTATGGTAAAACTGTTTCAACTATGGTCATACAATTGCTTTGTAGCTTGCTGAAATAACAAGTTAAATACTATATCCACATAAAGTATAAACTACAAATAAAACTGGGCAGAATAAGCTTCTGTGGATATGTTATAATTATTAGGCAGTTGTTTATAAGTAATCTAAGATATTATCAAAAAGCAAACAACATTATTAATGCTGGAAAGATTTAGAGACTTGATTCTGAAAATAGGCTGTCATATGTCAGGATCAAAAATAAGGTATATAGAACAGGCATGGATAATGTATGAGGGATGAGGCATTGTGAAGGGGAGAGAAGTGCTAAAATCAAGGAAATATCATACAGTGAAAGTGAATGAGTGGAGTGCAGGGACTTTGATTGGGAGATACAATTGATGAGGCAAAGCAAGAGGGATTCATCAATAGAGCAGAGCACAGAACAAGGAAGTTAAAAGAAAATCTTTGATACTGTCAAGAAATATCCTAAATCACTCAGCCTTCATTGCAAAGTCATCAAGGCAGCAGATGGCAGGGACCTAATGGGGCTGGAAAACATCAATAACTGCTTTGAAAGAAGACTTCTGGAATTATATGAAACAGTGAGGGAGATTCCAGGCTTGAGTGGGAATGAAATACCCCCTGTATAAAACAATATCCATACCTACATACAGTCAAGCTACCTGGTGAACCAGATTAAAACAGTTGCAAATGTTTTATATAATAGTATTTTATATAATCTAATTATACAAACCCAATCTCTGCTTGAATTATTAGGACAGCATGGTTCAAGCTCCTTGCAGAAGACACCAGTAAGTTTTCCTGTTGATAATGTACAGTGCTTTTCTGTGGGACTGGCTACACCATACAGGTTGTGTATGTTACGTAGTCAAAAGTGTAGGTGATTTAGGGACAGATTTTTACAGGCATTCAGGCTTTTACTAAAACTGATTTCACAATCAGAGCCCTAGTCCCTTAATTTCTTCACACACACACCCCACCCAACCCCCCACCCTTGTCCCCTTTCCCTTTCAAGTGATATGTTGCCTTGTGTGGGGAAACACATCTTCACTATTTCACACACTGTGAGTTTTCTTTTTCCAGCTTTCCTTACCAGTTCAAAGTCATGTTAAAATTAGAATGACAAGACACAGAGGACAAAGCAGTGGCATTAGCAGAAACTTGATTTTAAATTATAAAATTATTTCAAGATTCCCTTCCCTTTCCCTTCCTTCTCCTCCCTTTTCCTTTTCTTTTTTTTTTTTCTATACCCTTTCCCACACTGTCCATCACCAGTGTATTCTTTTACCTTTCCTGTCTTTTGATTTTGCAGTTTTTAAAACCAATTCTACTGCCACTGAAGCTAGTACAAATAAAAGGATTGGTCCCTGTATTTTGCAATCCCTTTATAATTATATGATATTTTTTCACATATGGTGTAATAGCTATTTTATTTCTACTCAATTTTTATCTTTGATAACATGGAAGAAACAATCTTTTCACTTGATGATTATATAATAAAGGGATCTCTAAAAATACAAGTAGTTTTCATGAAGAAATTTGCAGAAGATATAGAAAGTCCCTAAAAGAGAAAGCAGAAGACTGTGGACAGTGTTACAAATAATCGGCTCATACCCTTCTCACAGAAAAGGAAGAGCTAAATGAGTGTGAAACTGCACAATAATCAATCTCCTATGGGAATAAGATTCTGCTGCATTTCATTAGAGATTGTTTCAAGGGCAAGATGGAAAAGACAAGACTCAGCAACTGTACACAAGTCCAGACCACACTCCGGCTAAAGTGCACGTCTTGGAAAAGGCATAACCCTCCCTGCAGTACCTTGCGTTCTTACCCATCTACCAACCACAAATGTAAAAAAATCACCATGCAGTACGTGTAATTAGAAACAGCATGACAGGCAGCTGTGAAATTTAAAAGTGCAGTACAAGACTCTACTCAGTTCTTGCTTTGGGACAGCCATGCTACTACAGTGCAGTGACACCGAAAAAGTAAAACTAAAGGCTGAGGGGTGACCTCACTGCAGCGTACAGCTTCCTCGGGGCGCAGCGGAGGGGAGGTGCTGACCTCCTTGCTCCCGTGGCCAGTGATGGGACACATGGAAATGGTATGGAGCTGTGTCAGGGGAAATTCAGACTGAACATTGGGAAAAGGTTCTCCAATGAGAGGGTGGTCAGTCACTGAGACGGGCTCACCAGGAAAGTAGTCACAGCACCAAGTCGGTCAGAGTTCAAGGAGCATCTGGGCAACTCTCTTAGTCATATGGTTTAGTTTTAGTTAGTCCTGTAAGGAGCCAGGAGTTGGTCTCAGTGATCCTCACGGGTTTCATCCAACTTGAGATATTCTGGTTCTGTGATGCTAAAGATTTGTAGACCAACTCCAATCTGATTAATAAAGCACTTTCATGCTGCTGCAAGAAATCCCAGTTGCTCTTCATTTATTATCTTGAGTTTCTTAAATAATTTAGGATAGTCTATGCTTGAAATGTTTAGTAATGCCGTAAAGTAATTGTGTTGGCTAGAAACACAGCAAAGGTGAGTTTTAGACACAGCCACCTTCAAAGTGTGCTGAAGAACTGCTTAGGTTGGATATGAAATAGCTGAGACCCCTGTCCAAATGCAAAACTGCATCTCCTGCAAAATATGTTCCAATGAAAATATTTTTAGCCCTTCCAAAAAGTAACTTGTGGACTTGAAATGAGCAATTAGATTGATTTGATTTGTGATTTAATTAAATGCTCTGCCCCTAAGCCAGATTAAGCCCTGTAAAAGCAAGATCTGCCATCAGGCTGACTTTGGTTCACAGTTCCGTGTTCAAAATTTCTGTCCTCTGGGGTTCTCACTTGGTTGTTGTTCCCCTCTGCCCTTTAAGCATCTGACTGTCAAATAAACATTCACACAGCTTTTTCGGGGGGGCATGCCTGCTTCTCATGCTTAAGTATATCTTAATTAGAAATAGAACCATCTCTTGAAACTGTGGGAGTACAGCTCAAAACCAGTGAAGAGCCAGTAGGGCCTAAGCAAATCACTGAGTATCTTGGATTGGTGGAGGAATGACTTGGATAATTGTCCCTGGCAAAAAAAAAAAACGTACCCCAAGCAAACACTGAGGCATAGAAGTGTGGGAAGAGGTGAGATCCATTTCCAGGGTAAGAGGTATGGGAGTACTTTTCTCATTTCTGTATGTTAGGGCGGATGGGTTCAGAGCAGCTCTGGGTGCTACTCAGTGTGCTCAGAGGGCTGTCAGGGTATAGAATCACAGAATCATTCAGGTTGGAAAAGACCTTTAAGATCATCAAGTCCAACAGTTAACACAGCACTGCCAAGTCCACCTCTAAACTATGTCCCTAAGTGCCACATCTACATGTCTTTTAGATATCTCCAGGGATGGTGACTGTCATGGTTTAACCCCAGCTGGCAACCAATCAGCACGCAGCCATTCGCTTGCACCCCAGAGGGACTGGGAGGGGAATCGGAAAGGAATGTAAAACTCAAGGGTTGAGATAAAAACAATTTAATAGGTAAAGCAAAAGCTATGCATGCAAGCAAAGCAAAACAAGGAATTTATTCACCGCTTCCCACGGGCAGGCAGGTGTTCAGCCATCCCCAGGACAGCCAGGCTCCGTCACGCGTAACGGTTACTTGGGAAGGCAAACACCATAACACCAGATGTCCCCACCTTCCTTTTTCTTCCCCCAGTTTATATACTCCACATGACATCATATGGTATGGAATATCCCTTTGGCTAGCTAGGGTCACATGTCCTGGCTGTGTCCCCTCCCAATTTCCCATGCCCTTCCAGCCCTCTCACTGGCAGGGCCCAAGGAACTGAAAAGTCCTTGGCTTAGCATAAACATCACCCAGCAACAACTGAAAAAATCAGTGTGTGATCAACATTGTTCTCACACCAAATCCAAAATGTAGCCCTGCACCATGTAGCTACTACGAAGAAAATTAACTCCGCTCCAGCTGCAACCAGGACACTTGGCACTGGGAGGGGCAGCAGAGCCTCCAGGCTCCCCGCTGCACCACCCAGCAACCCCTGAACCTCTTACCCTTAACAAGAGTCATTTCTCTTACATTTTTAAGCACAAGAATGATGTAATGGAAATAAATTTTAAGACCACATACACCATGCCATTGCAAGAACAAATACAGGAGTTTTAAACTACAGTAATAGCACCTAGGTAGCTACTGCTGACTGCAGTGCCTGCGCTGGGTACCAAAACTTGTGTTTGTGATGCAGATGGCGTCCCCCCCAACCAGGTGGTTTTTATTTCAGGTCAGTTACCTTCTGAAGACTTCTATGTTGCACATCAAGCTCTTCCTCCCTTTTTCAACAGTTATCTACATTTGTATAACTGAAATATATATATATATCTGTGTATATATATATATTTAGGTTTTTATGATTTTTTCTACTTTCTAATATAATGTAAAAATTTACAAAAAGAGCTAAAAATTCTGGATGGCAGTAAAACAGAAATGGTTACTACATATTCAAAGGAAGAAATATAAGAATGACATTTTGTCCCCCAATTTATGACAATATTTCTTTTCTTTCTCATTTTCTTTTATTTCATTCCCCTCCCCCCCGCGCCTCCCCCCACCCCCTGACAGCCATGTCCTACTTCAAGACTGAAGATAATTCTCTTCTTAATGCAGTTTCTGTAAAGATCAATAGTGAGCTGATAAGGCAGACATCGGAAAGACATGCAGAATAATTATGGGCACTGGCATATCATGATTTGGACATTAATTACCTCTTTAGAACTAGCGTAGATCAGATATAATAATAAATCATAATCATAATAAAAATAATAATAAAAACATATATCTTATTGGATAAAGCATTTCTGTCTTGGTTTTTCCTATCATGCCTAGAATTTACTTTTTTGAAAATTTTGGATGCTTAGTAAATTAATACTTCTCTTGATTTTAGCATATAATATGAGACCATTTGGGAGGAAGACACCAGGAAGTGCAATTGAGTTGTTTTTAGAAAATATTTCTTATGACTTTTACTATTGAGTCAAAATAGGAATTAAGTTCTAGCTATCTGTATCAGTTTTAAGCAGCTCACTGCCTGCTGCTGGAACAACTAATCAAATTAGAAAGATAATGTAACCAGCCCAATTCATATTGCTGCTTCAAATCAAAATCAGTAATCATTCCCAGCATGACTGTGTTTTTCTACAAATGCAGAGATGTAAATGAAGAAGATGGAGGAATTTGAATATCTAGCCTTAAATGAAGATGTCAATATATGAGAACTATCAGAAAGCTGTACAAAGACAGGCAGCAAGAAGAACACTGTAATATCAAAATATGCAGGAAAGACAGGAAACTTTTCTGTCAGCAGAATGTTACTGTGTGTTACAAGACCTCAAAATCAAAGCAAAAGAAAGAAACAGCTTAACTGCCTCAGTAAGTAAAACAGGATCTGTATGAACTGAAATCTCAAGCCCCAAAAGGACAACTATAGCACTGGGTCTGTACTGCCAATTGCCTGGCCAAGACGGGATCATTGACTGTGTGATATGCGGAGAGAAATCAGCTACCGAGGGCAGAAAATGCAGCTGTAGTGGGTGACTGCGATTACCGTGAAGTAGACAGGTCAAACATCAGACTGGAATATGAATCAGAGATTAATTTTTTAGGTGTTATCACAGAGTGGCCAGATAGCAGGCCCAGAAGAAAACTGCAGCCCTGGACTTGATTCAGAGTGACGTGCAGGACTTGGCTCAAAGCTTCATGGGCAAAGGACCACACCAGAACAACCACCACAACTGGCTCATATTAAATATTCCTAAAGAAGCAAAAGAAATAACCTCAGGTTAGTTAAACTTCACTAAGAGGAATAAGTCAAAATGCAGAAGATGAAAAGACAGTGAAGATAATTAAATTCCTTCAATTATTTTTAATGTTACATAAGGGTGACACAGAGGGAGCACAGTGGCAGTACAAAACGACTATTGGGAAAGACTTGGGAAAGACTTGAGAAAGACTAGAAGGAAGCCAACATAACTAAACAGCAAAGTGAAGCATAATAGTAGAATCAGGAGGATGTCACTCAAAAAGTTGAAGTTGCATCTAAATGAGGAAAATAGATAGTAATGATCAAATAGACAGTATGATCCAAAATGATCATAAACTCTGGAAATTTGCATGCAGAAATATATTATAAGATAATAAAATAATATAAACAGGTGGGCCAAAAAAAACCTTTGTGAAGCTACAAGCTAATGGTATCAAAACTGGTACTTAATCTTTTTTGCTTCATTAGGAGTGAAGAACCTGCCCAGAGAGCCATTTAATTTTGTAATAGCTAATGAGTAGTTGACTGAAGATGCATAAAGATGATTAAAGACAGCCATATGCATATAATAAATGTTTTAGACTTGGATCAAAACATTTCAATAGAAAAAGAAGATGAATACTTCAGGATGATTCATGTGATTTGCTAAAAGTAAAACTGCTTCTGAGATCTGCAGGCATCTAAAAAAAATCTGAAAATAAGTGTCTCTTCAGGAGAGTGGGCATTCTGAACCATGACATGGAGCAAAATGATCTTCACTGCTGATTTTGGTAGCATTTTGTAACTGTACACTTTAGTTTTGTCCCTTGCATATTGTTAGCATATAAAGTTTGTAAACTTTGTAAAATGATCAGTAAAGTAAATCCTATGAAACCTCCAATGACTTCATGCATATTCTGCTCTACAGAGGAAGAAAATAGGCGTTAATGAAATTTTCATTTTTCAAATAACATTCTCAGACACAAAAATCAAGAGGCAAATGCACCAAGTTCTTCACTAATCAAAAATGGAAGACCAATTTGTCAAATAAAAATATATTAATGACAAGTTTGGCCTTTTTTGCTTAAGGTACAGAATTTCCCTCGCAGTTCAGAAACATATGGCTCTCCGAAGACCTCAATTTTTTATTATTTTGACCTTTCAGATCACTCTCAGCCTTCTTTTAATTTGTAGTTCTATAAGTTACCGTTATGTTTTATCAGCCATTGGCATTTTCAGCCTTTAAAACTGCACCCTTAAGATTTAAAGGCTGTGTAGGTGTGTGTAGGTGAAACATCTTTAAGCTCAGCTACTGTTGTTTCTGGGTTACCTCGCCTGTTAGGATTTCTGGCTTTGGGATTTGACTGACCTCTTTGACAACTCGGCACTCTTACTCCACAGCTAATATTGTGGGAGATATTTTGCTGCTGTACATAGCACGTGCCAAAGCCTCAAGGAGCAGAGGTCAGTATACCTGGAGTTGGTATAACGGAATGTTTTAGCTAAACGACACTTGTGCCTTTTCAAATGTGAGGTAGGGTGGCTTTATGTCTATAAACCTTTGTATTCTGTTGATGTTTGGCACTTCAGGGCAGCACACCCTGTTTTCCCACAAATCAATGTAAATTGATAGGGTGGATGTCTTTGTCTTAAATTTAAAATTGAGTTAGCCAGCTGCATGGGCAAATGGACATGTGCTGTTATTTCAAGCAGTGAGAACTCAACCAGAGATCAAGTGAAATATATGCTTTTTTTTAAAAAAAAAAAAAAAATGTATTTACTCCAAAAGAAAGTCAGTTTGCTTTAACCAGAAGGTTTCTAACATCCGTTTTACAAGTCGAGCTATTGCATGAATGATGCTTAGATAACTACATTATTCCCCCTGGAATAATTTGCTCGTTGTCAGCCATGTTGTTTTGCATATATCCTGCTCTTTTTGTATTTGCACACACTGTACTGTTAAAAAGAATTTTCCTCCATATGATATTATTCAAAATGTTTGCAGTACGTGATTGTAAAGTGATGCTGTAAATGCTGCAGGTAAATGTTTCCTTCTCTATACATACAGAGGTCACAGAAAACCAACAGCAAGAAAAGTGGCTCTCTAGCAAACCTGGGACCACTTTTGACTTTACATGCAACTTTAGGTAAATAAATATGGTTTTGACATCTCATACCCATGACTAAGATGTTAATTTGGAACACAATAAGTAGCATTATCTGGAATAAAAGTAGAAATTGAGAGTGTCATTTGGGGCAGATCTCTTCCTTCCATGTATTTCGTTGTAAAAATCATTCAAGTTGACTTTTGAGAAATGGTGGAGTTTCACAAAGAGTTATTACCATTTCCACAATAATCTCCATATTTTATGGTTACTGTATAGTGAAATCTGAAGTGCAACACACTGGATCATTCTAGCCAGTCCAGTACAGTAAGCGGTAGCAAGCATTTACTTTGTATTAGCAATATAGCATCTGAATATAGCCAGTTATTGCTATGTGGTAGAAGCAGTAATTATTTTGAGTTCACTAGGGAATATATAATAAAATAAATGAACACACAGTAAGTCATCTGTTGGACAAATGTAGATTTTGTATGTTGAAGTGATTTTCACATGTACCCTTTTAGAATATCTTTCTGGGGAAAAATCATTGCCTTTTTCTTTTGTGAACAACAGTAATTTGCCATCGTGATCATATATTTATTTTTTTTTAATTTTGCCTGTATGCCTTTGATAAGCACAGTTAAGGTTAGGACAATTTTGCATGGTGGGTTTCAGTGTAAAAGTCAATTTTAGCATACAAAATTCTCTATTTCCTTTGCATAGAAAAAAGCAAGTAAAGCAGTCACAGTACATGAATCAGAATTTGAAGATTCCATCCTCCCCTTCCCCTTCCAGCTGGAAGAGGGAAATAATTTTTCTTCTTCTTCTTTTTTTTTTTTTTTTTTTTTAAATTTTATTTCCTTAGGACAGAAATAGTTTTGCTGAGAACTATCTCCACACAAAAGCTTACAGAGTCGAATATGATGTCTTGTCTTATCACTTCTGAACAGACTCTGGTGTTTCAAAAGATTTTTGAAATTTGCTTAACTTGCCGTTTTCTAATATAATGAGGAAATCAATGTGTCTTGCTTTTAGAAATGCTGGTGGCTTCAGAATAATTTGAGAGTCAGCAAGAATAAGCAGAAATGAAACTGCAAGTACTTGCTCATCATTGGACTATCTGAGATGATTTACAGATAAAAATGTGTTAATTTACTGTTGTCAGGGAGAATATGTGTTTCAGATGTACTTACTAGGTTCAGTGTTTTTTGAATAAGCTAATTTAGATGTTGGGGACTTCTGAATGAAACCTACAGGCATACCTACCACGGCTGCGACTGGGCAGGGCTGCAAAATGGGATTGCAGCAGGGGAAACAGCTCTGTCAGAATGAAATACAGCAGTCAAAAAGCCTGCGCTCTCCTGTGAGCAAAGCCTGCGCCTTCACCCCACACAAACCAGCCTTCTCCTGGCAAGCCTTAACTCAGTTCTGTTCGCCAGTAACTGAATGAAAAGGAAAATTGCTAGAGAATAAGCATATCCCTGTTTAAAGAGCATGGAGAATTGTATGGCCAATCCAGGACAAAGAGAATTCTTGAAATACATTAATAATTTGGGAAATACAAGTCAAAGTCAAAATACTACGTTCCTTAGCATTGTTGCTGAGGGTTTGTGGGGGATTTTAGTTTGCGAGTGAGTCAAGAAGCTAAATTTCAGTTTGACATTCAGGCAATTTCCCAGCCAACTGCTACTGTGCAAGAATATTTGAATGAGACCATCCTAATTTCAATGATGTACAAAGTTTAAAATAGATACAGCAGTACCTAGGCTTAATTCAGAAGTTATTTCAAATTACATTTTACATAGATCTATCCACATCATTGCATTTCGATATGTTTCATCTACCAAAATTGTTGAGAAAAAGTTTTTTTTCCGGAATAACTGCTTTGATCGACTTGAAATATTTTTTTTAAGCTTTAAATATTTTCTTTGGTTTTAGTTTCATTTTTCTCAATTTTAAATCAGAAACTTTAAATGTTAAGAGAAGAAAATAAGACACTGACTTTTGTTCTGCATTTTTATTCTTGTTTTGAGAAATATAATTTCTAAATTTTATTTTCTCCCAAATCAAATGACCAAATGTCTAGTTATATGTACATTAAAAAATACAGAGTCTGCCTGTTTATAATAGCTGTATCTAACTTTTTCATTGTTTCTTTGCAACACTCCTCCATTTTTTCTATGCTCTTATATGCTTGATTTATTATATGCTTGATTAACATTTTTCTGTGATAGGATTTGACTATCTTCCTCACATTTTTTGAGAAATTCTATTTTGCCCATCAACAGCCACTGTTAAAAAAGTTCACTTTTATTCATCTGAAATCTTTCTCCTGGCCTTAATTACACCTTTACCGAATCATATGAACAGACCTTCCTGCTTATCCTGATGTGAGGGCTGTTATCAAACCTAACCACTGTGTACTTCCCCATCAAGACTCCCAAGGATGCCGGTCTGTGTTCTTAGTATCCTCTCATTCTCCTTACCTGAATGTCTTAGGTTACAAGCTGAAAACAATTACAGACTCGTGTTTGAGATGTCGACAGACATAAATCTTACTGGTTTAAGCTGAAAACAGTCATGTTAGTACAATAACAAAATTGTGGAATGAAAATCTAGGAAATTATTTTAAAATACTTGTGAGTGTTAATGAAGTATCAATGCTTACAGTGTAGAAAGAAGTCAGATTCAATTCAGTATGGAGGGGTAGCCTTCTGGGATATTTTACAACTCAAGCAAAGGAAAATAATATCCTTACCACTAGAGAGAGCTCTCACACTAAAATAATAGAGCATTGCTTTGGGCTTCTTTTTACAGACTTGGGGAAAAAAAGTAAGAGAGAAACAAATGTACCATCTGGAGTCATGATGGGAAGATATGACCTGACAAAGAGTCCAGAGGCTGGTTCCAGCTGGACATGGGGAGAGGAGAACATGTTGCTTTCATTCCTCACTGTGGCAGATTCTGTCTGGATCCCAAGAAAGGAAACAAGAGATCTTTGAAAGCAAATAAGTTTATTTTTCCACTTTTGGCAGAGAAAACTTGAGTTGATGGGGCATATGGCAGATGCCTCTGTCTTTTCTTCTACATAAGCAAAGCCAAACAGAGTAAGAACTGTGGAATTTTTCACCATTTTCGGGAGGAGTCGAAATCTGTCCCCAGAAGCTAAGGATCAAGAACTATCAAAGCTGTTTAAAGATATTCATGCTTCTAAAGGCATGGGAGAAAAGATTGCAATAGTCTTTTTAGCTTAGCAGCAGTGAATGAAAATTAAGTGATAAAGAGTACCAGGTATCGAACTGGTATCTGCTGCATCGCTGGTTGTGACTGCAACCTTCAGAGCAAGTGAATGAAAGAGTTAAAGTTCAGTGAGACAAGAGAAAGAAGATTTTTGAGAATGTTTTTGAGCAATTTAGTAAACCTATAATTTTAGTTAATTAAAGTTAAGTAAAGAATGATACAGACTTTGAGGACACTGGGATAGGAAATTTTGGAGGGTATTTCCTGTTATTTAGAACAGTATTTAAATTGCAGTTAAAGTTTTCTGCATTTGATTAGCCTGCTAAAAGTGTACATTTCTAGTAAACTTTTTCAGACTAAGAAAGATAACATGTTTGGGGAAAGTATGAAAGACTTAGAGTCCTGTGTCCTCCCCCTTTTCCTTCACCTCCCCAACCCCACATATAGAAGATGAACTTGAAAACTTTAACTGCTTGAAACTCCCATTTTTGTCATTTAGGCTCTATTCCACCCCCTAGAAAGTGGAAATGCAATAAGCTCTATTATGTTATTCAGGTCTTATGCTATTCATGACTTGAAAAGTCATATTCATTTTGGCCCTTTCAGTTAAACGCGTCATTTCAATAAGCTTCAGAAAGATGAGATACCTGGTATTCCCAGGGATCAAAGAGGACTCGTGATAGTCCTCTGTCAAATCCTGAAAATTCTTCACAAAAGCAGGCATGTTCAAAGAGAATGATGAAACTTGTTGCCATAAAATTTGTATTTAGTGGCACGAAGACAGGTGACGGGGTGTCATAATCGTTTACCTAAGAAGTTTCTCAATTCAGCATTCATGTACATTGAAACCCTTTTGAAAGAAGTTGTGAGTTCAGTCATCTGTGTGGTCAGAGACAACTTTGTAATTGTGTGCAGGGCTGGGTTCCTAATTACTCTGCAATCTAATGCAATTAAAATAATAGTTTTCCTCTCCATCAACTTTTCCTGCATGATAAACACTTTGTTTTTACCCCAAACTCTCAATTCTCCCTAAGATACAGCAGTACCCTAAAATAAATCAAGACAGAATGCAGCAATTTTCATATTCTCCCAGTAGGTTTTTCTCTCAGTTTAGGGGAAGGTATTTACCTCTTCACCATTTTCTTCCAGTCTCTTCTACCTGCCTTTTGCTTGGATTCTGATTCCATAGTCAGCGTTTTGTTACTAGGATACGTGTAGTTTTGTGCAAATGAAATGTTAATATTATAGGAAGAAAGCAGAGGGAAAAGCAACTGAACAGGTAACATTAGGACCTATAAATATTCTAGGAGCTTCCTAGTTACTCGTACTTCTGAACAAATCATCCCCTCATCAGTTCATTTGAGGTATTAAGAGCCTAAATCTTTATTTTTTACATCTAACAAACCAATCATTACTATTACACTGAAAAATAACCTCTTACCTCAGCCTTCAGTAGAGACATTCAAGGACAGACGTTCCTTTTCACAATCAATTTAATTCAAGTCATTAACCAAGAAGCCCAAAGAAGTTTATAGACCTTAAAAATACAAATAACAGAGTGTGCTATGTCTTTAATTAGTAACACTCCAGATTTGAAATGGTGACCTAGAGGTATATAACTCCATAGCCCATTACCAATCCCCTGAGCCACTCCAATCTGTCAGAGACTTTCTCCTCACTCTTTTAAATAAGATTAAGAAAACCCAGGACAAGCATTTCTTTTCCTTTCACTCTTTATTTTTCAAATGCTTTTCAAAAAGCTTTAAAAATCTCCATAATTTCAGATAATATACAAAATGTTTGAAAATTTGCTAATATTTAAGAAAATATGGCTACCAATCCTGTGCTAAAAGTTTTTCTTCAGGAAATATATAATAAATTTTTACACTTGTGAATTTTTTTATTATCTTGTTTATGACAGTAAATATAAAGGAAATGCCACCTTTTAGCATGAGATTGATCACCCATTACCGTACTATTACCAAACATAATCAGTATAATCTCTGATCTCTGAAAGTCATGTTAATAGTTGTTTCCAAGTCATAAATCAGGAGGAATAAGACTGCAAAGATAATGTTTATGGAGATTCTTAGCACTGAAAAAAATCATGACTAATCTCATGCACTTTGACTTAAAAACATCTTCAAATTTTAGGAGTTCTGAGCACTGCAACACATGGAAACATGGAGTTTGCAGTCCCTAGAAATCCTGCAAGGTGACATTTACTTCTATTTTGAACAGATGGATCTCAGCACTTTGTGAAAGAAATTATTCTAATATATTGCTTCTAACTTATTCAACACATTTTTTTTCAGCTTTAAAATTCTGAAAATATCATGCAATGTCATGCTTTGTGCATATTATGTTTCTCTTCTTTCATGGAGGTCATATTAAAAAAAATTCTAAAACATTGTGCACATTATGAGAACTCACAGAGATTTAGTGCTGCCAGGCTACTGTAATTACTCTATTTGTTAAATTTTTTTTTTATTATTTTTTTTTTAGTCTAACAACACTTGTAATAACATTGTATTTCTTGAAGCCATCTGGTATATAAAGTGGACTGTGAACCCCTGCAATAATTTTCAAACTCCAGCTTAGCAAATCAACCATTTAGGGCTCGTTCTCATCAAGTAGCAAGGGAGAGGGTTCCTAACTACAGAATGGATATGAAGGTCTTCAGAAACATGATGAATCATCTCCTCCTGCCTTTTAGAGAAGGGATTTCATTCACTGGGGGATGCTTGGAGGTCAAATATTTGTACTGTTCCCACCTCAGTCTAAAGAACACATAACATGAAATAAGAATAACACCAGTAGTGGCATATAATTAACTTATAAACTGATGCTGGTACTTTATGACTAGAAACGACCTTTATTTTTTTGTTAGTAGACTAGCTCAGAGCACTCTATTATTATTGCTATCAATTGTGCTGCTTATTCCTGGGCTTAGTCCTTGAGATTATGATTTTTGAATATATTTGCACATTAGTTTAGTATATTGTTCTAAATAATAGAATGTAGAAGAACCAACAGCAGATGTTTCTGATTTCTCCATGAATGCTTTTGCTAGACAATATGGAGACGAACACCTTTGGCCAGCTGAAGCAACTGCCTAAAGGCAGAAGACAACTTAAACACTTTAAATAGTAAAAGGGCAATAACAGAAGTTTCTCTTCTCTGTATCCCACAGCCTGTCCTTCCTTCTGTAACTGCTTTCAGGTTTTAGAACTATACCTGACTTCTTTATCTCATCTAGGACGGCTTGCCAGAGTGCGTTGCTACATGTTTTCCCATTTTTTAAAATTTATTTATTTATGTTATTTATTTATTTAATCTATGTGGAGTGGATTATTTGAATTTTCCATAAATGTGTATTGGCTGTATGGCACTGATAAAGCCAGACAAAGGATGCTTTTTAAGAACGTTTTACAGCAAGGTAAGATTCAGTGTATCTCAACACAATGTTCAAGAAGCCTGTTTGAATTATGCATATCTTTTTAATTATAGTTTTTCTCCGTGTCTTTATGCCTCAAAATGTCATCACTTGCAAACATTTTAGGATCTGCTGGGATAAAAGGGTTTGTCTGTTTCAGGATCTATCCTGATTAATCATTTCTGTCAAATGGATTTTGACATATTATAATTGAACAGTTGGAAACCTGAAAGCAAAAGTGACATTATATTCCCCTTGAATATGAAATGAAAGGGAGTGCACATTACCATCACTAAATATCTTTTTTAATCAATGTCATTCTTACTTCCCATTTTTGTTGCCAAGATACACAGTTACTAAATTGGATACTGGACTCAGATACCTGCTCTGAACTGGGAGGCAGGTGGGGAGAGGGAACTGAGTCTTCCTAAAGAAAGCACTTGTTTCATATTGCCATGTATGTATAACAGAGACAGTGACATTTCTCCAAAGGTGTCTAGAAGGATAGTCCAGTTCTCTTAAATTAAGCAACTAGATTAATCACATTGTATCATATATATTGTAATAAGTGATTGGAGAAAGGGGTTTACATGCACAAGGGAAACATAATGTTTTACTAGAAATAACCACCATATTATCATAAATAACAATTAAACTCTAGAAGACAGCTTCATCTAGACAATAAGATTCTTACAACTTTTCTAAAGTTCTGACAGAACTGCACTATCAACTCATTGACCAGCTTCACCTGCACGTCTTACATGTCTCAGCAACAGGGCCAGAAACTGCAGACTCTACTGCTCTAGAGCACCATGACAAAGAAAGTCTGTGGACTGAAGGTACTTCACTGGAGTGAAAAGAAATTTTAAAATACACAAAATGAGATGTTCATTGTATTCATCTGTTCATCTATATGGACAGCTAATTTTCCCCATGCATTAGGAGAATTTTGATAACTGAATAGCAAAAAATAGCTGAAACATCAGAAAATGACTCAGGTATACGAGCAGTAATACAACACCGTTGATACTATCTTTTTGTATGGCACGAGAACTAGTATATCCTGCCATAGATCATGACTCCATTTCACAGAAGATTTTGTAAAGACAAAATGAAAAAAATAGTTCATGAAGTCCTTAACTTTTAGTCAAGGCACAGATCAATGAGAAAGCAGACTACTGCAAGACAACAAGGAAACCCTGAGATAATATACATTAGCTTAAATAATCCTGATAGGTAAATCATCTTATTTGTAGGTAGCCTCTCTGATGGGTTCAGGTTTAAATGAAAATTCCTGTTAAATAAGGATTGCCTACCCATGATGGATCTGCAGGTAATCCATGGTCAGAAAAGCACTGAAACTTAAAGTAAAAGAGATGTTTAAAAAGTCAGTGCTGGACTGATTTTTACAAGCATTTTAAGACAGTGTTTGCTTGTTCTGTGTTTGTTTAACAATCCTGAAAAAAAGGCTAATTTTATTTTAATTACTTATTATCCCTTTTGTCTAAATTAACTTCCAGATCCTGTTCTTATATTGAATCAATGTGACTTTAAACAGAAGTCCATTTATTAAATTTTTTATTAGGTTTTTCATTATGTATGCTTGTAAAGATCTTAATAGAGATGTTAAGTAATGGAATTTTGCAAGTTCCTAAAATTTCATAAATCTCCATAAATTGTCTTTTTATGAGAAACCTGCTTTCATTCTGTCTGATTTTTTATTCATGCTCAACAAAAATGTTAATATACTTTAATTAAGCTAATATGATTTATCTTTTCACTCATTATATAAGTTAATTTTGTTCTAAAGAACTCCTGTTTTCAAATTCTCTCCAGCAATGTAGAATTAAAGTAATTATAGTTTGGCACAGGAAATTAGTCATAAAGGCCCATGATTTCTAAAATAAATGGAAGTTTTTGCAGGCTGGATTAGCCATATGCTTTACAGAAGAGGGTGGAAGTAAAAGAAATTGTTTGCAGTGCACTTAGTGCAAGAACTCACTTTCTGGGCACAGATTTGTCAGATAATAAGTAAAATGAAATATTAATAGATCAAGAAGTTATAACTTTCTTACCTAATTTATACTCATCCTTGCTGTCATCATTGACATCTCTGTTTCTTTTTTTTCCTCCTTAGATTCAGAAATTGAAAAAATAATAACAGTATAACTACCATAGTTTCCTTCCCAAAGCTCTGATTGATGGCAGAATACAGACGGCTGCAGAAGTGTGGATATACCCATTGAAGCTCATAAAAGTTCCTGCACATAAATTTACTGGACCAATGACTACGTGATTAATTTTATTGTGCTGATAATGCAATATTTGTAGCATCCATGACTTGTTAACTGAGTTCTTTGAAGTTTCTGCACTGAAATAGGAACTTCTTATCAGCATAACACTAGGCCTGGTGCTGATAAAGTGGATACTGATGAGAATAAAATAACCACAGCAAATAAGTCTGTGGCAAATAACCAAAAATACAGGGCTAACTCCATCAGCTTGATAGTAAGTGCAATGAAATGAACTCTCTTTTGCCTAGAAAAAGCTGGTGACAGGGCCATAATTAGAAAAGTTAAAAAATTGCTAGAGGTCAAAGAATGAGCATGACACAGAAAATGCATTGCCAAGGAGAAGAGAACAAAAAGCAAAATAACTTCTTAATGCTTATAATATATTACATGGCAATGCACTCAAAAGCTAAATAAATTATAGTCAATGTAATCTACATGTATAAAACCCTCAGAGATAGGCAAAATAGATTATAGTCACAGAATATACTTCAGGACTGCTGGCCAAGACAGCTTTAAAGCAAATCAGGGCTGTTTCTGATACCTACTTTGGCCACTACATTAAATGAAATACTATGAAAGAAAGGGGTAGTAGACTGAATCCTGCTCCTGACATTAGGGCAGTTTCCATCTTCTAGCACGGTGCTGTCCTGGGGGAGACAGGAGAGCAGGAAAGGCAGAGGAAAGATCCTTTGTTCTGAACAATCAGACTAATGGTTGGCCTGGGTAAAATTTGTCCTGGTCTGTCCTTGAGCTTACAGTTTAGTGTTACACAAGACTGGCATCACCATATTTAACTTTGGTTATTTTAAAATTAGGAGTCTTTAGAGACCAAATTATCTCACCTACATTAGATGCTCCTTTCTAGAGCGCTGAACTGGGCTGAGGAAGTGCTTGTTTCCCTACAGTACCAGCTCAGGGAATTAGTTTGGGCCAGAGACTTAAGTTTTGGGTGGATATAGGTAGGTTAGATGAATGATCACACATATTCACCCAGAAGGACAAGAAACTGAGAGGTGTGTTTGAAATAAAGGGTATAAATAGCAATTAACAGCTTCCTTTTCTATTGAGAATTTTAAAACAGATACTTGGATCTGGAAGAAGTCAGGAGTAAGATAAAAATATCAGATGATGTTTTATGTTGTTCAATGAAATAGCATGTTTTATAAGAGTTAGCCTATTATTTTTGATATGAGAGGCTTAACATGAGTTGTCTGAGATATGTACCTTCTATACATCTTCACATCTTTGCTTGAAAAAAATATCTCAAAGCAGGATACAGACATCACCTACTGTAAGATCACCAGTCCATGACATCAATTATGCAATGAGTTTTCCCCTTGAACTTTTTTCCCCTATTATATTTTCATTACTACATTCAGTGTAGGAGTTAGGCTGGACAATTTTCTTGCTGCCATGATGGATGATTATGACATGTTATGAATAAGAAGTGATTAAATATAAACTGTGTGTTGTCCATCAATGTAGTTATCATGAAGGCTTTGGTATTAATATATTTTTAATTTCCCAGTTCACGGATGAAAGGATCAGCCTATATTAATTGTGCTATATAAAGGGATAATTTAGTAAGATACCTGGTCCCTAATCCTGATTCAAACTTCCCATTAGAATATGTGGAAATGGCAGTGTGACTAAACCCTTTAGTTAGGCCTTAAACTCAGGAACAATCATGTTCTAATCACTACAGGAAGCAGCTCAATTCGGACTATTTCTCCATAGTGTATTTTAACCTCCCATTTAAGGGATATGTTAAAAAATGGTGTATAGATAATATTTTCTTCTTGTTAAGAGAAACATCATTTATTTGATTCTCCTCATTTGTGTTGCTTCCTTTGAAAATTAAAAGAAACAATGGGTGAGGAAAGCACCTTAACCAACAGCAAACAGAAACTTGCCTCTGCTTTAGCTTGTCAGCTTATTTGATGAAGTCTATTGAAAATCGTTATTTACAAAAATCTTCAGAGACTGACCTCATACATTTGTACTTTCTTTGTGGAATGATAAATGTTATACCACCTTTTTTCCTCCTGTGGTTCAGAGATATTAAGGAGTTAGCTACACATTCCTTTCTTTTCCATCACCACTCTTTGCTTTTTTTCAATTCTTGGGTAACTACAGTGAATTGTGTTGGACAAGATACTGGAGAATAAATTTAGAAATATAAATACCCAACGTAAAAGGTCTTATGAATTGGGTTTTATAAATAGATATTTTTATGATTTTTATTGTCTCTATTTTTGTTTTTATACTGTGTTCTTAATACACTTTCACTACAGAATTTTCAGAAAGTGTTGAAAAGCTGAGAAGTAATAGACTTGAAGGATAATCTATAGTAAAATAAATTTTATATGGTCAGACTATAGCCTTTCTTTTGCTGGTAGACAATTTAGTGCAGAGCCAAGTCCTTAAAAGAAAATTATTTTCTAGTTAGAGGAGAAAAGGAAGAGAAAGGACATAGGAAGGATATCTCCAACTTCAGTGAGCTGTTGGAGGGGAAGCAATAGGACAAGGATGATAGGATTATTTTTTTTTTTTTCAGTAAACAAATTTATTTCAAGAGCTAAGTTTAGTCTGTGGACAAAATTTGGTGACAATATTCAAGCACTGCTTCAGCCATCCTGTGGCACCTCAGTGAGCCCCCAGGAGCCTCCATGCAGGCTCAAGCTGAGAGCAGGGCCACCCTGGTGACATTTCTTCAACTATAACTCTGAAGTCTTTGAATTCATGCAGAAAAGATGCTGCTCCTTTGTTTTCTGTCTTGGATTTAAGGGGGAAGTAAAGGAAGGAAAGATTAACATTAGCTATAGCTGAACTCAGAGAGAAAGGAATGGCTAAGGTTTATATATTGGCATGGATTTTTTAAACATACCATCAAAGTAAAACTTAGAAAGGGGAAGCACTCTGGCGTTAGCCCAGAGTGAGTGGGTGTTTGTCTGCCTAGGAATGGGCTATGTTTGCCCTGTTCCTTCTTGTCAATTACAAATTCATTCCTACCTTGTATGCTGCCTTTCTCTATTTTTTAAAAATAATATTATTTGTTCTACTTAAAATGTAAAAAAAAAAAATAATAATACAGAAATAAGCAATTATAAAAGGAAAAATATTTTATATATATATTTTCTTACTTTCAAAGAAAATTTTTTAAAACCAGAACTGTACTTGGAAGAAGACTAAAAGGAGAAAGGAAGTGGGAGGAATAGTCAGTGAGCATAGTTAAGAAGAAACTCTAATTCTCATTGAAGCCAAGGACTGTCTTACCAATAATTTCAGTGGACTGCAAATCACACCCTTAAAATAAAGGATCACTTGCAGAAAAAAACAATATGCAAATACTCAAACATATTACATATATTATCTATTGACAAGCTTGCTTTATCATCACAGTACACGAATCAAATGACGGCTCAATGCAGATTGTTTCAGCCAAATTAAATATAAAACATTAATGAAGTCACATGTAAGGGGCAATATAGGGATGCTAAACAAATCTGGAAATCACAAATAGACTTTACTAAGTCTTGGTCAATTTTTGGTTAATGGTATATTAAGTAGGAGTAATTATTCAACTTATAGGTTTCTTTGTACAAATTTCAGGTAATAAGCTTAATGTAGATGTGACATAGTTTCTTAATTCTGGTCATTAAGGAAAGTAGATTTAACTCCATTAGGTAACCTCACTTATATCTGACAATAGATAACTGCGGTCATTAAAGTAATGACATCTGCCACCGACACTGATATTACCACTATGCCATACATACTTCTACAGTAAAGACTGTGACAATGTTTCTGTTATAAAATGACTCTGGGGGTTGTAACCTGGCTATTTGAATGATGGTGGAGGAACAAAAATTAGCCACAGAATAAAACCAGGATAAAAGTTATTAAACAAGGTCTGCACCAGTAGTGCACATTTGGAAAGCCTCCACAATATATTTGTATGTGGCAGCAGGATGGCTCTTGATAATGTAGAACTTGAAATGGCATTTAATGTATATCTATGTCTGCTTCAATTTGTGCTTCAGAAAAACCTACCTCAGCACAGAGATCCTCAAAAAGCCTTCTACAGACAAAACCTGCACTGTTTAAACTCCTTCCTTTTGTTCTGAGTGCCTACTTTTCTTCAATAAGAGCATTCCAGTATATACCAGTATGAAATATTTGCTTCTTACACCTACAGACAAGCATAAATGAAGCACTTACACATTCTAAACAACACCTAATAGCTTTTGATAAAACTATGAGTGATATGTAATAAGTTTGCAAACTGCAAGTAACTCAGATAGAGATACCCTCAGGGAATCTCCTGCTGTCTATGCATTCAAATTTCCAGAATAGCCTGCTATTCTGTAACCGAAGTTATTAGCTCAGCATTCAAGAAATGCTGAAGTTCTCAGCTTAACATTAATTCTCTGCTGTTTTTACTTACTCACTTCCATATACCTGTACATTCTTTTTACTCCTTCCTCAGTGCTCATTTCTTATCTGTTAGGAAAATAAAAGTGTGAGTGAGCTTCCCTACCAGCCTGATAGAACTGACTAAGGCACAGTGGAAATCAAGCTAAAAAGCAGTGAAGATGACTCAGATTGTAAAGCCAAGCAAAATAATATCACATGAATCCTATTCTTGTTCTGCAATACAGGATGTCATCTTCTAAACGAAGCTTAAGAACAGAACACACTGTCACTGGTGTCCCTGATGCCTTTTGGAAACCCCCTTTCCAGAACCACCGTCTAACCACTGACCTTGCTCTGGCATTGTGGCAACATTTCTCAGCATTTGGTGAGGAGATGGGACTTGGCAACCCTAAGCATGCAGGGCAGATGTGTTCTTTGTGAAAGCAGCTTGCAGGGGTTTGCCTGTTTTCATGCAAGAATTAGAAAAGACAGTTCTCCTTTTTCCTTCTCTTATAGGTTGATGCTTCAACACTGGACTTAAATGTTGTGATTTTGCTTTTGTTCCTTTGGATTATGAAAAAAAAGGAAAGGCACACACTGTTAGAAATACCACTGGGATACACCAGCTACAGCCTCCCCTTTTTGCTTTCACTTTGATCTTTGCTTTTGTAGCCCTGAAGAGACAAAACACTGAATCTTCTTCTCTCCCCATGATAGTTTACTCCAGATGATGCAGCCCTACTTCTACAGGCAGGGCCAGTGAGAAGAGCAGCCAGGATCAAAGCCATGAGGTAAATGAAGCATCAGCAGTTCTCACTGATGGAGGAAGAGGGGAAAATGATGCAGGCTTTGGGGTGCAGTAACTGCTGAATTGAACTCTAGGAAGAGACCCTGCTAATCGCAGAGTTTTACTTAAGATCTCTGGGCAATTTCTGCAGCTGTCTGGCGAGCAAATAGCTAATAATTTATAATGCAGTCTAAACATACTGCATGTTCTTTGAGCTCCCATGTAAATAACAAGTGTGAAACTGCTGGAATAAAACTGGTATTGTTTAAAAAAAAAAAAGAGAAAGGAATTAGAATGTATTTAAAAATCAGTTACAGGGGACAAAAATCAAAATCAGGGAAAAACTTGCCTATTATGACAATCAAAGTGTTTTAAGAAAGAGAAAAATCAAGTTATTCTAATTCACTCAAAGATCTGTATTTTTTATTACCAGCTAGGCAAAAAAGGTGAAAATCATGTCAAATTGAAACAGAAACTAAAAAAGGTGTGTTCACTTCCAGTTTCTAATTCACAAAGTTATGAAGTAAGCAAAAGAAAGGAATTTGTAAAAATCAATAAAGGTATGAAAATAAACATGCAGCGCACATTCAAGTGGACAAGTCGAAATAATTACAGTTTTAAACTGCTGAAGAACTGATCACTATGAGTGGAAGCCTGTAGTACACAAAGTACTACAAAAAGTTCTTCAGATCATGTTTTCTTCAAAGCTAAAATCAAATGTGAAAACTTTTGCTACTTTAACTGTCTGTGAAATCACATGTCATAAAATGCAAACCTAGTTATAGTGTTTTCTATGGGAAGTTTGACAGGTAGCATGAAATACAGTTAAATATCCAAAAGAAAGACTTAATTAATTATTTTACAAGTACAGATGAAAATTTAATGGGAGCTTACATCCTAATTCCTTGAAGACAGGTCTACAGTGGATAATGGAATACATGGCAGATGTCTTCAACACACCTCCATCTCAATCAAATAGGTCTACAAACCTCATTGTGGTGTGTGCAGTGTGCTAGCACTGCAGCCATATGAACAGGCATTAGTAGAAAAAGTGTAATACCATGTAAAGTGGCATTGTTGATTAAAGCTCTGGATAGTTCCTGCTAACATCTTGGTGCTTGCTGAAACATGCTTTCCTAAATATTTTAGGTAATTGTTTTATTTCAGATCTAAAAAAGCTTCTCCACGTAATTTCCTAGAGGTCAAAACCATTCTTGTGGAAGCCTTGAAAGTGGGTGATAAAAACTTGCTCTTCCACTTGATCTCTTTCTTCTCAGCGACCTTCAAAGCTATCAAAATAGTTTTGGATAAGATGATAGGAAATTCATCCAGGGCAATGAGAAATCTCTCTGCCACAAACTCCTTTCAGTAGCCACACATTGCTTATGAGTACAAAAATCCATAAAACCCTCAGGCTGGTACCTGAAACAGCCCAGTAAAGAAATGGCTCTCCTACACACTAATAGAATATTAGAGTGACCTCGACTAGCTTTTCTTTGAAGAAAAAGATATGTGTCCCTAAAATTCAAACAAACCAAAGGACTTGTGGTTACACAGCATGGATAAATCTGAATTGTTTAATTACTCTGCTAATGCCTTGATACTGAGGTCATTCCATATGACACTTTGTAACATGAATGTGAAGTCATTTACACCATATAAGCTTTCACAGATGTTACAGAAAAAAGGGACGCATGCACATGGCAAAAAAATTGATGGGTTTACAAAACTCAGAAGGCTAAAAGCTAATAAATAACAGTGAGACTCCAAAATAAGTACCCATCTGAGCACATTCTCAGAGAACTGCTGCCATTCATAAATCACTGAGGTTGTACTATGCGCATTTTATGATGTCAGCAGAGATGCTTGAGTGAATTATTGGCTTGTATTCACATGACTACCACTCTTCACACTATATCATACAAAACACAGATAGACAAAAGCAAAGGAAAAGCTGGAAATTACAGCAATAAATGCAAGCTGTTTGTTCTGAGTAATACGCTTCTCATTGAAGTACCTTCCTAAATACTTTTTTCAATTGTCTGATAACATGAGAAGTGCTGAAAGAAACTGCTCAGACCCAGGAAGAAGACATACCCAACCGATATTTCAGATCAGTTCTTGTCCTGAAAAATATTTACTTATCATCTAGTCAGAGTCATCCAGGAGGAAGAAAAGTAACCTTGGACTTATTTTCCTGGGTTAAATAATACCCAGGATGTCAAGAGTTAATAAGGACTATGCAAGGTCATTGGTTCCTCTAAGGAGAAATATGTCCAAGTCCCCCTGAGGCAGGCTGGATGTTTTCCAGATTTCTGTCATTACAATTCAATGGAAAATGGAACAATGAGAGGAGCAAGACAAGGGAAATTTAGGAGGATAGGTAATCTGCTATTTCTGTAAGCATTGGTGTTTCCAGGTGTGCTTCTAGTTGAATTTGCAGCATCATTTTACATTCCTCCAGGGAAGGCTATAAACAATTTTGTAAGCAGAGGTGCAAAAACTCTACGGATTGCTGTATGAGACAATGAAGATAATGAATTTCTTCCTTACAGAGGGAAACAGATTAAACATACATGTTCAAAAGGTCCAGAATATTAAGTTGCTTTGTTTTATCTATATAAAACAAAGAGCATAAAATAGTTTATTGGTTTATTAGGTAATGTGTCTCTTTCTTTACTCTCTTTCTCCTTCCAGAAATATTTTCCTCTGCCTTCTTGTCACTGAGATAGCATGCTACTGCATCCATGTCCAACCTGTGTTCCTTCTAAATGGTAGTTACAATAAAAATGTAATACATTACACTTATTCAGCACATTTCTTTGTAGTTTCAGTGGCTGTGTTAGTCTGGAGTTTCAAACTCTTCTGAGTTTCAGATCTTCTGGTTGGTTGCTTGAGAGGTCACATGTGAATTGACTTGCTTTCTAAAAAGAGAAATCTTATAGATGTCTAGGAACGAATGTGCAACTTTGAAGTATTTGTTTTGGAAGAATCCTAATGTCTACTGAGCAGCTGCCTCCAGCTCACATCTTTGACAAAATACAAGCAGGGTGTAAATGTGGTATACATTGCAGACCATGAACCAGTGTCAGTGGGTGTAGCCCAGCACAACTGAAATAAGAAATAAGCCAGACTGATTCTCTATGAGAAAGGAAACTTGCAGGTGAGTCTGAGATACAGCAAGCTTCAATCCATTCTTCAGCTTGTGCAGTTTCTTTTTAATCCAATCTGTAACACAAAACAGCCTTAGTGTTCCCCATGCTGGGATTCTGCCTCCATAAACACCTACGTTTTCAAGACCCTTCTCTTTCTGTGACAGCTTATGGCTATTGTTTGGCTTTGACAGCTTATGGCTTTTATGTTACTAGGGGTTTTTTTGGAATAAGGAGGGTGACATGGGTCCAACAGTCTGTAAATAGTGCTGTTTGTTTGGAGACCAGGTGGAATTAGAGTAATTTTTAATATGTTTTTTTATAATTTGAAAGGCATCTATTAAAATATAAAGGATCTTAGATTTTACTGAAAAAGTGGTTATGGTCTAATATCAATTTCTATATATTTCTGTCAAAGCAACATCCTAAAAAAAACTGCATAATTTTTTTTTAAATGCAATGGATTATTTGTTTTAAAATCATGACCACAGGTGGCATGATTTTGCTTATTTTGATTGAAACTGAATTAAAAAATGAAAAGAAAAAAAACCAAAACACAAAAAAAACCACCTACCAAAAACCATGTAAGTCTTTAATCAGGTCTGTTTTAGGTAACTAGATTTACATGGCATGTAGCTGGCACAAATTTACAGGAAAGCTTTGGTCAGAGCAATCATTTGGTATTTTGAAGACATGGACCACATTCGCGCCCTGTGAGCTCAGAGCAGAGATTTGACCCAGTATTTAACCAGAAAATGCCCCACACAAATAAAGCCAAAGAATTCCATTATATGGCTTTTCCAGTCTCTTAATTCAAGCCTTTTCCAGCCTGTAAAACATTTTAAGTCAAACATACTAAAGTAAATTTACCTGGTGGGATTCTTTTTTTTTTGTTCTTTCAGCATATTCAGATCAGCTAATTCCAGCTTTCTGAAATCCTAGTCAAGGAACATCCAAGGTATGTCCTGGACAGCCTTATTCTAACTTTGATGTTTGACATTTGCCAATGGGATTATGTGATTTTTTTTGATGGTTTTATGGAACTCAAGAAAATTAATAGGATCAGGACTCCCAAACAGAGCCTTATATTCTGCAGTAATGCTGCCATTCATTGTTATGACTTACTCACTAATTACTTATTTCCTAACTCATTATATTTACTTATAGATAAAGTATAACAGAAACAGAAGAATTTAAGCACTAGAAATTTATTCTCTATGATTCAGTCACAAAACTTACATCCCATCACATAACGCATCTTCTAGTAGCAGATATGATTTATTTGGAGGACACCATAGAGTCTTGGTCTTGTTAAATACTTGGGGGTTATTATTATTTATTTATTTTTTATTTTATTCCCTCTTCCTCTTATTGGAAACCTTAACAATTTTTTATGCTTTTCCTATTCTGTGCCTTTCCCAAGAATTTATCACTATACTCAACAACCATGTCTTTTAAACAGAATTTTACAAGGTGAACTACATCTTCACACAGTGAGTTTTTTTAACTTTTGATGATAAATCTTATGGACAAGGTGAGGGAATGGTCAAGGTGACTAGTTTAGGTTAATTTACACATGGGAATTTTTTATAAGGGTGCTGAAGAATGGGTTTTATAAATTATAAACCCCAGACAAAAAGAAGTCAACCTTGTTATATTTAAAGATATATGTATTTGAAGAGGTTTTGCCGTTGTTTATACTCTTTTAGGTCAGATGCCCTTTACTGTTGACTTTCCTGCAGAACCTGACAGTGTAGAAATAAGAAGTGTTTCTGTTTGTACCAGTCAAGACAGAAGAGGTGTTATGAGCACAGGACATGTGAAATATGAGAAATCAGGAAGGGACAATGATATAAGCAACTGATGTAAACTATACTTTACTATAACTAAAAAAAATCACAAAGAGGCTAAAGAAGCTACATTGTAAAGATTATTTAAAATGTTCTTGGAGAAAAATATTGTCTTATATATTTTTAGAACTTTGTGCAAGAAAAGCAAATAAATGTTGTTTTAAAGCTTATAGTATAGCTCTGGCTCTTGGAAAGGTGGACACAACCACTGTAGGATAAAATAAATGCAGGAACTATGAGGCAGGGTATTCAGGGAGGTGACAAATACATGCTTCATAGTTGGTAAAAGTGAGCTGAAATGCTGGGTGAACAGGAAAGACAGTCTTTTAAAAACTGATGGATTTAGCAATAGACTGGATGTGAAAAGCAGAGCTAGAATTTACGCATAACATCATGGTGATCAGCTGGAATGACAGGATGGGTCAAAGATTTCAGTTACAATGGGAAAATAAGCTCTAGATGTAAAGATAGTATACAGAGGAAAAATGCTTCCTTGAATCCTAATGAATAGGATAAATATTTCATTTTTTGAGTTGCATTAGCAAACTGCTTTCTAAAGAAGAGAAAAAGTGCAATGGATTGATAGCTATAATTTACTATTTTTTCCTCTCATTTGAGCTTAAAACAAAACTATATCAGATTTAAGATTTTTTAACCTCTTCATAACAAAGACTGTAAATTTTCTAATCATACCGTGCTATAAAACAAAACTTATTTTAACAAATGTTTCAGAGGAAAAGAGATCCTTAAGCAAATGTCAGGTCAAATAAAATTATAGGGGATGTAATATGAATGTGGTAAAATGTTACTTTTTTTCAGCTCCACGTGAAATCTCAGACAAATATTTTTTTGCAATTGTCTCAACCTTGAAGCCATACTGAGGAATGCTGAGCTGGCTCAAGGTTTCTGACTGGTGTGTTCAGCGCTGTGGCAGCAGCAGAGTGTATTCTGGCAAGGATGGGGTACCAGAGCTGCAGGGGGGCACAGAGGTTTTAAGGCACCAAAGAGGGGTGGGATGTGGGGTTGCAGGGATAAGGGGGTTTCAGGAATAGTGAGTCTGGGAGCTTCTGGATATAAAAGGAGCAAGTGAACGCATGGTCTGTGAGAATGGGAGACTTGGGGATGAAGTTCAGGCTGATAGAGTGTGGGGGGTCTGTCCTCCTTCAGTCCCAAGTGATCTCAAAGCATATGCTTCTTTCCAAATTTCTGCATGCTTTTCACCATCTCTCTCTGGGTTTCTCATGTCCCAGCAGCCTAATCCCACCAGAGTGAAGCCAGCCTTTTTCCCAGCAAAAGCCACACAGCTGCCTACTTTGCACATGCCTAAAGGTAGCTCTGCTCAGGCTAAGCCCCGAGTGTGGCTAAAGTGAGCCATGAAAATATGCAAGTTTTTCAAAATGTATCCCTAGTGGGAATTTTGTGCATTGAAAGATTTAGGATTGGGGTTTAAAATTAATGAATTAATTAATAATTTAAATTATTTTAGATCATTCATCCACTTCAGCAGGTTTTTATCAATTATCAGGAAAAGTAATGGCCCCTTGACAGTTAAAGGTGGATCCTGTCTGTGATTTTCTCACTAACCAGCTGGGTTGCCCTGGTAATCACTGTTTGCATAAGGGAAAAACAAGAATCCTGGTGCAAAATGTAGTTATGATTATTTTCCTGTCCTACTTTGCAGTTAATAACATATGATTCAAGACTGTGAAGCGCCTCAAATATAATAAAGACAAAATATTATTTTGCAGCTTGAGTTGAAGTTTGCTAGCCTTATTCTTGTATCTAAAAGGCATTTCAGCTCACAAAGTAAACAGCAAAAACTATCCCTGTGTTTTTTAATGTTTTAAAAACATATTATTTTATTATTTATTTCCTTACATAGTAAGAATCTGGAAAGGTAAACTCTATATGGTGTGAAATGCAGGCATCACTTTGTCCTGTGCTTCTACAACACCTGAGATGATGGGAGCCCCAGGCTGGGCTGGCAGAAAAGTGCCACATCACAAATCATATGTGGAAATAGTAATGGGAATGAGCAACACTGAAATGATCAAATTCCAGATTCCAACTCATATTAAAATACATACAGAATTGATCCATTTTGAAATCTGAAACATCTAGCAGTCTTAAACCACCAACATGGTATAATTTCAGAAGAAGAATATCAGAAAGCTAAATTCAAATCTAATATTAGTCTTTTTTGGCTGATACAACCAGCTTTTTCTCACTGTGTTCTCATAGTTTTGTTTCTACTTCTACCTGGAACACAAAATTTAGGAAATACACAAAAACATAATAAGCCTATTTATTGCTTCTGGCTCTTAAGTTGTGTGGGGTCCATCCAGGTTGACAGAGACAGAAATCAGTTCTTTTCTGCCCTTGTTTATTCCTTCTTATTTAAGGTTCTGAAACCACTTCAGACCAAACCAATAAAGTATGAATTTTCTTAATTTTCTTCCTTTCTGTATAGAGACAAAACAAAACTGGTCATGAAGAGATCAGTGACTGACCTGTGAGTCACACCCTTTGTTAAAGTGAGAGAATCTAAGTAATTTCACTGATCGCATTAAGTGTGGAAATTGTAAAAAACCCACCAAACATACACATTTAAATAGCATATTCTTTGTTTCCAGTTCCATTGAAGTCTGAGACTACCTCTGAACACTAAGCTCCCAATAGAGAAAAAGATTGGGTCCAGAAGAAAAATAGCATTTCTTTTTAACACCAACCATTTCAGTTTTGAATTTGCTATAGTGTACAGGGACATACTGAAACACCATCACTGATATTTGTACCTGGATGCCCTTACACCTACAATTTTGCTGGAACTAAAATTACACTTGTCATAACTTCATCTTCAATTCATATTTCTATTTAGACACCTGCTTTATATATTTGTTGAGTAAACAATGCCTTTTCAAATGATCACTTGGCACCTGAGATCTTTCATTTGTGCACTTGATTGGACTATTAAATGCACCTGTAAGCCCAGATAATGATAACAAAAGCCAGCTGATGGTTCTTGCTACATCACTCCTGGGCTTCCTATTTATAAAAAAGGGGGATTAAATTGCTTGCCAGACATAGTGTGGAAAAATTTTTTAATATATATAGGTGACATCCCCAAGCATTTGATGAGAAAAGCTGCCTTGGTGCTGAGAGAAACATCAAAACAGGTAGTGTGCATTTGTGTAATTTTTTTGACATGTATCTTGCATATAAATATCACCCAAAGATTTAAGAATAGAAAGCTGCTTTTTAAGGATGAAATTATAAAAAACTATGAGTAGAATCTCTTTTTAAAGAGCATTAACAGTGAACAAGCAATCACTTTGAATTCAGACTCAGTGATTTAGGTACAAGGAGGATTTTATGTGATTAACTTCTAGGACTGGGATTAAGAACAAATATGTCAAATTCCAAACTCTTCCATAGATCATGTGACATTGGACAAGTTACTTCACCCCTCTTCTTAATTTACAAAAGAGGATCCAATTCTTTATACTTTCATCTTCCAAAAAATAAATCCTTTGAGCAAAGTGAGGAATAGAGATTAATTCCCCATTCTTGCAGTTAAGGTAAATTTACATATATAAGTCTCAAATATTTAACTCAGTCCTAATGAACCACAGTTGTAGAGGAACTAGCACTACTAAATATCAGCTCTATAGGTATCATGAAATGATTTTGGACAATATATCAGTAGCTTTACTCTTTTTGCTTCACTGTTCAAACTCATACTATAATGTAAGTGGAATGTGTGTATTTCAGTTTTTAGGTATGGGGAATAAATTCTGAAGACCTCTGCCAAAAAAGATGAAGAAAGCACAAGCAGATGAAAACATAGATCAGAAGACAGAAAATTCTCCAACCCTCTTAATAATTGTGGCTATAAAATAGCTTAAATATGAAAACCCTTCTTTTTGACTGAATTAACTGAGCTTTTTGAATGTATTGCTGATCCTTAGAAATCTTAATTAATAGCTGAAAATTATGGCATATATCAGGGCATATTCTCTTAAGAAAAATAATAGACTTACAGTATCTCTCCAGACAAAACTAACCTCGTTCCTCCCATATCTGCTTTGTCCCCTGCCTCCCTGGGAGCCCTGCCTGTGATGGGAGGAATGCAATGTGTGTCCACCTTACAAGGGGATGATGAGAGTGGTATTGTCACCCTTAAGTGACTACCAGCTGCTACTATCAAATCAAAAATAGTTGGAAAATTTGAAAGGGACATAAGAAAGTACTCTCTTTCCAGTAAATATTGTGGTGATTTGAAAGGATGCTTTCAGGGGAAATCAAGCATGTAATCCTGTAAGCCCTCTGCCCAGTCATAGCATGAGCACATGGGGGCACCTATCGAAATATGGTAATGCTGACAGTTCTGCAGCCCAGGGAACAAATGAAAACAATGAACACATTTAAAATATAGGAAGAAATTCACTATTCAACTCTTTTCCATGAGCTCAGAACAATCGTTGTTATTCATAATTAAAAGCACACAGCTATATACTTTTGGTTTTTATGTAAGTTTGTTTAGAACTCAGATGGTAAAAAAACCTCCCCACCCAACACAAAAACATTTATAGAAATAGTCACAGCATTATCATGCTGCATAATATTGAAAACATCCATTTTATGGCTGCACAATTTCCTCCTCATACTACTGTGCACCAGCAGTAACAAATACAAAAGCAGATCGATTTAAAGTTCAAGTTAAGTTGCATGAGTTCCCCATGGTGAAGCAATTATTCCCTCAGAGGCTCTCATTTTCTTTATCACACCATGAATTCCTCAGACAATGAATGTGCAGTTTCTACCATGTGGTTACTTGCATAACTACAACAAAAAAATCAGGAACAGTATTTAAGGACAGACATTTTTCTCTCTGTGAATGCTTCCTAAGTTTGATCTCTCTACAATCAAAAGCATTTATTCTTGGCAAAATCATGTTCCCATTAATCTAATCTAAGCCATCCTTTGCCCTTTAAATTCACAAGTTATTTACTTCTCAATATAGATTAAACTCTTTGATAAAAGCCTGGGGTGTATATAATCACACTACATATATTGGGTTGTAATTAAGTGGTACAACCAATATTTTATATATCTAAGACCTGGAGACAGACATCTTTACTGAACCTTAGCATTATACTCTTCTGAATCTCACTACAATGCATGGAAAACATTGTTTTCAAACCTGTCAACATGCTCAGAACTGAGCTTCCCCTTTGCAGCAATCAGCTCCATTTGGATGAGTAGCTTCGATCTCCAGCTATAGCCTCCTTGCAGCCACCACTGGGAGCATGGTGACTGTCTTTATTTTTTCACTTTCTGATCTTGCCTTCAGGGCATAAAGCCTTGCAGATCTGTCCTCAAGTCCCTTCGCAGGGTGACTCTGCAGAAAAAAATTCCTTGCATATGTCCATCTTTCGTAGTTGCCATACTTGGGGGTATTCCAGTTAGGGATTGACAAGAATGAAAACAAGAAAGGAAAAAATAAAAAGAAAGAAAAAAACCCCAAACCTTAACTGACTTTGCAGATAATTTTCTAAGGTAATAAAAGTAAATCAGATAATTTTACACTTTAAATGTGAATTGATGTACCAAGGTTGATAAAACTGATGATGGCTTTATTTCTGTTTTGGTAAAGACATCCTTGACCATCTTCAGTGGTCAAGAAAAGTCATGATAAATCCTCTGGTTTCAAGAAATGAATGTATTACAATAATAAAACTCATTCCATTAAGTTCACTATTCCTTTTTTCCCCCCTCCTGCTAGATATTATGTATTTCCTCATCTCTCTGTTTTTCATTTAGTTGCAGGGTGTCAGAAAACTCACCTGAGCAATTAGCAAAAGCTATACTAAGACCTAAATCATGTTTTAATTCTCACATTTATTAGATATTGTATGACTACATTCTTTGGAGATGTGATTTGCATGAATCCTTTCTAACATTTTCTATAGGTAGCTGATTTGTCTTTTTCTTGTGGCCATATGCAGATTTAATAAATACCACCTTTGCATAGTGTTTAGTATTGGCGTAACCAAGACCTCTGGAGGTACCTAGCTGATATGAAGCACTGCACTCAAGGGTTTATGTTGAATTTGGGCACCTGAACATAAGTGTAAGATGCTGCATGGTAACCTTTTTCCCAGTAAACTACAGTAAAAAGAATAGCTGAGGGGTGGAAGAAAGCATCTAGAGTCAAATAAGGATAATATTTGTAATACATTTTTTTGCAGCAAATTACAGGCATACACACAGGTGCAAATATATATGTACATACACTCATTGATTAATTTTCACACTTTTGTATGCTATTTTTAATTGTGTGGTTGCCTATAGATAGAAAAACCAAATAAAGTCCTGAATAAGAAGGAAGAATGCACCAGGCAGAGTCTCAGTGAAAGATGCAGGATCAGAGTCAAGACTGAGAATTTGTTGTGAGATGTGTGCACAGGTCTGGGAGGAAAAAGGAGGAGAAACTGTGGGGAATCATGAAGGAGGTGAGCACAGTGAGGCAGAGCTGCAGAAGGCCAGGAAGGAGAGAACAAGAAGCTCAAACCTAGTATGGGAAAGGAGAGGGTCAGCCTGAGAGCCATAAAGAAAGATGTCACTTGAAACTCAAATTTCAACCTCAATATTATTGTATTATATTAATTCAATGGAAATATCACAGTTATTATACCCCCTCCATCGCCACTCAAGTAATTTCTAAAAGAAGAGGTTCTTATCGGTCCATCACTGAAATCAGTATTTGTTGCTGAATAATTTTTGCTTTGCTCCTCCATCTATCACCTACTTCTTGGCTTTGGAACTAGAACTAATCAGAGTATGCAATTTTCTACAGTAGGAGAAATGAGCATATTTATTGCTTTTCAGAAAGAAAATATGTCATTTCCACATTTCCCTTGAAAAGTAGATTTAAAAAAATAATTCAGGAAAACAAATATTTCAGCTTGGTTGCATGGAAGTGAGATTCAACATCTTGCTGCTCCCTGGGGCAATTCACTGCCACACAATACCAGCATCCCCAGGATTTACAGGTGAGAGATGGAGCTGCAGTATTTGCAGGAGCCCAGCTCCAGAGGCAATAGGAGGGTTTCCCATATCTGACCCAGCAGGGCAGGAGTGGCCTCAAACTATGTTTCCTTGAAATCTGAACTGCCAGCCAAGCTCTTCCTTAGTGGAACTGCATCAAAATCAACCTGTTTGCATGCAATACTTCAGTTTTGTCAAAACCTCATTTTCCACAAACAAGCAGTTTGCCGAAAAATTCCTGACAGGTTTTGTTCACAGGACTGAGCTCGTTAAGAGCAGGTATCTCTGTATGTTGCTGTTTTTTGTAAGGGAACTCATATTTCGACAGTTTCATGATGTTTATTAGGGGGAAAAAAATCTTCAAGGAATGTTACTTTTTTCTTTTAAAAGCATATTCTTCAGCCTCATTACACCAAAGGTATAATGGTGGACAGCTAGGTCATAATATGCACTAAATCATCATGTTATTGCAAATGTGTTCTAAGAAGCGAAGGGAAAGAGGAGGTGTGTCATCTGGAGGTACAGCCGAAACTACAGTTATCAGCAAATTGATAACCGGTCACCCAGCAGTACTCACTAGTTCATGACTATTATCTACATGTTTTCCTATTTATTATATGCCAGCTGAGGCCAGTTTTCAGCTGGGAATCATAGCAGCTGTCTCTGTGGAAAATAAAAGAATGTCACTTTAAATTTCTTTGTGGCATGAAAGAAATGTCAGCTTCGCTCTGGAAATGTAGAGTCATACACATTTTTTTCTGATCTCAACATGTTGCATCAATTGATGCTTGTGAGAATGTCATTTGTGACTTTTTTTCTGCTTTTTAACCAATTTTCAACCTCACACACACACACCCTTCCTAGCTGCTTAGAAATCACAGTGTAAATTTGACACTAACCTCTCACACGAAGTCCTGAAAGCTTTAAAGAATTTATGTTTGTGATGGTATAGCTTGCTATTGAAAAAGGGAGGATGGAAGGAAGGGAAGGGAGAGGGAGAGAAGGCGCAAAAACCTGTTTGCTGTGCTCTTTTTATGTTTGCAGGCTATTTTCTTCTCAAACTTATAATTTCCCAAGCTCTATCTTTTTAGCTGATTTTTTGGCCATTGAAATGATCAAGTGTAGAGTCATAGAATTACCAGAGATATCTGATCTTTTAATAACTATTTCTGGAACTATTTGCTTATTCTTCCATCATCAGCCACTATCCCTAGAGAGGATAAGCCTGATATAGGACTAAAAAACTAGCCTTATACTTAGTCACTCTCCAGATCTAAATGGCAGGAAAGATACAAAAAAGGTCACATTTCTTCAGGCTTTGATTTTCCATTCTAATTTACAAAGAGACTCATCTCTGTATTCTTCACAGAAGTATAAAACCCTCCCTACCTCTGTTAATCCTTTTATGCTTTCACATTAATATGACAGAGTACAGAGTATTAATTATTAAATACTGCTTATACAGTGCTGTAAATATACACTACTTTACAGAACTTAAGATAAGCAACGGCTCCATTCCTAATGAGCTTATTATAATTAAATTCATTGTTGAATCTACATACAAAATGTAGCTAGGAATCAAACTACACAGGAAAAATCTTTAAACCAGGTAAAGGCACAGATGTGAATCTAACTTGTTCCTGGGTTATGGAAATTAAGAATAGCGATTGTAGACTATGATTAGCTACTCACTCATATAATTAATTGAACCTTTTGGCAAAGCATTTTAAAAATGTGCAGACAGATACTGGTGGATGTTGCACATAATACATATTCAGGTGGGCTGAAAAGCTGACCTACAATGTCTAATGGTCCATAGTATCTAATGTGTAATGTTATTTTGCTTTTGGATGAATATGCTTGTTATTAAAAGTACATAATGGCATGCTTAGCATTGTAGGCACGTTATTTCAAATCAAGATTCATTTTATCCTCAAACCTCAAATGACACAAATCTTTTGCTGCCCACATCATACCTCACAGCTGTGGCATAGTTGTCTATAATAAGTTTCTTTGTTTGAAAAGTGCAACCCTTCTAGGAATCAGTTTATAAATTAGCTGTGTGCCATTCTGGGACTGCTTATACTTACAAGCAAAAGGTGTAGGAAATTAGGTACGAAAGAACCAGAATAACAATAAAGAAAAATCTGTAATGCTGTAGCAATATTTAAGAATTTACTAGGTACAGCAATGTGCAAATGTTAATAAATTTATTGCTTTTCAACATTAAAAAAAAAATAATCCGTCTCCTAGTCCCAAATCCAAATTAACCTCTTCTCAACTATAACCTCACATACTGCTTTTCAGGTTGGCAATCATTCCATTGCAACGATCTCATGTATGGGAAGAATTTCATCACAGGCAGATGAGCAGCTTCCTAAGAAGGAAACCAGTCTCTTCTCTGCATCATGCCTGTGAGATTACTTGAGGTGAAAAGCTGCAGAGTTGAGCACTATATCTAATTAACAGGATCAGCAGAGCTGATCTACAGCTGCTTCCAGAGAAGAATTTGGCTTCCCTTGGTACTCCACTCACTTCACTTGGGGTAACAGACCTTCCTCCTTAAATGTCTGCTCTTTGGGTGGTTCAGGGTTAAAGACAGAGTCACATAACCCTTTGCACAGTAGAAGGAATGAAATGGAGTCTTCTGTCTGACCAACCTCCTCTTTTATCCCAACCATATAGAACAGCTTATAGGAAGCTCTAGCACGGCAAACCAAACACAGCCGCACCCCATAACTGCACTACTGAGTGGTTCTGTGGCTAGCGTTTGGGTTGGGCAGATAAGGGAGGAAAGATAATGATTTTTAATCACAAATCACAGCTGTCTTGGTCTTGATATAAATCAGCAAGCTAGGGTTGAAAGACTTTGTATACATACGCTATCCACTTTACTATGCATTATGCATTAGCCAAAGTGCCACAGGGAAAAAATCCTAATTGTTGGTCTCATCAGTAAAGCTTGGCAACACACTGTTAGGCAGGGATATTTGAATACTAACTTTGAAAATATAGGAATCTATTGTCCTACTGTTAAGTACTGTCTATATAATTTCTGCAGGAACCATACAACACTTTTATTTCTAGTGGATTATCTTTATTGGGAGAACTTCTAGATTCCCAGTGTTAAATACAAATTCATGCTTTTCTTGTTTATTTGCAGCATATGTTCCTTGGCTATAGTACATGACACACACTGTGTGTTGCTTCCATAAAACAGATGCTGCAAGGAAACAGAAAAGCATGAATTTATCTTTAATGTTAAAAATACTGAACTAGCAGAAGAATACTAGCTGCAGAACAAAATATCTGCAATTTTCACTAGCAGAGCCAAATTAAAATCTTTTATATCATAAACTGTGGCATCAAGATGTACCCAGCTTTAGGAAGTCTTTATTTTCAATTAGCTTAAGAATGTTTTAAAACATTTGACTTGACTCTAGGATTTTTGTAGATTGACTGTGCATCAATATTTAATTCATTGTTCTCTCTGGAATTTACTGTATATAATAAACTCTAAATCCAGTGCATTAACTTAAGACAACTAAGATCTATCTTACATATTTAGACTATTAGATTTTCACCGTAATTTTGAGGAATTATTTTCTGAGAGCAGACACTTTTGTGTCAAATAATTTCCTGTGTTATCATTACTGCTGTTGTTATTTCTACGTTTCACTAACATTGATATGGATTTCCTTAAATGCTTATTTTTGATCTCTTTTGTGTTCAGCACAGAACCCATTCTGCTTCTCTAAAAGACTTATAATTTATCTGGATTGCCATGTGGTCTCACACTGTCAGGCAAACTGGTGGGAATCAGTGATGTTTTAATTGCTGTTAGCCAGCAGTAGCATAACCTAGGCTAATGTCTCTCCTTATTTACAGATGGGCCAGTATGAATCAATGGTCACTTCTTATCACTGCTAACCTTTTGAAAGACAAATAAGGATGAAAAATGCTTATGTTTTCATTTTTTTTATGACTTGGTTGATCAGCTGGAGATGTTGCAGGATTCCTAAGAAACAGTCCGTCCAACCTTAATTCATCAAATCATGACAGGCTTTTTTCAAGTGAAATCAGAGATAGTTTATCTCTTTTCATAAAAAGATCTTCATGTGAACTTGACAGGGACAGTCATCACATTTCCTTTCTAAAGACTTTGGTGAATTATAACACCTAACTCTTCACCAAAGCTTTCTTTATATACCTTAAGAAAAACATTTCCTAGCTTACCATTATTCAGCCTGATTCGAAGAAACTTTTTGTGTGAAAGGGAGGGTGAAAAAAGTTATATTTTTTAAAAAGGGAATGTGCTGTTTCACCTGTTGCAAGTCATCCATTTTCAAGTGCTGTCACAGCCAAAAATCTGTGCTTATCAAAAATAAGGTGTTCCTATGCATACTTCAGCTGACAAACACAGTCCTTATCTGAATTGAGCAAGCATTGCCCACTTCTAACGAATGAAACTCCACAGTAGCTACTGTACGTGTTGAATGTGAGCACCATAGCTCAGTAAAGAGTAGAAGGCTCCAAGCGTGGAAGTCATGGGAAGGATGTAATGGTTTTCTGTATCCCTAAGTGGGTGCTATTGCTGTCTAGCTTCTATGAGGTAAAATGCTAAGAGATGTTTAGAAATTAAAAGATGTTCTCAAATACAAATAAATTCCCTTTTTACTAGTCACTATTGTTTTTAAGGATTCCATCTTGGTTGTTTATATGTAACACCAGTGGGTTGCTGAGAAGCTCATGTCCCTTAGTTCAGCACCTCAGAAGGTTAGATTTGAACAGCCAAAGATACATCTATGCATATCCTCGGCACAGGCATCTCGAGGGTTCCAAGGAGAGGAACTAAAACTGAGAAGTGATTTTTTGTGCTTTGTGTATTAATGATAGTGGTTTTGCTCAAGGAGGAAATCCAGTGTAATCTCAGTCAGGAGTTGGGAAGTGTAGAGGCTAATATAGAATAGTAGATATATTTTATATTTTTCCTAATTTTATTAAAATTTTACTAAATATTTTTAGACAGCTAAAGAAAAAAAAAAAAAACTAAAACAAAATGAAAATTTAACTGGTAAGTAATACAGCAGATTTCGAGCCCAAAAGCCTTCATTATATTAAATTCTGAAATTCTTGTACTGGAAATAAAAATGAACTCATGAGCCATCCAAAACTCTGAAATTACCCTTCTTAATATTCAGTAAATGTTTCTGTGAAAAATAATAATTGGCTGCTGGGCAAAAAGAATAAGCCTGACCAAACTAGACGATACAATTCATTTGTCATCCTCATTAATAAGTAGATTTTTATAATCTATTTATTATATTCAATATATACTCTTTCAAGAACATAAACAAAATGTGCAATTTACATATATATAAATGTAAGTAAAAATGGTACATTTTTTCCATTTCAACAGCCAGAAGTTGAATCTGTAAATTTTGGAGGAAACAAAATGAAATACAATCCTCTCCCAATGTTACTTACCATATCATAATCCTGCGCAATCTATCCATACATAACATAATGATAAAATTGAACTTTGATTCTTGTGATCACATCATACTTGTTTATTTAAAGGTCAGCCATTACTTTTAGAAATAAACCCATTAAAATGTTGTGACAGAAGAGTGTAAATTACAATGCATCTAAATCTGAAGTTATTACTTAAACATCAAATGACACAGAAGACGTGACTAAAAACTAAATAAGATTCATCAGTATTCAGCTGGAAAATCAAGATAGTATGTTTTTTTGGAGCAGTCTGATACAGTTGGGTCTGAAAATCTGGAAACTTCATGAGACTGTGTTTAAAAAAAAAAAACCACACACAAGGTATTTTCTGATATCCTACTTCCTTTTAAAGTTACAGATGGTCCTCTGAACGTGGCTTGGCTGCCGCCAACCACCTCAAAATGATTTAGGTAGGAAAATTAAATGAAATAAAGTACCTCTGTGTGAAAAATAACAGTCAGAATAATATACGTGTGTTCTATCAATTTGAAATGTTATCTTATTTTATCCTGATTGCTTAGTGGATATATTCCTTATCCTCTTCATTAAAACAACCTCACTGGAAAAAAATGAAAAGGATGATATTCAAAGAGCATGGATAAAATTCACACCTAAAAGCAAATGCAAAAGACAATCAACTGTCTTAGAAGAAAATCATGAGGGCTTTTGTCTCAGCAACAGCAGTGGATCTGGAGACTGAGTTTGCAGGGGACCCACAGGGAAGACAAGCTCAGACTGAACAGATGCTGAGACAAGGTGCTTAAACAAACAGAAATGCAGTATCTGTCATCAAAGTGTGAGCTGGTAGCACATGACCTGTTTAGTCAGCAAAACAAAGGCTGAGAGAGGATAAGACTGCTGTCTATAAAGCTATCCAGAGAGAGGTTTAAGCTTTGGGGAGGAAGATCTGTTTAAGAAAAAAAAAAAGAAATCATGACTGTGAATACGTTTAGTCTGAAAATGCAAGAACACTCAAAGTCAAAGCTCAAAAATGCATATATCTAGCAGTGGGCATAAAACATAAAAGGAAAGCCTTGTGTTACTATATAAGTGCAAAACATAGGAAACTGTTCCTTTGCTGTGGCAAGAAAAAACTGTCAAAAGATGATTCTGAGACCATTGTTTTTCTTAAATTTTTTTAACATATTATCTTGGCCATTGAAAAGATCAGTTGTGATCAGCTGCCTAACACACTTATCGTCATTGACTCCTGTCTGGAAAACCAAACAGTTTGAAAGCAGCTGATTTATTCAGTTATTTTTCAAATGGCTGGACATGACAAAATTTACCAGGGCTACTGAAAGTGGAGAGGTTTTCTTTGAGAACTCAGAGAGGTGTCTGAGCTTTCAAATTCAACCACTCCAAATATCTTTACAAGCAGTGGTGGTAGTGAGAAGGAAAACCTGGAAAATCAAGGCCATGAATTTGGCTGGCTTACTTTCCATTCCTGGAAACTGGAAATGTTACAGACAGTTATAGGCTATTAAGATCACCTAGACCGGTGGCAGCTGTATATTTGTTGCTAGTGGGGAGTGCAACAACAAATTTTGTAATAGATATGTATGTTTGTGTGAATGTGCGTTGAATGTGCATTTGCACATAAGAGAAAAGATGTAAGAGGGCATTAGCGAACAAAAATAAGAACAGTGTTGCTTTCTATATAGCTAATAGCCCTAAGGCAAGAGTATTATATTATTATAAATAAGTAAGAGACAAAAATGGCCATTACCTTTTAAAGGACCTTGTCAATGCACCATTTTCATTAACAGCTTAGGTTGCCATATGTCCTTCTCTGTGGAGTTTGGGGATAAGCCAGCACAATGCCCACGGAGGGCCCCTGTGCAGGAGCAAGACAGCAAAGAACTCCCGGTGCATTTGCTGGTTTTGTTAACTCAGAAAATCTGCTTCATTTAATCTCCTTGTAACAAGGAGAATCTAGGCACACAGTTCTATGATAAATTCTCACTACTGACCTAAAAAGACCTATCACAGGACACCATGGTGCCCACCAATTTAGGTGCTCAGTCTCATGTATCCTATGCCTGACTCTTACCTGGGGGCGAGCCAGGGCAATCCCTGTGGGTTACAGCACCTGCACAGTGTATCCTCAGCCAGACTGTTATGGAGCCTGGCTAGCTTGCCAGTGCACCATCTATTCTAAGCAGAAGAGAGAAGTAAGACTCAGAAAGATTTTAACAAGGATTATACAGTTTCAGTGGGGATGGACATAGCTGCCCCCAAGGTAAGGGTCACCCTTGATGGAGATCATAACAGGAGATGATTAACTGCCAACACAGATTTGTCAAGAAAGTCACATAAAGCCAATCTAAGTTTCTTCTATAATCAGTAAAGAAAGCAGGTAAATAGACAAGTAGTAGACATACGCATGATGCGAGACTCTCAAACTGTCTCACAGAATGTGCGTTTAAATAAGTTAAGACAGCAAGTCCAAATGATAACTTATTGGATAGGTGCAAAACCGTGTTGCAAAGCTATACTTAGAGGTTGTCTACAAAAACCTTCTTATGTGTCTGGGTTGTATCACAAATGTTAGCCTACAATTCAGCTGATGTAAAAGGGAATAGTTTAATTAATTGCTTAGATGACATCATTGGTTGTTCCATATCATTGTATTAAAAAAAGATTTAAAAAAAAAAAGAGAGAGAAATGTCCTGAGATAATATGTGATGCAGTTTAATATGGAAATGTGAAATTCTGTCTATAGGCAAGAAAATTATTTTCATAGATATAGGATGGAGAATGAATAAGTAGCTTACAATACCACCAGAAGAATTGTGTGGGTCATAATGTGATCAGAAAGTGAACTTAAGCCAATTGTGTCTTACTGTTGCACACATTTGTGTGCCATATTGGCATGTCTGAGCAGAACACCTGCAGTAAAAGAGAAACAGTTTTATATTGTATTCATGGCTTGAAAAGCCTCAGCCAGGGTAATATTCTTAGGTTTTATCACTGTATTTTACTAATGATGCAATCAGCTGAGAACAGATGAGTTGAAAGCAACAAGGATGCTCAGATGTCCACAAAAAGCGGAACACAAGGGAAGTTTAAGAAAACTGGGGATATTTAGGCTAATGACAATAAGATATAGAATATACATGATAATATACGAAAGTTAATAAAACAATTAAGACAGTTTGACACATCTGTGAAAAAAGATAGTCATGCTCTTGATTTTGGGGTACTGTACCCTGTTTTTCAAGGAGATAATTGGGACAATTGGATAAACTTGGCTTTGATACCTGATTTCAGACAGCTTCATCTGAAGCCTACTGAAGACAATGGAAGAATTCTGACTTCACTCAGGTTTTATCAGGCCTCCTCTAGTACTTTTTATCTCAGGCAGTTCATTTGAAGTGAGTGTATCATTTTGAAAAATAAAGAACTACTCACCCAAAATGTGAGTGGTAGCATTTGGCCTTGAATGATTACATGAAGATGACTTCAGTTTTATACCATGAATGAATATGGAGAAAGTGAAAGATGGACTTGAGGCTAGGAGTTTAAAAGGATTTTGAAAGTTTAATGAGCATATCCCAGTGACTTTCAAAGGAACTGGAACTTTATTACCTTAACTAGCTTTGATCATCACATGTCACACAAGCAGTGTAAGAGTTGTGATTTAAGATGCAGGATGTGTGCAGTTTCCCCTCTCCTTTCTCTGGGATCTGTAGATATATAAAGTCCAGTTTAATTTGATTTCAAGAATGTACCAAGTTAGTTCAAAGTAATTGCCTTAATGCTAGTTGAGAATGAACTCATGGAGGTACACATATTTCCTACCAAAATTTTAGTGGTAAACTGCAGAGATTCCAAAGCATCAACAGGTTTTGGAAAATTCCAGGGATCTTCTATGGCAAAATACTCTGTCTAAACAATTGTTCAGAATATTTTCTTATTTTAAAAATTGATTTTCAGGTGTACTTCTTAACCTGTGTTTTATTTTCTAAATAGAGCTGGTCAATCCCCACATTTCAAAATTTGCCTTAATTCCAAAACCAAATATATTTCATTGCTAGTTACTTGAAATACCCCATTTTGATTTAATAAAAAAAAAAAATCCAGTATTTTTGTGTTTATTTTACATTTAAACTGTGAAGTACAGAATGCCAACCTCCCATATCATATGTACAAACAATTTCTTTGTAGTGTTTTAAATTCTCCATAGAGACGGTATACCACTTTTTCTTTGTTTTTCTTCCTGTTTTTCTCGAGGGTTCATCAAACTTTGTTCTTGATTAGGTATTATTCACTGGTGAGGTTAGTTAACATCACTGTAACGTGGACCCTATGACTAGACTACATGTGTTTTATTTCAGACTGCCTCTGATCTAATCTCTTTAACACCATGCCTTTAGCAGCTGAAGCACATTCGATGTGCTCCTAGACAACATCTTCCAGTCCAACTTCATGCAAAAGGAACTCACTGCGCACTCTGAGATCACTCTGTGATGTGAACAGATGTTAGGAGGATTGGAAATCCTTTTCAAAAGTGCACGCCTGGTCTGAAATAGACATTAATGTACAAACACCCTGTGAAAAGCAATTCCAAATGTAATTTTTTATTAAGCAAGAGAAAAATATCTTTGGAGAATTGTCCAAGGAAAATTAAAAATGAGATTTATGTTTTCATTTATTCATTTATGAAACACATAATTTAGAGTGAAGGGGGCTAACTGTGATGCAGTATAGAACAATGAAGCCATTTTCAGTTGAAAACAAGAATTAGTAATTTCTGTAGATATGTATAAGCTAATGTGTGAATTTTACAATGTTTTATAGACAAGGTAATTAAAGTAGTCAAGGTTGTGGTCAGTGGCACAAAGACCAATGGAAGATGAATCATCGGTGGTGACTCCCAGGGGTCAAGAGACATGAACATGCTGGAGTGAGTTCAGTAAAGGGCCATGAAGATGATTAGGTGCTTTGGAGAACTGCACATATGAAGAGATGCTGAGGGAGCTGGGATTGCTCAGCCTCAACAAGAGAAGGTTCAGGGAGGGACTGGTGGATCTTACCACCATGCATAAATACCTGACAGGGAGCAGGGACAGAAAGGTGAAGGATCTAGACTCTTATTGGTGCCCAGTGACAGTACAGGTAGCTATGGGCAAAAACAGAAATATGGAAAATAACATTTTTAAAGTATTTTTTTTCTATGAGGGTGCTTGAACACTGGAACCAGCTGCTATCCCTAGAGATACTCAAACCCCAATGGGACATGATCCTGAGGAACCTGCTGTAGTTGACACTGCTTTCAGCAAAGAAGTGGACTAGACAGTCTCCAGAGGCCACTTCCAACATCATCCATTCCATGATTTTTTGATTCACTAAGTACTTTGTTTCCTTTCTACCAAAGGAGGGGGGTGGGATAAATTTGCATGTTTTTGCATTCTTGTAGAGCGCAGTGTCCAGGAGCTGCAACTGCTACCTAAGGGTAACTGAAATTCAAAACACCTGAGAATCATTTTCCAATAAAATTATTTATACTGTAGGTACCTTATCTAACATTGCAGTGAGATGTGTCTCTGTTCATGAAATCTTACTACATGATGCACTGAAGTTAAAAGCATTACTATAAACAGGGCCCTTTCAGCTCTTTTCTTGTAACACCTGTTGCTTTTGAATTTGCAGTGACTATAATGTTTTTGTTAACTGTCCTTTATTTGTTTGAAGTAATCTATATTCTATTATTTACTTGCATTTGTGATATTTATTAGTTAACTATGTAGTCTTCCAATGGTCAGAGAAATCCTGTCTCTAACAACTACTATTACTTACATTTTTTAATATATTTTCATTAGCTTTCAGTCCATTTCAGCCTATAACTTGCAGCACTATGTGATACCTACCTTGTGCTAATACATAACTAGAGTGGCTGAAAGATATCTTTCTTTAGATTTACTATATCCACAAACTATCTTGCTAAATGTAACCTCTTGCTTCGTGCTTGGAAGCATTTCCCTCTCAAATGTTGCCTGAAAAGCCCATGACAACAGCCATCAGCAAAGACAACAAAAAGGTAGAGGCTTTTAATGAAGCACTAAGGTACCGTGGAATGGACTCTAGAAAGTCTAAACGATAACTATTGATTACTACTTTTTGTTTTTTACACTTCAAGTTTCTAGTAAGTCAGGTACCAAAAAAACAGTTGTTCAGGTATTCACAGTAGGTTATAGAAAAAAGGCCTAACCCTGACTGAAGTAAATTGATTAGAAGACACATCAATACACTTACTAATATCAGCCCTACAAGTTACCCATGAGTTATTCACAGAAAGTTCAGCAAACTGCTTTTAATGATGCACTTGTATGTGATTTACCACTGTTGGATGAAGCCTGGAGGATTTGAGAGCATACATTGCTGTGTCTAGATATCTAAGCAGTCTTGCTCAACTTCAGGCAAATTCTCACATGGCCAATATTGCAGTTGTGAAAAAACAAAACAAAACAAAAAAGCCTGCAGGCATAACATTTTAGAAGAAGCCTTTTTGTTTCAGAAAGACAATGTAGAATTTGCTGAAGAGGTAGCAATATGATGCAAATAGTAGAAACATTTTATAAGTAATCCTTTTTTAAAATTCAGATTCATTTTCTATCTTATGTAGAATGATCTAAATATAATAGTCATTATTATCTCTTTAGTTATGTTTCAGAATAGTGCACTAGCTTATTGGCATATTAAAAACAATGTGATGCCAGGGGAGATTTGCCTTCATTATTCCCCAATGGAAAGCCTCTGTTTTCAATTACACTCATGTGTCTATACAGTTATTGAAACAGATACAGAGAGCAGAATTTTCTGCTAGATTTATTAAATAAGACCTCAATTCAGGGGGAAAAAACCCCACAAATTTTAAGCAGATTGTTTAATATAAGCCTATTCCTAATATGTGTTAATGGATGAATCCTGAAATGACACATTAATTATTTTAACAAGAAACTTGTTATCTTATTGTAGAGGAATGAAGCTGGGTTAATTGGCACTGATAATATACAGCTGTGAGTTGGCTTCAGGGGTGGAGGGTTGGTCAGTGTAGATAAGGTGCAGCTGTGGCTGGTTAAGTGAAGTGGTTGAGAGTCAATGAAGAGAGAGCAGCTGAGGAAGAAGCAGGGAGAAGAAAGAACATATGTTCTGGATGAGGTGAGGCAGCGGAGGGACTGACATGAAGAGTATGCTGGTGTGAGACGGTAAAAAATCTTGTTGCAGCTTGATAGTCTGGAGAGTGCTGTGACGTCTTATTTTTCCTTTCCATGGCTGCTAATTTTGTACCCCATGTAAAAAATTTAACTTTTCCAAAAATATTACTGTACAGGATCTACAAAACTAAAAAAAAGGAGTAGGCTTGCCCTGAAAAGGAAATCTCACCAAGATGTGTATCTTTGGTTTGATCTGTAGGAATTGATAAATTCCAGCTACTCATTGTCTCCTACTAGTTTTCCTGAAGGTGGAGAGTTGCACTGTGAAGGTCACTGTGGTTTCCTTAGCCTTCCTGCTCTTGTGGTGCCAGGCTGGCAAGGTAGGTGTTCTTGATGTGTGCTACCAAGCATGCTGGGAAGAAGCTAGTGAGTCTTCTCAGGATCTCCACTCTAATGGAAGTCTTAGTGGTTTGGAAAAAAGCTTACTGTCCCATCTTGAAAAATCAACTGCAGATCAGTTACAGAGCATATGCCAATCAAAAAGTGTACATTACCAGCAAACCAGTGATAATCAACTCCAAGTCCTATTGCCTTTCCTATTTTACAAGCTTTTCAAAATTAGGAGAAAATCACTAAAGCATTCAGTTGTGCTTAGTTATTTCGAGGCATCATTTTTGTCTTATAGAACTTGGGATTAGGGATGGACCTGATGCAAAATCCTACACATGGGACTGAGACCATGATGAGTTTCAAAAGAAAACATGGACTGCAAGATAGCAGCTGTTCCCTATAAGATACATTTGCAAAATTCTATGAAACAAATTTTAAATTCAAATACCTTCCCTTGAAGAAATTCGAAAATGTAGGGGTTTTGTTTGGTTTTGTTTGTTTGGGTGTTTTTTTAAAAAAAATGTTTTTGGGTTTTTTTCTCAGCAGATTAGCTACTCCATTTTTAAACCTTTCCCCAGAAATCCCTATATTCTTCTTTCAGCAAAGAAGAACCAGATGAAAATCTGTTCTTATTCTATGCATTTAGCTTTTAAATTGAACCCTGGAGTTGAACACAATCATTCAGGATGCACTCATCTTTCTCTAAGAGCATCAACCTCTGATCAGTTAGACCCTAAAAGACTAGAAAAGATGAGAACCTTACATCATCTAAATCTGCCCTTTTCTAGTTTAAAACACTACCTATTGTCCTGTTGCTACAGACCCTGGAAAAAGTCTCTCTCCCTCTTTCTTATAAGGCCCCTTTAAGTACTGAAAGGCTGCAATAAGGTCTTCCTCGAGCCTTCTCTTATCCAGGCAGAACCACCCCAACTCTCCCAGCCTTTCTTCATAGCAGAGGTGCTCCAACCCTCTGACCATTTTTGTGGCCCTCCTCTGGACCTGCTCCAACAGGTCCATGTCTTTCTTGTACCAGGGACTCCAGAGCAGATCACAGTACTCCAGGTGGGGTCCCACCAGGGCAGAGTAGAGGGGGAGAATAATCTCCTCCAACCTGCTGGCCACGCTTCTTTTTATGTAGCCTGGCCTGCAATTGGCTTTCTGGGCTGCAAGCGCACACTGCTGTACACATTTTCATCTGCCAGTGTCCCCAAGTCCTTCTTGTATGGCTTCTGTCAATCCGTTCATCACCCAGCCTGTATCGATATTGGGCATTGCCCCAACCCAAACGCCAGAACCCTATATTCTTAGCAGTGGATGGTTTTCCATAGCTTCAAACTTTATGTAAATGTAGAAAACATACAGAACAACACAGTGCCATACCACTAACCTTATATTCTTATATTCTGATAAACAGGGTGTAACCCCTTGGCTATATAAGCACTTTGCTATATTTTATCTCAGGGAAATCTGAAAAGCCATATTTAACACATAAAAGATGCTGTGATGTCCTCTACCTGACTGAACATTCAACACCCATTTACTTGGCCATAAGTGTACTAGCAATATTTTGGTCACCTGGTGCTGTTTTATCAGTTCTACAAAATTTTAATACTTGGTGATTCCGGGGAAGTATGATACTCACTGTAGTACTCAATGGTGTGAACTGGACATGAAAATAAGCAAAAAGTATGAGTCAAATCCTCCTCACCTGACCTCCCTGACAAAGAGCATGAGACATGTGGTTGTGATTTGCTCCATGTGTTCCTACTAAGTATAGGAACATACAATTTATCTGTTTGAGTTAATGATAGTGTAAATTGTTGGGTTTTGTGATTAATTATCACTACATATGTAATTATATATAATTACATAAATATCTATACTTTACTATGCAGATAGCTGTATATATTACCACATGTACTGTACATGTTGCTTTCCCATACCCTATCTATACTCTTCATGTTATGTTATGTTTGAAGTGAGCATGTTACTAGACTGAAGAATGTTGATTATAGTAAAAATTTATAGTTAATTTATAATACAGAAGCTCTGAGAATGCGAACTGTCAGTCTTGACACTCCAATAAAATGTGTATAATTTAATAAATTATCAAGCATGATTCTAACTCTATCTAGCAGTTGTATCACTGCATTTAATAGTCTTATGCTTATTCTTTCTGATAGACAAACTTCAGAAGACTAGGCTGTCACATAAAGGAAAAAGGAAACTGTACTGGTTATGCGATGGATTGGCTGTTTTTCATCAGGGATGTAAAACAAGACCTTGTCTTATAACATTCAGAGCTCTTATGGCACTTTATGAGATGTAGGTTCATGTCAAAATACCAAAATTGGACAAATAAATATTGTATATGTAATTTCTCTGAGACTATCAGTTCACATTGTGGCTCTTGATTAAAAAGAAACCCTATACCCTTAGGTGCCTTGAAAGACATATCATTGGAATGAAGGTGGTAAAATTTGTATGTCTTCTGCCCTGTACAACTCAGCTGATCTGATTTAAATTTATCAATTAATATTTATAATTCTCTTGGAGATTCTTTGATGTAATGTGCTGTGCAGTAGCAGCCAAGTATAGTTGCTGAAATTATTCTCTTTTAGTTTGGCAAATAGCATTCTTCTTTGGTTTTTAATCAGAAAAAGCCAATGCAGATGAGGTGTACTTGACTTCTGGCCATTAGAAATATCAGTCATGTCATCTATGCCATTATTAAGAGCTCACTACTGAGATTACTAGATACATAATTTACTGATATTTATTGGTAAAACTGAAAGATCAGGCAATTAGAGATGAGTGGGTGAGAATTATGTTTGTTCTCATCTGTCTCGGAGCAGATGGTACATGAAGGCATTTAAACTTCAGCAGTGGTGTAGCAGGTGAAGAAAGGTTGTGCAGAAGCAAGGAGGATCCCTAATTATTCCTGCAGCTGTAGGAAGCTTTCACATCCAATGAGCTACCGCAGGCACTACACGAGATAAGTTACTTTGCCACCGGATCTCCCTAGGCAGCTTGGGTTATTTTCCTGCATTGGAACCTAGAAGACTGACATCTTCTTGATTCATGCTATGGTGGCATAGGTTTAACCACAGTCCAGCTTCTAGAGAATATGTTCTATTAAAATGCAGCAGTTCAGCAATGAAACTGATTGGAATCAGGCCTTAACCAGCTCCTTGGCCTCAAGCTGTCCAAGCGCTAGCATACAACCATATGAAATCCAAGCTAACAAATGGAGCAATCAGGTAGAATATGGTGACTTATAAATAAACATCAGCAAAGCTCCTGAAGAAAGCACTACCCATGAATAGCTAACAGACATTGTGCTTTCAGAAAGAGCAAGGGAAGTGTAAAGTTGCTAAGCAGAATCATTCAAAATTTACCATAATTTGCCCTGTCATGCATATGTATTAGGTATTATATGAAATTCTGTGAACTTACTTAGTTTTCCCCTGCACTCTCATATCATTTAGTACATGGAATGGATGTTGTTTACTTAATGAGCAGCTATTCCAGATTTTGTTTTCCCCATGTGGCCCTAAGCTTTATTTATTATGGGAAAGTTAAATTTTCTCTAAAGGCAGAATTACTAATTTTCTTATGGTCTAAACCACTCTCCAAAGAAGTAACTCAGTGTTTTAGAGGCATCAGGTTTGACACAATCCTGTCAGGTTTTTAATCCATCATCTACTTTAAGATGGCTCTGCAAGAAAAGTATTATTTAGTTTGAATTTTAGATGACAAATTACCAAGGCAAGGAAGAGAAAGTGTGTACAAATTTTCAGTTTTCATAATGAAATCTGTAAAAGTAGAAAAATCTGGGAAAAGGTGAGGTACATGAGGTTATTCCCTTAGGGAAATGTTTCTCAGGGAATGAAGCAAATGTCAGGCAGATTCAAAAAAAGGAAATGCAATCAGTCTTCCTATTGATTTATATTTATCCTTATCTAATTCTGTATATAATTCAGATTTAAATCCATATACCATCTACTGCTACAATTTTCATCCACTGGAAATTAAAATCCAGTCATTTACCTCATGCTGAATTATTCTATTTACAGAGACTTCATTTATGATTAATCAGAAATTGCAACAGAGTGAGCTAGGTATATTCATTAATAATGCACATCGATGGAACCCACTAATCCCAGCCCACAGATTTCAATGACCTCAGACTCCCTCACTATGTATGTACAGATATTTTGCTTCCAGACAGGATTTTTTTTTACCTCACTTCCTACTCAACCCTGTAATTGGCTACTCAATTTCTAATTAATATTAATGACTCAGTTTACCCTGGGGAAAATATTCAACAAAGCAAAACTACCAATTGCACATGGCTCATTAAAGCCACATTACTTTAAATATTTGAGACAACACTTCAAAAACATAAATAACTCATTAAACTAGCTTCATCACCTTCCTCCTTCACTGTTTCCATCTTCTATACAAAAGCTGTCTGCTGGGTATGTAGGAATGTATTTAATCTTATGCCTTAGCCACTATCAAAGCCCACCCATGAAATTTACTTTTTCATGCTGTATTTCTGAGAACTAAAATAGTTCTCAGAATCATAGGTATAGATTAACATAGCCATAAACTGGGAGGAAGGATTGACTTGTGAAATAAATTTTAAAGGATTAAAGAAGTTAACTTATTTGAGTTGTGCATGTTCTCTTCAATAAATACTAGGTTCAATGAACATTCACTGCCAAATCCACAACTTGACTTGCATGACTTGGTACTAAACACACAAATAGACATGAAAATAAGCAAAACCTTTCAATTCAGCAATCTGGAAGTCCTGAGTTACAGAAGCTTTCCAAGACAGGCTATAGAAAACATGCTTAAAAACAAGACCTGCAGATGCCTGTGTAAAGAGTGCTTGTACAAATCAAAAAAAAAAAACTGAAGAGAATCCCACAGTTTACATGTATTCAGATGCTCTTTGGTAATTAAATACTCTCAGATATTAATATCAGTTGTCTGTATATATCAGGATATGAATGAGTTAAGCATCTCCAGAAGTTCTGTGTCCCAATCAAGCCTGACCACTGTTACAAAGCAAAAGGGTGATTTTTTTGGCAGTCTTTTGACCAAGGATGTAGAAGACCTGTTCTCATACTTGCCCACTACCTACCTTATAAGAGAGACATGGACTCCAACCCCACCACTAAGACTTGGGTGGTTGGGGCCATACCCAGAGATGTGAAGTTACTCATTTTCAGAATATAGCCCTGGGGTGGTGTAGGAAGAGAGGTGTGAGATAAAAAAAAGCCACAGATGGTGAATACTGGGAATTGGATGCGCGAAGTCTCACATCAAGGCCAGGGCAATAAATGTCACTGTCTCAGAAAGCATTTATCTCCAAAAGAAAAAGATGTCGGGATAGTCAAGGGACACAAGAACTGGCAGACACAGCCCAAAGATTTTTAGACTGTCAACTGAAGCCATAAACAGGCAGGGATTACAGTGGTTTTAAACATAAAGCTATCGGAAGTAGCCTGCACCCATCAGAAACGTTAACTGTTGTAGAGAAGAGGACATTGCCCTCACTGGTATCAGCCTGCCTGGCTGGGATAGTGGGGGAGAAAGTGCTTGTAACACCTACACAGCATCTCTGAATGTCGCTGTGTGGTCTGCTCGGCTGCTGGCCACCCAGCTCAGGCTCATCCCTGGAAAAAATGCTTCTTGCTTCAAGCACAGAACTGCTACACCGCTGGACAGAGGCAAGAGCAAAATGCTGAATTTTTCCTGGAGTCTCTGGAGAGGCAGAGCCTCTACCAATACCCCTCTGCACCTATGAAAGTGACAAGCCGCTTTATAAGCTTCAACACTGATTAGCTGCCATGGGTGTTTTTTTTCTTTCTGTGTGAATGTAAGTACTGGCTTGTTCCAAGCAAGGACCTAAAGAATTACATCCATTTACTGTCCCTGTACATTTCATACCGCTCCCAGGAAAGACTTTAATTTGCAACATACAGGCCATCATTTTTGTCAAGTGGCCTTATTATGATTATTATTTGTTGTATACGGTTCTCAAGACATTTATGTTAAGATCTGGGCCAGCCTAAGTGACCTTGCAGTACACAGGATCACTCCACACCCAGAGATGAAAGTCCTCTTTCTTTTTGATGAGTGGCTTGGGTATTTCTGAACATTGAATTATAGACATCTGCATTTTCCAGATTTACACTGCACTGAAACTTCTGGTTTTATCAATGAAGTTTAGGCACTTCAGTGGAACAAATCAGAAATTTGTTTTGTAACTGAATTTTTTATTGTAGTTTTGGTATGCTCACTAAGGGTAAGTTTTATGTTGTAAGTTCTTAATTAATATTGCTTTTATTATATTAATAATTGGTAAACAAATAGAGATTTGTTTCTGGCTAATAACAGAAAACCAATGCTGAAAATAATAGAATGATAAATAAAGGAGAATCAAGGATGTAAACAATAAAATGCTTTTTGAATTCTAATTGAATTCTCCTACAGCCAGTTGGTTTCAGTGAAGCTGCTGATTTCAAAGGGTCTTACCTGGTATCCTAAACACTTTTCAGCAGTACAGTCTAAAATTGCAAATATAAATATGAAAATAATACAGGAGTTGCAAGAAATTTTGTGCACATTAGTGTACTTAAGGAAAACTGTGCCTCCATTTATGAACATAGCCAGCATACAAATTCATGAATATTTATTAGCACTTTAGAAAGCATGTTCCCTTAGCAGCAGCAGCAAGGCTTAATGGCAGAATTTGTGGTGTAATAACATAATGTGCTAATAGCAACACCTATATCTGGCTGAGTCTGCTAACTGTGTCCTTCTGAATATGGAGGCCTCATATGAACACATTGTCCTAGACTACATACACCTGGAACTATTCCAGGCTGTTCCACTTCATATGTGTTTTAAAAATAAACTCAGAGTATTGCACTTCATTCATTTAAAAACACTTACAAGTGGCATGCTCAGTTTGGGGATTTGGTAATGTGAAATACTACAGGTACAGTGTAGTTGCTTTCCGGATAGCTTCTAGGTGCAATTTGGAAATGAGTCAATTAACTACCTATATAATTATGCTGAGTATATTCACAGTGCAGTGACACTTTTCTTACAAGCATACATAATCCAGATGACCTTAGCATCATGGTAGAGTGGCCCTTACTGTCCCATGATGTCTATCTTACATGAAGAACATATGTAGGAATACATTACTACTATTGCTATTTTAACATCTCATTTGTAGCAATGTCTTAAGGCTACTAGCTGAGACATTGTGCTTTTGGTTGGCATATTAAGCTTACATATATTAGACAAAAGAGAACAGGTGAGTACAAGCAGCAGAGAGGAACCGCTCTGGATACTGGAGGGGCTGCTCTGTGTCACCAGTTGCAGCGACAGCACACCAGCAGCACAGCCATTACTTTTAAGAAGCATAGTTTTCATTTCAGTGATTGCTATGGCTTTTGAGTTGTTTAACATGTGTAAAAGCAGCATACAGTGTAGTGGACTTCAGTAGTGAATGGTGAAGTGCTCAAAATATTATCTAAAGTATTGCTTAATAGAAATGTTGCAGTAGTTTGTTAATTTTCCCCAAAAAATAAATGAATTGCTTAAAATCAACTTTGGACAGATTCTCCCATTTTCTTATACGTAATTAACCATTTATGAAGGAACAGGGGAACATCATTCTTCTCAAACCAGGTAGGCAGAGATATACACTTGCTGCACTCTGATACACAGATAACGCAAGCTCAGGTGGTATGATGTTGGACATCTATGGCTCTGAAGTGTTGAATTTCCAGCTTGAAAAGTAACAGCTTCAAATTCTTCCAAGAAACTGGAGGAAAAGGGGTTAAAAAGGAAAAAAAATAAGGGGGGGGGGGGGGTAGGAGGTGGTAGAAAATCTGTAACAGAAATTGCTTCTTATGCCTTAATATATAAAGTTGAGTTTCCTATCAGCTGCACAGGTGCATATATCAGCTGTTCCTGAAATTTCAGGGCTGTAACTGACAGCAAAATTTAGTCCAGCAAAAATAGTTATATTTTGTATTGTAGCCACCTGACAACAAGCACTGTCCTTTAGAGACAACCCTTCGAAATTGAATGTTCTCTCGATGCCTTTTATCAGAGAACTGCAGCCCTCCAGAGCTCTCTGCAGTTTCCCAGGGGTGCCTGCAGACATTGCAAGACATGAGCAGGTCAAGGCACATTAAAACATGAGAAAATCCCAGACAGATCATACCCAGAATTTACCTTTAATTGTCCTCTTCAGGCAAATGTTCTTGCACAAATTCAACTTCATGCACACCTGCCAGGAAGTTTGTAAAGTAAAAACTAAATCTATTTGAGGGTTGAATAATAAATCTGCATAAACTGAGAGCCTGTGAGAACAACCACATCAAGAATTTGTTAGTATTGCTGCTGATGGGAAGGAACATATAAGCAGAAACTGAAACACCACTTAGAAGGGGAAGGAGAGCCATGCAACAGTTAAGGCTGTTTTTCCAAGTGCTTAATATTTGGGGTTTGTAAGCCTTAATTTTCCAGGGCATATTTAAATGGGTCCATTTTTGTGCAGGCCTTTACCAATTGTGTTGATGTGAAACATTTTCAAAAGTGCTTAGGCAATATAGGACCCCCATTTTTTAAACAGACTTAAGCTCAGATTTAGAGAAAATGTGCAGGTGCCTGAAGGATCTTAAAGGAATTTTTGACAGGATCATTCCATTAAGGTCATTAGTATAATTGGCAGTATGAAATAGCATTCACAAAAGCTAGCTTCAGCCTAGCAAAGCTCATTTCCCCAGCCACCCTGCACAGTCAATGGGAAAGAAAATTCCCTCAAAATGCTATTGGGAACAAGCAATGTGTCTGTATTAAGGGACGTGGTGAGGGCACCCAGCCTCTGATCTGGGGTGAGACCAGGCGCCCCACTCCACTCCTGAATATCCCTGGGAAGAAAACACAATTCAAGGTGTTGAAAGGCCCCAAGCACTCAAAAGGAGAGGGGACCCGGGCTGGAGGGTTGAGGTAGGTAAAACATGCTTTAGATTATGAATGCTGATGGGTAACAGATAATTGTGTGTACGTGTTAATGTCTGAAACTGAATGTTTGAACTATCTACAGCTGGTACAGGCTGGTTGTGAATTTTGATAACACCTGCAACTAGAAAGAAGTGACGCATACAGAATCATTTAGTTAACGAGACGTGAGGCAGGACCACCAGCCAGGAGACTGGTCACATGTTGTGCTTCTGAAAACACAGTGTCCAAATGGAGAAAAGCAGGCTAGAAAGTGGGGTGAAGATTCTGGCAAAGGAGAGTCTGGAAATGCACGAAGAAACAGGGTATGATGCCTGAGATCCATAGCTGTGGGCAGCTTCATGATGCACAACTGACATGACTCTGCCCACCTTTCCTAGCGATGGGAAGTCAAGACTTGAGTGCATGTGGCTTTGGAAAGTGTGTGAGTGTATGAAATAACCAAGAAGGTTAAAAGCCCTAAGCTTGGAAGGTCTTAAATAAATTCCAAAATTCAAATCCATACAGGCTGTCATTCATTCCGTCCCACCCATGACAAGGGTTCAACACAAGCACACAGGATCAACAGGCCTTGCAACGGTCTTCTGAAAAATGTTTTCAGTCTTGATGGGTGGTAAGGGTGCCCAGCAAAGTCAGTCTTTGCTCACATCAGTAATATTTTGCATTCAGAGGACAGAGGGGGTCTCAAAGTCCATCATGCCAAGGAACGTAAACTAGATTCATAACTGTTTGGAGCAGAGTCTGCAGTAGTTTTAAGATCTAGTTTTAGCATTAGCATAACTGAATACATTTCTATAATTATTTTCATTATATATCATTATTCTATCCATAAGCAAGAGGAACCGTTTCAGTTTCATATTCTTGTGAGGTTTTTGTAGTTTGGGGTTTGGTTTTTGGTTTTCGTTGTTGTTTTTTTGAGGTTGTCCAGCTATAGTTTTTACTTGAAGATTGCCAGGTTAAATTACCCCCAAACCAAACTGCTGAAAAAAAAAAAAAAAAAAAAGGAATCAGATCTTGAGACACAAAAATGTGGACTTTTGAACAACTCTTCAGCTCTCTTTAGCTTATCCTCTGAGAATTCCCCCCTTTGTATGGCTTCCATAATAGCAATGTTCAATCATCTCATAGACATTATTTCAGTGTCTTATTGACTGAAATTATGCCTCCTATTCACACCTGATAATGGTTCCAATTTTGATTCATACATTTCAGACACTTCACAGCAGTAGCAGCAAGAGAAGTACATTGTAATTATTTTGCAATCCCTTTGTTGCTGGTGCCATTTTATCTCTCATCCCTGCAAGACTTTTTTGTACATACACATCCCATAATATACACTTGGTATTAGAAACAGGGAAACAACTATGCAATGGGAGTCATGTTACTGTCATGTGTTTTAACCTAAGTGTTTTGTTATCACCAAAACCGCTCAATTGAAGTTTTTAATTTTGTCAGTCATTCATTTGGAGCTACATATTCTCAACTGCAGTGGGTTTATGCCTGATGCAGTTCAGAAGGGGCAAATGGGGTGCAAACTCACTCAAAACTGAGAGCTATTCCAGTTTTACCCTCCTGGTACACTTTCTCTCTTCCTTTTAGCAAAGAAGACCATGTACTTTAAATCAACAATTTAGCTTTATGCCACATAAAAATGCACGTTACATCACATGTCTTGTCTGGCTAATAGGGAGCTAGAAAACACCTGAGAAATCATGAAACCTGCTAAGTATACCTATAATATCCAGGACAAATGATGGGATTTAAATAATCCGGGGAAGGTAACACCAGGTATCTTGATCCAGGGTCTCAGAAACCTAACCAAAAGCTTTTTCTAATTCTTAGATTGAACCTGTATTGAACTTAGACTGACTCCTTCCCCAGAATCTTAAAGAATCACTGACTCCTGCTTTTTACACAGTAGGTTGTTATCCCTTTGTCCAACCTTTTTTTTAATTTTAAGTTTATATTTTTCTAGCAAGACATGTTTTCCATAATTATTATGTGTCTCTTTCCTGCAGGTTGTATGATTCATTTACATATTTTTTAAAGTTACTAGTTAGACACGTAATATGATAGTTGTCTAACCTGTTCTTAAAGAATAGATACACAACCTTTTTCACGCCCTGACTCAGTATTAGATTATTATTCACCCACAATGAGGCTTTTCCTTTTGGCAACAGAACAACATTGACTATTATCTTTCTACCCATCTGCTTTAAAGTCTAGGTCCTATTTTTTCCCCTCTATTATATAGCTTTTTCCAGTTAGTATTTGTGTATTTTGTTTCTCCTTCCTAGTGGAAAGCTTTTTGTGGTTCCTTTGTTAATTTAATTCTCTTTACTTTGGACTCATCTCTGAAGTGGCCAAGATTTTTTGTAACCTCTGACCCTTTCTTCTGATGTCCTTACATGAAATTGTGTCAAAATATTCCACAGGGTGGAGAGAAATCTGCGCGAAAGCCAACTGGCATAGTGTATATACCCACTTTACCACCTGGATGTAGCTCTGCTATTCCTCAAGGGAATTCCCAGAAGCAGATGAACACAGACATAACATACATAACACGCATGACATTTACAGTCTCAGACCACTTTTTATGCATAAAGCTCAATGGAAGTTAGCTCTAGTTCTAGTCCTTGCTCTGCTTGATGGATAGTTTTAGTGGGTTATTTACCCATATTCTGCAGAAAACACCTTTCTGTCACAACTAACAAATGCCATACTCATGGCTGCTCTGTCTGATATCCTTGTTATGAACATGATTATATGCGTATTTTGGCTTGACTTTGGTGTAACCATGCTGATAAGCTCTCTCAGTCGTGTCATTTGTTTGCTGTTGCCTTGTTTATACCAGTTTTAATTTCAGATTATGGTGGCAACAGCTTGTACACCATCTAGTGCATGCTTACAAATGGAATTGGGGGACGCTGAATGCTCGGAGGTAAAACACTATCAAGCAGAGGATCAGGTTTTAGTTCTGTGTTGTGGGTGGGACGGTCGCAGAGGTATAAATTGCCATCGTCATCAATATTTGTCCAATAATCAAAGGTGTTAAGCTAGTAATGCTGCATGTATGTACTCTTTGTAATAAGAAAAGGCATAACAGTATGTGGCAATACGTGGTCACGTGAACAATATAATTGGTCCAAGGTTGATTTAAATTTAATCTCAAAGTCAAAAGCACAAAAATATATCTATTTTAAAATCAAATTAGCAAGTATCTGAAATGTTTTATCCTGACCTGATGCAGATAGTATACATCCATTGATTTCACTGGAAAAAATCCAACTCATACCACTTCGGGAATGTGACCTCTCATCAGGTCTGAGAGGCATTGGTTCCTACTAAAATTAATGGGAATTGCTGATGTTCTTGGAAACAAACCCTGTAGAGTTGCATTATTTTAACTTATTTTTTTTTTTTCTTTCTTTTGAATGTGTTACCTGTTCATATTATTATAAGGTCCAGCAGAAGGACAATATCCTGCAATGCAGCAAAATTTAATCTTTTTGTGACAACCACTTTAGTGACAACCACTTTTCCTCTGAGAAAGTTATTCTACAAAGTATTGAACAAGTTATAACCACTTTCAATGAACTGGCAATGAGATTGTAAAGTATCATCAGGAAAATATTTTCAACACTGTCACTTACAGTATTTGATGTATGCTCTGAAAGATGCCTGGGTTTACCAAAGTTTGAAAAATTGATTTGAATTTTTTTTCCAGAAGAGAACGTTAGCACCAGTAATGAAGTATTCTTTTAAAGGTACTTAAAGGTACATTTGCTTATACTTGAATTTTAATCAATATGTAGCCTTTAGGAAGAGAAACACCAAACAGCGATGAAAACCTCTGAGCACTATTTATGTAGCAGTGTATGGGCATGTGAGTGAGCAGAGCACGGACCTTCCAGGGGATGAATCAGTCCGTAATGCAGATTTTTAGAGACCCGCTTCAGAACAGATACCCAGACATCAACCTTTTCTAGTCTCCTTGGAAGAAGCATTACTGAAGGAAGGTGACCAAACAGCCATTGCATCTCTGGTATACAGTGGTGTCAGCTCAGCTTAGCTCTTACCACAGGCAAAGGCTAAAAAAATACAGTTGTAAAAAAAAGTGGCTTCTCCCATTTAAGGCAAATTTCATTCCCCTCTGATCAGCAGCAAGGGGAGTAGTTAGTGTTCATCAGACTTTTGCGTTTCAGAGGTAAAGACCTTTCCCTGGCCTTATGCAGCTTATCTTGGATTCCATATATTACTACTTAAAAATCCATTAATCCTAACTGAATGTGCTTTACTAGAAACTTTGAAATAAAAAGACATGGTAACTGCTGAACAAAACAGAGGGTATCCACTTCTTACCTGATATTCCCCCTGACATTTCAGTATCCAGCCACTCTCAAACAGTGTAGCTGCAGCAGCAGAGATAGGGAGATACGGAGTGACTGAGTCACCTCTGACATTTATTTTGAGTCTTGAAAACAATATTATGCATTTACAGTGCAGTCATTTTTCAAATTGAATTTATCCTTGTGGACTTTTCCAGCTTTCTTCTTATCAGGTGATAAGATTGTTCTGAGTTTATTTTCCATTTATTTTCCAGTCATGCGTCACAACTACTTGAAGGTCTCCCATTTTGTTAGGGCACATGGACCAGTCCATCTAACCATGCCTGTGAATTGTAGGAAAGCCCAGCCAACAGTTCAAGTCATTGATGCTCTGACTTTGCAGTCCATGAGTGAAGAAAGCAAACATTAGTGCATTAAATTTAGTGTAGTGCGGAAATAAGTGTGTATATACTATGAAGAAATTTCGGCACACTAATAAAAAATAAATAATTTGGGTTTCTTTAAATTCCTTCAGATTATCAGTTGGTTTTCCCACGGAGCAATTTTCTTTTGTTAATCCAACAGCCACTATCAGCAGTAGGCAACTGATTCATCTACCTAGTGTTTTCCTGTAACTGCTCTGGATTAATTCTGCACATCTATTTAAAAACTCCAAATATGCAAAAAGATTCCTCAATCATATGAAACTTTGCACAAAACCATGAGTTACACAAAATCAATTCTGCATTATGCTTAATATATTACCCAATATAATACAATAATAATTTATTACAATCATAGAAGTAGCAAGAATTCTGATTTCATATGCCAATCCTACTAAACAAAGAGACCTGCTATAGTTTCCTAGTGTCTTACCTTATTTTTAACTTCCACTGAATGTCTCAAATCTTGGAATAGAGTTGTGGCACTGAATTGGTGATAGAGCACTTTCTCAAAATTTCCATCCTGTTTTATTCCACTACTATTTTCTGTGGCAGTTTTGTAATTATTGGATGTAAATCCACAGCAAACCTTATGCTATCTTCTATAGCAGCGGTGTGCTATGACAAGAGGCAAAAAATCAGTCATCCGTGTAATACTATGCTACCCACTATAGGATATGCAAATTTTATAGAAAGTGAGGCAAATGTATGTACAGTTTGGGATACTGTTTTATGAACATTTTTGGTGTTTTGATGTTAACATTCAAAACCAATAAATTAAAGGGTGAATATATTTCAAGTCATGGCAAATCTCTGGAAAATACCTTTCACTTGAAGAATTTTTAATTGCTTGCTTGAAGCAGAAACTTATTATTTATGGATTAAGAATGAAGTCTGTCTATATGTGTGTGAAGCATGGTGTAGATTTTCACTGCTTTAATACATCAGCTGAATGTCTCATGTCATTCCTGAAAGACAAAGTCAATCCAGCTCCTCTAACAGGACGGCATAGCATACCCCATGCCTCCTCTGCCACTAGCCTGATCTCGCAGCTAAACTTCTGTTGTTCTTCCTATAAAGTGTATAATCATCTATCGGTGGTCAGGAAGATAAATTGATCAGTTTGCAAGTCTTTTCTTACTAAAATTTTTGTTTATAGCTCCTGATCATAACAAATATCACAATATTAATATTTTCTTTTTGTACAGCACCTTCCATCCCAATGCATTTCATAAGTGTACTCCCAGAAACGTACCAAACCTGGAATACAGAGCAACAACCTTTTGCTAAGAGCTGCAGACATTTTAATTCAGCACACTTACTGTGAGGGCCATATATAGTTTGTGCTTTGCTTCTACTTCACATCCAAAAGATGCTGCACCGAATACACCTGCCCAGTCCTAAAACATAAGGGAATAAAGAGCAACAAAAATACACAGTCAGCATTTTTCTTTACTTTTTAGAAGGCCCTGTAGGTTGGAATGAAAAATGTTTATCAACAGCTTCTGAAGATAGAGTAGATGGGCTGTCCTATCTACTGTGTAGAAAGCAGCCAAGGGGGCACAGGTCCTCTAACATCCTCTGAGATCTCTCTTCATGAGCTTTTCACAGCTTCTTCACATGTGGAATCACGGCTCTTACTGCTTCTTCTACACAGCTGGACTATAATTGTAAATATTGTATAACTCATATGTTTTTATGCTGGGATTTCTAAGTCAGTTTTCTCTTTTGAACATCCTTGAGCATACTGATCTAAACCTCACATCATGTACTCAAACAGTATGTGCATTTTGCATATTCAAAAAAATTAGGCGGGATGATGGTGTTCTGTCTACAGGATAAACCGAAACAGGTTCTTCTGTGAGTGGCATAGTTAAAACTGGTTTTCTTTCCAATGTGAAGCCTGGGAGCCCTCCTATTTTTGCCATGAGGTTCTCACCAGGAATGAGATGTCAGGAAGGAGCAGAGTGCTCTGTTGGGCTGGCTCGTGCTAGCCTGGTAAGTGGCCAGCAGGCTGCTGACACACACAGTGCACAAGGGCTGGACTCTGCCTGGTTTTCCTTCAGGGTGAGCAATTAGACTGGGTCAATGTCATCTGTGCAGCTATCCATTTTGATGCAATTTGCAGGAAAGAAATTATGTCTGATTGTCCTATATGTCTCGTTTCAATGTTGCTTGGAAGTCCCCTATGAACCTTGGGTTTTAAAGCACAGTCTAAAGGTTTTTCACCTTCTATACAATGACCAGAAGAGTACAGCATTAACCTAGTGGAGCAAAATGAGACAGAAGACAATTATATCCATCATCCCTAGGGAGACCAACAGCTATGATTTAAAAAAGCCTGGTGCTTTTCACTACGTATATCTTTACCGCTATGTGGAAAGGGAAAGAAAGATTCCTTTTCCATCTAGTGAAAGACAACAGACTTTGTAGTGTAGGAATTAGGCATTCATCTAAGAGAAATTACTTTTGAGATATGATTCTCGTCAACAGATTTATGATTATTTAATGTAAACATCAGGACTGTCTTGCTAAAAAGATCAAGCCCAAAGAATTCTCTATATTAGCTGAGTGTCCTAAAGACCAAGCTAGAAGGACTCTAGAAGTTCTGTTCTCTTTTTGTTTCCGTGAATATAGAAATCTTGTGCTACAGAACAGCACAGCTTTAAGTTGGGATGAAGAGTGCTCTGGGCTGTAGCTAGTTGAACAAAATATTTTGGACAAGTGGCTTTGTATTTTGGATTTCTCAAATTTAAGAGAAAATAAACCTGGATAGTGGGTACTAATTTTCTATCCATAGAAGTAAAATGGCTTTTGTGGTTCTTTGGGGTACCTGAGGCCCCTGTAAAGGACAAATGGATATCCCACACTGTGTACTGGAGACATGTAACACTGAATTAGCACCTGGAAGTCAGTCAGGCCACTGTGTTATACAACAATTTTAGGCAGTTGAACCCTACTGTATCTGTGGGCCAAAATAATTTTATTTTATTTTAAAAAGCTTATAATTTAAAAAATATCTCTTTCATTACTTCTTCCATGGATGCTTGTTGCAGGCTGCTTCAGCTCAAGCATGTTCTGTGCACACCTACCAAGGCATAAGTCTACACAGCTCACAGACATGCCTCTGCCTTATTCTTGGACTGTATTTGGGTGACATACCTAATATTTAACAAGTTCTCTTATCTAGTAGGTTGTTGTTTTGTTTTTTTTTTTTTGTGGTGGTGGTTTTGTTTTTGTTTTTTTCCCCCTGGCTTCTGAAAAAGGGCTTTTTGCCACCTATGTTCTTCCAAATACATTCTCAGTCAAACACTCAGAAGGTAAATGTTCTAACATGAAGTTTTAATAATGTACTTTTGTTGTTGTTGTTGTTATTTAACCCTACAAGATTCACAGGTACCATTGGACTTTTGATAACAAAAACCTACACATTACTGGAAATGAAATTATATTAGCACCTTCTAAATAGAAACATGAAAGACTGAGTGCTACGGCTCTGATGGCTAATCTGGAATAAAGATTAAACCCTCAAGATTCCTGGTAAAGTTACAATCAGAAGGCTGCACATTCTCTTTAAAATGTTTTGCCACCTTGTGCTTTTCCTAAATCCTTTTGATTAGATTGTAGCACAAATGACACAATTTTGATTTTTGTTATTGAACTATATGAACATAACCAGTTTCTTAATTTATGTTGTTAAACATTTTGTGAGGAAATTACCTATTGTGTTTTGCTGTAGTTTTCATTAATATAATGTAGCTCAGCTTCCTCTAAGATTAAAATCAAAGATGAATAACTGTGCTCAGCTAGAGCACACCATTTGCTAATTCATCTGAGATCAATAATGATTAAATGAATAATTTAGTGAACCACTGTGCACCCTTTCTGGCTGCTTTATTTCCTTCCACAAATTCCACTTGCTGTTTGCTATAATATACAGCATTTAGAGAGTCAGGGAAAAGAAAAAACTTATTTTCTCCCCTTTATTTTCCTTAATATTTTTTCTTAGAAAGCAGAAAATAAGTTTATGTCTTTTTCTTCTGAATACCTGATTGAAAATCCTTTGGGAATTTAAAGTCTCAATATTAGGGGTTTTTAAAGCACTCTTTGGACTTTCTTTTAATTTTTGCTTGATGATTGCTTCTATGCTGCTTATTAAGATGCTGTGCGAATAAGTGGTTATGAACTGCATATGTAGGGTTGCCAAACATACACTGTTTTATATATGCTTAGTGACTAATACCACCAGAAGGTTGTCAGACAGACATTTGTAGACATTGATCATTTGTAGGAAGGCCAAAACGCCTAAAACAAATTACTTGGACTTGAGTGTGAACAAACATCTGTAAAAACCAGTTAGGTGAGTAATTTAAGAGGTACAGGTCTCTCTAGGTGTTTGGGTGTGATGCCTCAGTTCAGAGTGATTTTAGTCAGTGAAGACTGAAAAGGTCAATCATCTCTTGCCTTTATATCCAATTACAATCTAAAATGTTTCTCATACAAAGTCTCCTGAGTGATTCAGCAGGTATTAGGCTGTGTGGGAAACCCAGCAACTAAGTAAGTTCCTCTCACCCCCATAACCCAGCTCTTTTATTTTTATTTTTTGTTGAAAATTCCATCACAGGAGACAAGGCCAGAAATTTTCATTTATACAAAATTCACCTCATTGAGTCAAATAATGGAAACAAATAGGAAAGATCTGTCCACTTTTTTACTCAGGAGTGGATTGAAATCATATAATTATGTTCCTATGTTTTCTTCTAACAGCTAGTCTGTGGGTCAAGAGGGGTGAGGAGCTAGGGGGAAAGGGGGATGAAAAGACCAAAAACACTATCAATTTTTGAATGAGCTTCAAGTAATGGATGAATGAATGGATGGCAACATTCATTCACACAGCATTTTGGCTGTTCTGAAGCTTATTCTAAGACAGATATCTCAGAAGCCTTCCTGAATAAATAATTTGGGAAGACTGCTAAAGTCACTGCTTTACTGCTTGTCTTGCAGTTATTTTGATGACTTCTTAAGGACATAATTTCAGGATTCACGAGAGAATGCAACTCTCCCAACTTTCATCTTCATTTTAAAGGGGGAAGAGATCTCTTCTAATGTTTATGGCTGCAGATAATAACTAGAAAGTGTTTCTTTAGTGCACAGAAGCTAAACATGTCTTTTTTTATCGCCACATTTTTAAGGGTAATCCTTTGGGAAATGTGGAAAAGTGACATATCAGGATTGCCATTTGGGATGCTATGGCTATTTAAGGCATATGCTAGGACATTTGATAAAAAACACAAGGGAGATTTGTGTCTTTCTGAACCTATAGGTAGGTGAAGTCTGGGCAATATACTTTTGGACATCTTAAACAGCACTGGGATCCTATCTTTAGGCAAATGACCTGAATCCATCTCTTAATTAGGTTGACAGTTTTCTCTGATCTTTTGGATTAACTGATTAAATTGAGGCATCAGATTTTCCCTCCTTTTTTAAAAAATGAGAAATCTGACTGAGGATTGTGTATTTCACTCTTGCAGTGTTATCTAGCACAATAATCCCTGTGTTTCTTCTGGATCTAGGTCATAGATATGATACATGAAGAAATTAATCATCAATGTGGAAAAGAAGCCCTATATTGGTATGAATAGCTGTTACAATCATTGTAATTTATTCTATATGAAAATCTGAAAAGTTTGCTTTTTCACAGTAAGACAGTAGGGTGAACTGAGATCTAGCATCCAACACTAATTTTATACTTTGTCAGTATCAAGCAGAAAGCTAGTGCTTTGAACAGTGCTGCATGATGCCATTACCCTGTGTCAGTGAATTAAAATGAACAAAATACCTGGAAAGAGAAAATCAGTTTGGTAATAATACTCGTAGTCATAATATACAATATTAACATATTAATTTATACATTGATTTTAATAAATATTTCTAATATTTTAATTGTCCCATTATACTTTCAGTTTGGTATCAGACTATAGGGACTTTTCACCATCGGAGAATTTGATATAGTCTTTTTTTTTCCAAGGTTCTGAATTTGGTTTCTTTTGGATTACAGAAAAAACAGAGTCATGGTGACCCTAGAGCTGATCCTACCGGCTACACGCTGAGCAGAACTTAAACCTACAAAGCAGATTTTTCCTTGGGCTATTTATGAACACAATGTGACTCAGTTGTTTTACTGGCAAACTTTGAGTAAGCAAGTTCATTTTAAACTTTGCATTATGCTTTTTGTCAGTGACATAATCTCTCGTTTGTGTCTTTCTATCCACACTAGGCATTCTTAGGTGTAAATCTGAAAACACTTTTCATTCCAAAACAGAAGTGTGTTGTGAAGTGATGATGAAAAGAGCCCACGACATGTTTATAGTGGTGATTTTGTAAAAGTCATTCACTATGCAGCATTTTTTGTGTGTTCTACAGACATCGTTTCACACAATTCCATACTGGGCAGTATATTTTGGTGGCATTTTCATGTCCTTCAGCTGGTTCAGGTTTTTTGTTGTCAGATTGTTTTCTACGTGAGGAATTCCTTTCATAAACCCAGCGTTTTTCTTTCCCCAGTGGCAGCACTGTCAACAACACTATCTGTCAGCCTGACTGAGGTATTTAGAAATTGTTTTAGATTTGCACATTAACATGATGCAGAATAACCTTTTTAGATCTAGAATCAAGAGATATATTCTTAACACAACATCTAATAAACGCATCAAGGCACTTCTTATACAGCCCCTGGCAATACAGGTGATGCCAGACAAAACAGCTTCATTGGCACAGCTATAATATTTTCATAGTACTTTTCATGTTTGACCTCCTCATATCCTAAGACAGATACATGGAATGGTTAAGTGACAATAGCAAATTTTCTTATAGATTACCATATCCATGGTAAGATCAAATTTGTCTCCATAGGATAAAAATATTATTTAGCTGTGGGGGTGTGTGTATTATCTAACATGAAGTATAGTGAGGACATCAATAACATTTCATATGGTTTAGCAGTTTAATAACAGATTCCCCTAAAGTTGTTGACATGATGTAAGCCACAATTCATGACACTGTCATATATCCTCCATGACAGTTTAGCAACACCTAGAAGTAGTTGAAAATAGTTTGTTTTCTATATTGCGGTAAGGCGTGTCCTGAAAACAATAACAAAGCCTCAACCACTAATTTTGGGGTGTGATGTTACATATAAGGATTACCAAAGGAAAGCTACATTAATTTTCTGCTGCTTTGAGAAGTGAGTGCAAGTTCACTGTAACCTGTAACTTGGAACAATGAATGCCAAGAAAATCAGTATGACAGACAGGCAGGGGTTAGAGTTCACTTAGTCTGATTTCAACTGTCCAAAATTAATTATCTAGTCTGAATTGCTCTATGGTTAATGGAGACAGTTAGGAACGCCAGGAAAGGCAGCATCAGTAAGAGTGGTTCTTCACAGACCAAAATAAGGCATTTAAGGTAAATGGGTTGAATCATCCTGTGGAAATGCCTATACACGTACTCACTGTACGTGGAAGCTCGATACAAGCATGATTCAGTCACCTAAATGTTGATGCCTAGTACTGTTTGAGACATCCTTACAGGGAAGATGTCATTGGATTTGCAAGTAATCCAGCTGTAGAAGATCTGACAGGAGACCTGAGAGTATCTCTGATTTTAGTGGGTGCAGATGATTAGCAAACTGAATCAAGACAGTAACTTTTAAAAAGCCAAAATTAGAAAAAAAAAAGGCCTCAAAGACTAGCATAGTTGGAAATAGTTCTAAACCTCAGCACCTCAGGGGCTGGTATTGGGACCGGTGCTGTTTAACGTCTTTGTCAGCAACATGGGCAATGGGACTGAGTGCACCCTCATCAAGTTTGTTACAACACCAAACTGTGTGGTGCAGTTGACATGCTGGAGGGAAGAGGTGCCATCCAGAGGGACCTTGACAAGATTGAGAGGTGGATCTGTACAAACCTAATGAAGTTCAACAAGCCAAGTGCATGGTCATGCACATGGGTTGGGGTAATACCAAGCAGAAATACAGGCTGGGCAGAGAATGGATTGAGAGCAGCCCAGTTTGACATGGCCTGGCAATGTGTGCTTACAACCCAGAAAGTATCCTGGGCACCTGTCAAAAGAAGCATGAACAGCAGGTCAAACCCCTGTTTATTCTGCCCTGCTCCACTCTTGTGAGATCCTGCCCGGAGTACTGTGTTCAGCTCTGAGGTCACCAATTTAAGAAGGACATGGACTTGTTGGAGCGAGTCCAGAGCAGGACCACAAAACTGATCAGAGGGCTGGAGCACCTCTCCTATGAACACAGGCTGAGATAGTTGGGGTTGTTCAGCCTGGAGAAGAAAAGGATCCGGGGAGACCTTATAGCTGCCTCCTGGTATCTAAAGGGGCCTGCAAGAAAGCTGGAGAGGGACTTTTTACAAGAGCATGTAGTGATAGGACAAGGGGAATGGCTTTAAACTGAAAGAGGGGAGATTTAGGTTAGATATTAAGAGGAAAATCTTTACTGTGAAATTGGTGAGGCACTGGCACAAGTTGCCCAGAGCAGCTGTGGATGCCCCATCCCTGGCAGTGCTCAAGGCCAGGCTGGACGGGGCTTTGGGCAACTTGGTCAAGTGGAAAGTGTCCCTGCCCATGGCAGGGGGTGGAAATAGATGATCTTTACTGTCTCTTTCAACCAAAACCATTCCATGATTTTATGAAACTATCCAGCAATATAGTGCCAGAGGTATGCCAAGTTTGTATCTATTACACTACAAAAGGGACCATCTGGGAGGCAAAATAACATTTGTATGTTGTAAATAAGTTACAGTTTAGAATAAATAATGAGGGGACAAGCCAAACCACATCTGCCCTCTTTCTTACATATTTTTTCTGTAACGAGTTTTTAAATGCTGGCAGGGGTTTTATTCTATCTTAGGACTCTCAGCTTCTACTGGTGACCCTCCTTGAGCAGACCTGGACAAATAACAGTACCATAGATGGAAATTTCTTAGTGTTATGACCAAACTAATAGAGAAACAAACCTAGCACATGCAAAATGTGGTTTTGTCTTTCCCTTTTGCATGGATCTGTCCCACTTCTCCTCTCCTGACTTTTGTCTCTTTTTCATTTGCTTTCTACTCTAGCCGTAGACCAACATTTACTCTCCATCTCTATTCAAGTCCAGAATGACCTATGCAGGAAAGGAACCTATTTAGAGAAGATATATTGTCTCTAATTAGGAAAATGAGCTAGGATTCTGTTGGTAAAGGTTGGAGTGTGCTTACTAAGCAGCCCAAGGTCCCAGTAATTAAATTAGAAAATTCGTTTGACTGTTTGTGGTAACAAATACCTTGATTGCTCCAAAAAGTACTTTGATTTCAACAACCAATAAAAATGACAAATGTATCACAAATACAGGATTATCCTCAACAATATGATGAACACTTTAGATTTTACCACAAAGAGTAAAGTTAGGAAATATTTTGAGAATAAAATTACATATTTTTACAGAAACTTCCACCTTTTTAATCCAAAATTCTGCAGTGATTGGAGAGGTAGATTTTGAATAAAGATTTCACAGAGGATTAAGTGAGTCAGAAGCAGAACCAAATCTATTTAGGACCCTTCAACCCTAACTGTTTTCTGGAGATCTAGGCTATTACGGATTATTCAGAGCATTATAGTTAATTCAGCTATTGAACTAATCATATATGGAGACCCTAAACTCTTCAAAATACAGGTCCTAAATTACTTGAGGAGTTGGAGAAGCTACACTGAATTAATTAAAATATATCGCCTATGATGGTCAAATATGCTCTCTACTTCTACCACTTTTAAAAAGTACAATGTTTGATGACCTTTCTAAACAGGAATAGAATCAGCCAAAACTCAGTTAAAACTTCAGAACAGGCCAGCTAGTAGTGGAATTCAGACATCTCTCTGTCTCACCAGGGAATTGACTTTTGCTTGCTAATTGCTTTGGTCTCCTTGATATGATTCCTGCTGTGCTGCTTATAAGCCAGACTGATATCCTAGAAATGCCTTCTAAATTACTTCCTTATCAGTTACAAATTCTTTTAGCTCCCTGGAGGAGCAAGGAAGAGAGTTGTTTTATCCTTTATACAAGGATTACTATTGCTTTTCCAAAAAAAATTGCACACTGACAGACCAAATTGGAGATATTATGGCAGAACCTTATTTCAGTGCTGTTTTCCATGATGATTTTTTTTTTGTTGTGGATTCAACACTGCATCTTACTCAGATCCCTTTAAGAAAAGTCAGGGGCAAAAAAAACCAAAGGGGAAAATGTTGTAAAAATTGCCAGTATGGTATAGATGTTGCTAATTTCTTGGTTTGCTGCTATTTGTTAAGGAAATGGGATAGGAACAAAGTTGAAAAGAAAGGCAGTGGTGGAAGCAGGAAACAGTTACAAGAACATAACATTTGAAGGGATCTACTAAGATTCAAACTACGCTTTCTTCAGGTGCATATGAAACACTGTTTTCCACAAACTCCAGCACTATCCAGCTAGACATTTTTGACTGCACCAAGGGAAATTCTTTCCTTTTGCAGCACAAATGTATCCATGAAAAATGTGTACCTTAGTGTTGTCACACCAGTGCTGTTCCTTAGCTCAGATAGTTTTCTCCCATCTGTGGTCTTTACTTCCTTAATCTGATGGCCACACAGTCCTTCCAGCTTCATTCTCCAGCCCCTGAAGCTCGACTTCAAGGAAGAATCCCTTGTAGCTTTTAACTGATAAGGAACCTAGTTTAAAAAATTGAGCAGTACTGATTATCTTCAGCAGAGGTCAGTGGTGCAGTTTATTACGAGACCCAGATTTTCAAAACTATTTACCTAAACCAGGTGGCCTAATCTTCATAACACTTGGCTTTCAGAGTTGTCAGAGATTAACAGCCACAAATTCATCACACCGGATTTACTGATACGATCACCCCTCCTTAGTTGAAAGGGTTTTGGAAGGTTTAGTAACCAACAAATAGTGGAAATTTCTTGCTTGTTCTGTTCCTATGGCACGTACCTAAGTTTCCAGACTCTTACTGGACATGACACAATTTCCTGTCTCTGTGTGTTCATAAATTACAGTTTGCAACATTCCACTGTGCTTAGCATTAATTTATTTGCTATTGTGAGATTTTGAGATTTCACCTCTTCTTAGTGTACGCAAACTAGGCTTTTACATAGATTAGATTTATTTTTGTTCCTGATGGTGAGCTGGGAATTAATGCCCACTGGATAACTTCTTTCTGTGTGAAAACCTGAGTGTTGGGCAGAATAGTTGGCAGGTGCTTCATCCAGGTGTTTTGAAATTTCTGTCCACGAAACAGAAAGTGATTTTATGAAGGCTATTCCCTTCTAGCCTAAGCTAAAAACCTGAAGTTGAGTGTTACAAAGTATTCTTCCTCTGGTCAGCTCATTGAATCACATTTTTTTTCTTAATTACTGTGAAGTCTTCAGTGGGCAGCTTTAGATAAAATAGGCAACTACTTGAACAATACATCCCCCAAAAAAGTAATTAAAACATCAGTTTATAGACTGATTCTAAGATAAAGCATAGGAAATCTGAAACAATGAAATACACAGCCTTTTCTACTATTTTTATTATAGAGATTAAGCCAGTTTAGGTTTCATTATAATCACTGCACCAAATTCAGAAATAGGCAGTTCAAACATGATTTATACGTCAGTACTCAGATAGAAGTATTCAAAATGTACACCAGATCATGATTTTGGTCTGAGGAAGGGATCAGAAAATGCAGGTCTTCACTTCTCCTTGCAACCCTGAGAAATTGTGGTGGGCTGGAGGCTCAGCTCCATGAAGAGAAGTACACAAGCTGCTCTGGGAAGGGTTGTGGTAGTGCACTTACTGCTGCACTGCCTCAGGATCCTTTTGGGCAATGTTAATCTTTTATGCTTGCTAAGCATAGCCAGAGCAGCCAGGCTTCGGGAGTCTAACAGGGAATAATCTGTTTATACTGTGCATTAGAGAAAAACACAAATGCCAAAATAACTAGTTCAGAGCCCAGATTGCCTTCTGCACCTGGGCTATAAATTTGGGTTCATCTATCCGTTCTACGTTTCCAATATAATCTAATCAACTGCAGCATGATAACTGTGCAATACTTTGTAATTGTTACAGAAATCCACATAAGAACTGAATTTGTCCCGTAGACCTCTAATACTAGAGTTCACCAATGAAAATCCTTAATAATGGTACTGAGGACAGTGAACTTGCTCCAGTGTAGAAGCGGTATAAAACAACAGTGTATAACCTCTGCAAGGAAATATGTTGCTCTTACTTAGGACTGTTTACCAGCAGGCATCTAAGCCCCTAACAAAGGATGCAGGTATTACTGTCTGTATTTTACAGGAGGTAAAGAAATTATTTTGTCAAAGTCAAGAAGCAATCCCATGGTATAAACAGGAGATGTTTGTGGATCTAACTCATCAGTCCACAGCCTTGACATATACATCATCCTGCAGGCTATGCCAGCTCCTCGAACTAGCTGTTAGAGTATAAAACAATGACTACAGGCACCACAGCCAGCAATTTTAAAGAGAAAATTCTAAATAAAATATATTATAGTAATAAAAGAAATTAGCAGCTGTTATCCTGAGGCAACAGTAATGAAGCCCTCACAAAATAGGCCTTTATTAGAAATAGTAACAGTAATCATAAGTTCAAGTTTAACTAAGTGAGCCATTAAAAGTGGAATGCTGAAATGAACTGAACCAAATGACAAAGTAAAACATGCCTGGGGCAATGAGCAGGTTTTTAATTTGTTTAACTTCCATCTTCCTGGTGTCTGGCTCTAAAAAAATGATGTGACAAAAGACTCCTCGCCTCATTCTAGTCTGAATGCTAAATAAATTAGTAATAGCAACAGTAGCACATACAGCCTATTCATCTCCCACAGTGCTAACATCACCAGTCCTTTCTGGCTCTGTGTTTGGTTTTCCATTATTCAGAGAAAAACATAGCCCCTCCAGCCATAAGCAGTCATGGAGACTTCCTTACAGTAAAGACCTATCAGACCCCGTATTCAGTCACTGTTTGTCATCGCAGAGGATTCTAGGCCTAAATTTAGTAGTAAAGTCACATTGAAAATTCCTTGTACTGACCCTTTTCTGACTTTTTTGTTCTAGGGGGGAGCACTGCTGGTGTAAACAGCTGGGTGTGTGCCACCCCTCTGCAGGCACATCCAGGCAGACCTGGCACGTCCTGGACACTGTGCAGGCATGTGTCACCCAGAGCAACCTTAGGGCTGCTCTAGGATGTTCTCAGAAACTGTGACCCCAAAATCAGAAAGGAAAAGAACACCAAATTAGGTTGAGGACATATTTTCAAACTTCTCTAGACCATGACTTTCTATAGAATGTGTATTTCAGCTTCCCATAAGATAAAATGGTAGTTAATTTGCAGTACAGTCATAACAGAACTGTTGTTTTGTTCATATTTATTTCCCTAATTTTAATTCAAGACTGGGCTTAGCTCCTACAACCCAGTTATGCTTTTGTGAAAATACATTTTCTTGTGTACCAAAATGGTAATGAAAAATAGTACCAGAGAAATAAAGGTAACTATGGTTTTCATGTACCATTTATAAAACTACTTTAAATATTGAAAGTAGCTACTTCCATCACCAGGCATACTGAAGAAAGTTAACTAGAAAAAAAATGCTGTAATGACTTTCAAGGATTTACTGAAGGCAAAAAATTGCATTTTATAAATCAAATTCCTTAAAAACGCTGACTTAGTTTCAAAATCATTTTCTTTACTTATCTACTGAGTTTCTCCTTGCTGTGCTAGAAAATGTACAGTGAGCTTTATATGAACTGTGAAAATGGATTTGTGATTTTTAAGCTAGCAAATCTAAACCAAAATACTAGTTGCCATTTTAAAACAACAAAACTCCTATATCAACAGCTTCTGATGTTAAAAACAACAATCAAAATGTGATCAGCCAAAATCTGATTGTTACAAACATCATTACAAAATGGAGATTTTAATTTTTTTTTACTTGATTTATGAGTCAACAAGATAGTTTCCTCTTGTGAATAACTGCATGCTACTCTAAATGTTAATAACTCCTACAAAATCCAATTGTGCCTGGAATACTAGGAGTTACAGAAGCAAAACCTGAAAAAAAGAGGAAAAAAACCGTCATAGTATGAGTTGTCGTAGTCTTCGTAAGAGTGTAAGTACTGCTGTACAGTGTGTGATCCAGCTGTCCTCCTTCTGGTAGTGGTAAACACTGGACACTGGCAAAAAGATACGAAAAAGGGGCAACTTAGCTATATACCTCCTAGTCTCTGGCAAGCAACAGTGTAGAGCCTTCCTGAATGCGGTGTTGCATCCAGCGTGTCTCATTGAATAGCTACAGAAGACTTATGGTTGTCTGCTAACTCTTACAAAACACTAATGGCTCTGATCTTCATGACAACCTGTGGCAGTCAGTTTCACAATTTAAATACATCAGAGTATAAAAGGAAGCATGGAAGAAAATTGGAAATAAAAACCCACAGACACACACCTTTCTCTTTGTTTTACACTTGCAGTGAAGTAATTTTGACAGTAGTACATAATTTTACAGTGGTAGCCAATAGTGACTAATCGTAGTAGTTACCAGTAGTGACTAACCATGTTCTATTCACTTTGTCTGAACCATTTACCGTTTATAGCCAGAATTTAATTTCCTATGTGAAAAAATGAGAAAACTGAAGTAAAAGCTAAAGAATCACACATTCTACATCCATAACGCAATATCCATCTATCTCAGCTTAGTCAGGGTAGCTTGCACTCACTCTTCATCCACACACACTCATCCTCTCTTGAGTAGGCTGCCCATATCAACACTACAAAATATTTGACTCTGGTTGTAATTTAAGCCCCATATGTTTTCCCTGTGAATCTAAGAAAAAATTATTTTTGTGTGTATGGGGCTTTTTTTTTAGTTTCAGGTACCTTTAATACTAGGTGTACAAATCCTGACATAGTGTTGGAGTACACTGGAGGAGAGTGAATACAGCCAGATGAGGTGTGGACTCCTCCATACTACCTCGTGTGAGTTTCTAGGGTGAACTATACAACTTCAGCTGGATTTATTTTAGCAGAGCAAACTAACAGGTTCCTCACAAAAAGCAGGTTGGGAATGAAGTGACATTTGTGCTCAGTCAGACCTGTCAATCCGCTGAGGAGCCATCATTTGCCAATGTAGTTGTACCTGCAAAAAATATTTCATTGCTCTTTCCCATTCACAGGGACCCCATAGAGCCTTCTGACATATCAGGTTATTCAGAGACTCAATCAGTCTGAAAATATCCTACAGAGCAAACCCTGATCTAAAATCACCCTGCCATGCCCCTCACAAGTGAGGTTTTGTGCCCTAAATGAATCCAAAACACCCAAGAAAATACCAGTTTGTGAAGCACGATGTCTTCTCTTTGTTTAAAGAAATCAGTGATGTCGTCAGTACTGAAAATATCCTTGCAGGAAAATCATATGTGAGGTCATAAGGACTTTTAAGGTTTGCCTTTTCAGGGAAAGTTCATTTGTCTTATTGCTGGAAATTACCCTTAAGCTGGAAGAGGAGATCTCATTCAGTTCTGTCTCTTAAGGGACTGCTATGTGTATCACCAAAAATTACCCATCTCTGAATGTGAGTTGTAGGGGTTTTTAACATTATTCATGGCAAAAAAAGGCAAGATTTGTGTCTTGTAGCTATGACATTTCTAATGGTAACACATCTAAATAACCACTGTGTGTACATGGGAAAGTGGTAGAGTTAGAAACACTTCTGCATACTTCATTCACCAAATATTTGAAGTGTATAATATTTCCCAGATCATATAATTTGTAGACATTAGAAACTATAGGAAAATATAATTAAAAAATTGATATAATAAGTTCTGCTTCTGATATGTGCCTACAACATTTTTAAATATAGGTCTAAGCATTTTGACAAGAAGTGAATATAAATGAGCTAGTCAGCAGGTGCAAGTGAAATGATGAAAAGGCTAATGAGATTTTATCTTTCTTCTTTTGGTGAAATTAAATTGAATATTTAACCACTGTGAACATACACTTCTATTTACTCTTATTTGTTTTTAGGAAATTATGTGAGATCCTGAATATTCAACTAGAAAGGAGATTGCCTTGGTTTTAGCTGGGACAGTTAATTTTCTTCCTAGTAGCTGGTACAGTGCTGTCTTTTGGATTTAGGATGAAAATAATTTTGATAACACACTGACATTTTATAGCTGTGCTAGGTAATGTTTATACTAAGTCAAGAACTTTTCAACTTCTCAGGTCCCCCAGCCACAAGAAATTGTGAGGGGACACAACCTGGACAGCTGACCTGAACTGACCAAAGGGATATTCCATACCATATGACATCATGCTCAGCATGTAAACTGGGGGAAATTGGTCAGTGGGGGTGGGATCACTGTTCAGGGACTGGCTGGGCATCTGTCAGCAAGGGATGAGCAACTGTACTGTGCATCACTTGTTTTGGCTTCTTTTTTCCCTTGAGTTTTATTTCTCTTTCTCTTTTTTTTATCTTCCTTTCCATTACAATTAGTAGTAGTAGTAGTAGAAGTAGTGGTAGTAGTATATTTTACTTTATTTCTATTATTAAATTGTTCTTATCTCAACCCATGGGTTTTAGCTTCCCCCCACCTCCCCGTTCTTCTCCACATCCCACCAAGGGAGAGAGGGGGTGAGCGAGGAGCTACATGGTACTCCGTTTCTGACTGAAGTTAAACCATGACAGAGGTGAGCATGTACACCAATATTCAAACTGCTATAATAGAATGTATTTAACACACAGTGTTTAAGAATAAAAATGGTCAAAATTGATTTGATCAATAGTTCTTCTACAGTGTTTTTCTATTTCTAATGGCATCCTCTACAAATGTCTTCAAAGGAAGTTACAAATTGGACAATAATTTTTCTTTAGATTGAGTTTCTTCCTAACTTCCTAAGTTAATGTTTCACTTATGCTCTGAGGAATGCCTGTATTTCTTTTCTAAATATATTATTTTATATCCTATCTAAAGTAACTATGGATGTTCTCATTATCCTTATAAAGGTTTAATCCTTTTTAAATTCATGCTAAGCTCTTGGTCTGAATGCTACATTTTAACAATGGGTTCCAATAATGTATTATTGTGTATTTGACTATTTAAAATCCCTCTTAGGCCATGTTTCCATAGTATATTCCACCTGCCACTTTTTTCACTGCAGGATTTAATAAAAAATGAAACACTTACTTCTTTGAAAGCTATGTCCAGCTAACCTTTTGATTCTTTCCCATTTAGACATGCATATTACTCTTTCTTCCTTTTTAATTTTCTTTTGTTTTATTATTATTAAAATCATTACAGAGAGGCAGGTTCAATGACTAAAGTATTAGCTTGACCAGTGTTTCCTTGTTGTGAAGCTTCTGCCTATATGATCCTGAGCAAATCACTGAGGAGTTTTTCCAGTGAATCATCTGTACAAAAGGAACCGCGGTATTTTCCATCTTAAAATGCATTCAGCAATGCCCAGTGTGGTAGCTGGGGCTACCTATGTAGGGGTATTAAAAAGAAAGCATCACTAGTTTTTATGAATTTTTGCTTTGGCTAGATACCTTTATTATTATTATTATTTTAACCTGCACATCCTTATTCACAGTGCTTGTCTTTAAATGATTTCTTTCTGAAGATGTTGGATATAGTTATATGTTAGTCACTATTACGTAGAAACTCAACTATATTAATGAAACAACTTCCTCGTGTTGCAATATATGGCTATGTACCACACCATCCTGTGTGGTACAGAAATATAGCTGTTTCAGGAAACATTTGTAGTATCAAGAAATTAATTTACATTTCATCTAGTAGGACCATTTGACAGGTATATGAGGGTGCTTCAAGAAATTCACAATTACTGTTTTATAAAATGCTGAGTCTTTGCCTTTTGTTTCTTTGTTAGGTGATAAGAATTGAATGCTCCAATTAATTGTTTGCTGAATTTTGTTTGGACATTGGCTAGGTTAGCTGTTTGATGACAATTTTGACAGAAAATATAGTTGTCAGATGGCCACTTCAGAAAGAATTGAAATAGTTACACAGACTAATCATTAATACCATCCAAATTAAAAAATCAAGGAATTATCCAGAGGAGGACAACCTGACAGCTCTCCTCTTAACTACTTCTCTTCACGTGAACTACAAATCAGATATTCTAAGAAATATATCAGTAATTTTATGCATGAATTGCATATTTTTTTTCATAATAAGATTAATATTGAAGAAAAAAAGGTCTTTGTTCCCCTAGGTAAAGTCAAACAGGGCATACTTCTCATTTGGCCTTTTTCTAGTTATAGTGATTTAGTGAAATCATTATTTTAAGTAAAAATTCTTATTAAATACTGCATTTATATTGCAAGGATGAGTCCTATCTACACATTTAAGCAGCTTCATTACATTGTTAGTTCTGCTTTGTCAGTATTTCTGTGTTAAACTGTTCATATGACTAATTAAAATGTGATTCTCAATTCTATTTGTTATTACTTCTATTATCTTTCTTATAACAGACCGACATAACATGTTTATGGCTTCTGTAAGCTAATCTAATTTAATATTTTGCTTGTAAGTAAAGTGCCCTGAATAACAACAGCTGCCCTTGGAATGCTGATTTAAATACTCACACACACACACACACACACACACAGATATATATATATTTATTAGTTGGACTGCAAGATTTTACCTAATTCTAACCATGTCTCCTTGCTGTCGGTCCAGAGAGGCAAATCTTTCCATGGATGACATACTCAAATGAAGATGTTAATTTCTGTTCAATTAAAGGAAAGAGAATTGGGTGCATGAAAATCATATCCATACTATATCCAATTCAAGGACAAAAGGAAAATCATATAAAGGAAATGTATTTTGCTATTTCACATTGCTCAGGTTGCAGAAAAGCAGATCTAGTCTTTCTTCTTCAGGAGAATATTAAACATATTAAATATGCCTTATTTCTTGGTTGCATGGCCTTTAGAGTGAGGGCTTTCCATCTCCATCACCCTTATCTTTTCTACCAGACATCACTGAGTTCCTTTGCTATTTTTCTCTGTCCTGTTTATATTTCTTCTCTCTTTGCAGGCATCATTGGAACTATAGATTTGAAATTGATATTACAAAATTCGAAGTTAATTTAGGCCATATAGTACCTTGATTTTATTCCTGCCATACATAGTGTCTTCAAATCATGATCTCTTTGACTATTCTTAATTTAGATATTCAGAAACATGGGTAGCTTGCCCAAAGGGGTCTGTAGTTTGGTGTGCCAGAGAGCAGTAACTCTTCTCTAAAAAGCTGACTGTTCTCAGTTTTAGGTGGTAAAGTTTCTTCTTCATAACTCAAAACAATACACTGTATGATTAAAGGTTGTTTTGGAGTTGGCTGAAAAGCAGTGATTGTGCAAAGTCTTGTGAGAATATTTTGGGTGCCTAAGAAATTATTTAGTTTTGTCTTTGCTTGAATGGAAACATCAGATTCCTCAGAGTAGAAAACTTTGCACCAAAGTTCATAGAATATGAACATATGAGAAACAACAGTTGTTAGATTCAAAAAGCAATAAATCAGTCACATTGAAAGGCACAGAAAACTGAGTTTTCACTGAGATTACGTAGACTTTGGTATATATTACAAAAAGGAATCTAGTCAGCAGTTATATTTCTTTTATCTGAAGAATTTTGTTCTCTTCTGTTGAAGAAAATCAATTCAAATTCCTTGAAAAACCAGTAAGTATCTATAGCATGTATTTTCCAAGTTTTCCTTTGATCTATTCCAAATCTATTGTCATTTATAAGCATCTTGCAGACATGTTTTGAACTATGTGCATGACATTTGACCTTTCTGTAGGTGAGCTACAACCCCAGCTAACTCCAGCCACAGGACAACGTGTGCTTTTTAAGGCAACAGTAGCAGTAGCATTGTAAGGCACTTCACAGATACCAATGTCAATTTTTCAAATCATCTTGTAATGAATGAACCATTTGTTTCATAGAATATATTTTGACACACCTTATCTGTCATATTATATCCTTTTATAAGTTTTCCATTGTTAGTGCACATGTTCAACTACTTGAACTTGAAGAAGCAGTTAGTGAAACTCATTAATAAGTGATGACCACTTAGAAAGTGGTATTATGCTGCATTATAGTAGGCTACAATACACTAGGCAGTGTGGAATGATATTTAGCATAGGACAAGCATATCCTGCCCCAAAGAACTTGCATGAAACAGTCATTATAAATAAAATTGAGCAAAAGTACCTTATTTCAAACCATGGAAACATAGAAACACATAATTATTTAGGTTGGAAAAGACCTTTAAGATCATCAAGTCCAACCGATAATCTTAGCTTTGCACTGCCTAGTCCACCACTAAACCATTTCCCTAAGCAGCACACCTACACGTCTTCTAAATACCTCCAGGGACGGTGACTTAACCACTCCCCAGGGCAGCCTGTTCCAATGCTTGATCACCCTTGCAGTGAAGAAATGTTTCCTAATATCCAGTCTAAACCTCCCCTGGTGCCGCTTGAGGCCATTTACTCTTGTCCGATTGCTTGTTACTTGGGAGAAGAGACCGACCCCAACCTCACTGCAACCTCCTGTTAGGGAGCTGTAGAGAGCAGTAAGGTCTCCCCTCAACCTCCTTTCCTCCAGGCTAAACAACCCCAGTTCCCTCAGCCGCTCCTAGTAAAACTTGCTCTCTCAGAGATAGGGACTGTGGCAGGGCGAAAGCAAAAGCCATTCATCAGAGTTTGCAAACCATTCAGATTACAATAAAAGCTTTCCAATTCAAAATAATACCTATACCAAAGAAGAAAAATTATATATTTGTACTTGTTTACTCAGTATTCTGTTGCCCACACCTGAAGTTTTATTACTTTTGATTTTGCCTATAAAAACAGTTCTCAAGATTATATGAATGTGTGTGCCTCAATTTGCATATAGTGATTCTAATATATAGATGTAATAGCTGGAAAGAAAAGCTCATAAATGTGAACTAAACATAATTAAAAATGTAAAATAAATTGAACCATTAAATAAATAAATAAACAGATAAATAGAAACGTAACCAAAAAACCCCACCACCTAGCTGATTTATTAGCCTAGCATCAAGAGGGGTGAGTATATCAGAAGATGCTTTCTTTCAAAAGATAAATACATATTACGCGTGTACTTTGCTGTTCTTTAGTTTTCACAACATAGCCAAAAATGGCAAATACAAGATCTTCACAAAATTTGGCTGAAGAAATAAGAAGCTGATAAATGGTTCACTTTGGCTGGCCTGGATATTTGGTTAATTACTGTAATGTAAAATTTTGAGAAAAAACAGCTGAATGCAGATATTACCAATTAACCCACAAATCTAAGAAGCAGAAATCCACAGTTAATAGAACACTACATAGTCCTTGTAATTACAAGCTCAACATGAGAGTCTGGTGTCACAAGGAAGAGAAATCCTCTAATTAGCCAGGATTTGAAAACCAAGATGAAATTGAGATGTGGAAGATTAGACAGGGAGAAGCATTGTAACATTATGCTGTGAGAAAACGACAGGACTTGGACAACCTCCAATAGTCTGTATGTCTGGATATGTGATGGTCTCCATTGGGAATATTGTCCCAAATGTCTTTAACCACCACAACAAAAGCAGCAATACTAACAGCACCACCTTTGGAAGACAGCTTGCTGTCAGTCCTGCATCAGTACAGTCTGAACTGTTAGTGTTGGGTCTGTCAGAGACAAAGTTCTTGAATAACATTTTTGGTATCTTACATCAGGAAAAGAAGGTAAATCTGCATTGGTTTACACTTAGTGTAACAAGGATCTTTTTATTATACTTGGTTTTTGGAGATCACATAACAGTAGCTTGATTTATTTTGCCTCACTAACAAAAGGTCATATTTAAAGGCAATGAGACTTGGTTTTTTTTCTTCAAAAGACTACATAGATACAAGTAGCCGCAGAGAATATGGACTTCTTTGCCATGAAATTTAGCTGATACTTTCCATTAAGTTGCATAATCAACTCCTTAATTCATGGAAAGTATCTTCAAAGTGTAGTTCACTTATGGATGTATAGTACATACAAACGTAAGCCAGTGCAATTTCTGTGAAGCTATCTAAAAGCTTTTACCAAATACACTATACAAATACATTTCATGAAGGAAATAACGGAGTATAGTTTGTGGACAGATGATTACTGGATTTCTTCTTAATCAGGACCAATTTCTTCTATTTAAACTTCTATTTGAACCAGGTAAACATAAGACACGATATTCCTCAAAATGAATTCTACCACAAAAAATGTATGAATTTAATCTCCTCTGTAAAATACTGCCTGCATCAGGTATGTCCAAGACAAAAATGCCTGTGATGTCAGAGGGTCAACATGACTGCTTCTGTTCTCAGAAATGCAGATAACTTTTGCAATATGCAGTAGAACACAGAAGCCTACAGTCCTAACGTCTGCCTTGGGAGGGGTAGCTCTTACCATAGCTCAGGCTTTTAGATCCAGACTTTCAGCTGGAACATACAACTTGATTTATTAAAGAGGCACTGGCAATTTTTTGTTTGTTTTCTTATGGGGACAAAATATATTCAACGGAATATGGATATGGAATGAAGAAATACTCAGTTGAGAAAGGGTGTGCAACTTCAGACTCCATTACTCTGTGGATATCATTAACTTCTCCTGAATTTGTGGAGCCATGGTATTTTCATCTGGCAGACTCTGTACATTTAACAGTCTTTGTTACAAATGCTTACACATATTTCTGTGCATTCCAATACATTTTTAAGAGAAAATTTTCCTGGACTGAATAAGACATTTTATTTTATCCAAATAAAATAGCCATGTCTGAAAAGAAGAATGTTGTTAACTGTAATAGCGTATCTAAGTGGCTCTGAAAAAAGAACTCACTAATTTTTAGCTTGGGCTCATTTTGCACTGAAATATTCATGCAACATCTGAAGGTGTTGTCAGTAAAACATCTGGCTTGAAAACAGGAATCACCATTCACTATACAGAAGCGGTCGCTCATTCCCATCTCCCATATGATTCCTTCCTTACATGCTCAGCTTGGCTTGATTATACCCTTCTTCTGCTTCGTTTCTGTGACATAGATGCATTGGCAATGATTATGAGGATTTTCAAAGCAAAGTAGCTCTTGTAGTGCTATAGGCCAACTTGTTTAGCCTGCAGCATGTTTGTAATGCTCAGGTTGATTATCGCTTCTAACAAAACAGTCCCTGGTGACTCTCAGCTGCATTTGCATATATTTCAGACTGCTGTATGTACTGAAATAAGCAGTAACTAACCTTAAGGAGAAATTAGCTTAATTGGTCTACTACTGCAGTGTACAGTACAGTTCAGCACACCTTTAGCTGGAGATATATACCTCCTCACATAGGAAAAGAAAACACATCTATGTTTCAGTTACCTGTGTGTGGTTTGCCTGAGTTATGTCCTGGCCTTTCTATCATGATATGCCTGTGTTATCCACGCTGTGCTTGGGTACAGACATGCTTAGCTGGGTATATATTCAGATGTGAAGCAGCCAAAAGGGACCTACTACCTTAGCTCGGCATTAGCTGTAAAGTCAGAAATACTGCTGTCGTCTCCGTATATTCTCTGCTATGCCTTGGTGTGTGACCTTAAAGCCCAGACCAGGTTTTACGCGATCTGCCCCTCTGCTTTGACCAGGCTGTTCTAGCACTGCTTTTCACGTACACACACACACACACACATACACAAACAGACACATACCTGTGCTTTGTCCCAGTGAGAAACCTTGCAATGCCCTGAGGTGTTTCATGCAAACAAGATGCACCTGAGAGAGTAGAGCTGTCAATATCTGATCCCATTATCTGGACTCTGCTTTTACTCCATGGAGAAAAGCAGGGATAATTTACTTCATCTTAAAACAAATTACCAAATCCTGAAAAGTTATATTCTTTGCCTACAAAAATTCAACTCGGATTAGACTAGGGTGATTATTTATGTCATAACTGTTACAAGTTTGGTGGATCTCTGACCTCAGAGTCAGGAAAGTGCTACATACTAAACAGAAGTCACTGAAATTGCATGGTAAAATGGCAATTCATAGAAAATGTAAATATGGCAAAACTTTCTACCCTAACAGAGACTAAATTTGTTGTGAGCATTTTTTGTTTGTTTGTTTGTTTGTTTGGGGGGTGTGTGTGCATACAGATTTTTATCTGTGATTTTAAAATCTACACTGAATATTTTGGTTCAGCTTGGTCTGACCATAATCTATTTTTTTTTCCTTTTTTCCCCCCCTTATGTATATCTTTAATCTTTTCTTGACTCAATTTCTTTTACTAGGATATGATATTTTGTAATGACAGCTGGAAAATATTTGGGATGCTATATAATTTCTTGTAAAAATACACTTTTTGTTTATCTCACTTAATCTTTTTTTCTGTGAAAGACTCCAAGATTCTGTGAAATTATTGAACACTGAAATACTTTGACCTAAAATTAATAGTTTTGCCCCAAACAATAATATACCCGAAAGATACCAGACCTCATTTTTTTTTAAATAAGAATTCTGTGCTTCTCCTTTCCACCATTTTCACCTACAGAAGTCTTTAACTGTGATGTCTGATACCCCATGCCAAAGTGGAATGTTTAAATCTGATCAGAACAGAATAGCTACTACAAGTACTTTCCAGTATACTCCATTGTTTGTATGTCTATTTTATCTCCATTGTTTGGATGCTAGTCTTCAGTAAAAGAGGCAAACAATGTATTTTGATAACATCAGTTATCACAGAAACATACAGATATTTTAAATCATCTTGTTGGAATGGAAAGTCTTTCCTTCGCTGTCTGGACCTCTATCATGGAGTGATCCATATGCGTATGAAAGCAGATGACACACTCAGTCTAAACAACTTTTCCACAAGAAGGTGTGGGTTTTTTCAGCTCTCTATGGTATTCTCTGATCACGTGTAACTTAAAGGTTGATCCCTTGTCCCTTATTGAAAGGATCTTGATTTGTCAGTACACTGGAAACTTCCTCTCCTTTCTGGAACATTCCTTATTTCATTTATTTCTATCATAAGAGTTATGTGTTAAAGAGAAACTGAACCAATCAAACTTTTGTAGAGCAAAATTTAGCAATCTAGCCATTGGTTAAAAATAAAGTAATTTCTGACAAAAAACATCTTTTTTTTTTTTTTTCCTGTGGTTGCCAACACCTCTTATCATGCATATAGCAATAAATAGTCCACATCATAGTTGTCAGTTTCTACACAGCTGAAATAGAAATAATTCATTGCTGTCTCCTTGAATATTTTTAGATAAAAGAGAAATTGCATTAGGAATATTTTTTAAATAAAAAGTAATTGAAGTCAATTTATGTGAAATCTGAAAATATCTTGCATTTGTAAATGCATAATCCAAGGTTAAGTTCGAAAGATACTATTTAGTCTGCATATAAAAAGCACAAGTCTGCTCTCAGCTATTTGTCCACCTTATTTTCTCATAATATTGTAAAGTAAGCTATAAATAGGTAATCATCTGATTTTATAAACTGAGTGACAAAAGCTTTCAATTACATTTCCTCAAAGAGCTTCAGAATTGCAGGACATGGTTCATTTTGCCAACCCTGCATACAGAGATGTGGTCCCAAAGGATGTTTATCTTGAAACCATGTAGTTGAAAGTATCTTTAAAAGCTTTCTGGATATTAGAATTTACTTTTGTACAGCATGAAAGGCCTTCCCTGTTGTAATTTTTCAGTTTCTACTGAGTTGATAGACAGCAATGTGAAATATTATTTTTCTGTATTTCACAGTGTGCCTAATTTGTTTTAGGCATTATTAAGATTTTAAACATCACTTTGAAATATAGAACAGCCTTCTCCTATATGTGCTGAAGTTTGGAAAGCAGCCAGTTCATGGAAGTGGAAGTTAAAATGCTTGATGACTTAGTCTATGGTCATAAATGTAAATAACTCTTATCTAAAAATGTATTGGGGCAAAACAGAAGAAATGAAAAAAGGGTTTCAGTCAGTGGTGCACAGCAGATCTCAAGTAGCCCATTTCACATTTTGATTCCAGTAGACAAATTAGTTTTAATTTTATTGGGTCACTTTGTCTAGGGAGAACCCCAACAACAACAACAACAACAAAAACACCCCACCATCCCCTAATAAAAACAACCCTATATATCACAAATATTCTACCTGGTTTAAGTTAAAAAGGCCTTTCTTTTTTAATGAGGGATATCTTATGAGGGGCTCATATATACTGCTTGAATTTGACATTGGAAACTTGTTTGATATTCAGTGTTCAAATCTTACTTAACACACTCAACTGCCATATAGACCATATTATTTCAATAACAAACATGGAAGTTAAAAAAGTATGTATTTTGAGTATCTTTTGAACACAGTGCAGAAATCTGATTAATATTAGGTCTACATAAAAGCCATCATGTTTAATTTCACCTGTTCATATAAAATATTTTCTGCATTGATGAAAAAACTGAATACATAGAGTACATTATATAATAATATGTATTTATACTAATGTATGCATTTTAACTAATAGCAAATACTATTTTTAATATATTTATGATGTCTCAGTTATATTTTGTTATTTGAAAAGAAAAAAGGCCTAGATGATATACTGAAGGAACTACTGTTCTAAAGTAAAGCACTTTTCCTTATTTTCAGTGTAGTTCACTAATCAGACCTATTTACCTTAGCTCTCTTTAGCAGTCACAAATTTCTGGGGCAAAATATTTGGCTAAGCTTCCTTTTTTTTTTTTTTTTTCTTTTTTTTTTTTTGTTTGGTTTGGTTTGGTTTGGTTTGGTTTGGTTTGGTTTTTGTGTGGAAGGTTGATTGGAAAAACTTCCTGGATCTATGACTCCTAGGAAATTCACTGAAGTCATGAAATACTTGTAAATGTGCCAACAATCTGATTGAATGCAGGTATTGCTGCCATATAAGATTACCAATTCAAAATGGGCACGTTATGTACTTAATTTACAATAATGAGCTTTAAAGATGAACAGTATTTGGAGAGTGTGAAAAGGTCAGTCTCTTTAGAAAGGAGAAGGAAGGAGGAACTGAAAATAGCTCTGGTATAAGTGATGTGACAAGGGGTGAACTCTACTTCCAGCAGCAATGCAAGGCAATAAATTCTAAGACATTTCAGCGTGGAAAAAGAAAAAAAAAAAAAAAAAAAAAAAGTGAGCTAAACATCCATCAAAGTGTGTCTGCTAAGCAAGTAGGAAAATGTAATGGTGAATAGATCTCAGCTGTAGGAAAACCTATGTAACAAGGCTTGTAGTGACAGGGCTGGGGTTTGGGTTTTTTTCCACCAAAAGGTGGTGCAGCAATGGCACACACTAGCTAGTGGCAGGCAGCCACCTCACTCTAAGCTCTTCTCAAAAGTACTCGGGCACTGACCTCCGGCAGTACAGCTGTACCAATGAATCAAATCAGATTCTCTCACTTCTCGTTTCTCATCTGAATTTTCTTGCAACTCATTTCAACACATGTTAGTTTTGTCTTTTCCCTTCTTGATACAAAAAGTTTAGAAATATATCTACTACTTGGTCTTTTAGTTGCAAATTATAGCCAAGTTTTTGACATATAGCTCAAACATTCCTTTAAAGACTTGACAGGAAGAAGAGATAAATGTATGCTAGAAGTAGAGATGTTGCATTTCAGTTCCTTGTGACAAAAAAAACGAGACGGGGGAATAACTTCAGTACATCTTTTATGTCTTCTAATGCCCCAGGCTAATAAAATCAAATGCTTTCTTTAAAGTATAAAGCCATTTCTTAATTCATGCATTTGCAATGTTTCCAACATCATTAAGAACAGATTTCTAAGTCTGCCCTAAGTCACTGAGCATTTCCTTTCCATGATAAGGAATCTCATAGAATAAAATAAGTTAATTTATCTATTCAACAACTAATGATACCACAATGAAATTTCTGAAGAATTTTCAGGCTTTAGATACATATTTTCAGCTCTATGCTTGGACGTATCATGCCTGCTAATAGTATCAACAAATATATAGGGTTTATTTGCTTTGGAAATGGAAAATCTTTCAAGTGAAGGACAAAGACATAGGTGTTAATGCTTTATCTTGGCAGGAAGAAGGAAAGAACAGCCCACTGAGGCTCGCAAAGACACCTGAAACTTGACAGTGGAAAGAAACAGAGATTTGGCAGTGGGCAAAACTAGAAAATAATATACTTCCAATGCAATGTACAAGGGATTCAGCACTCAAAAAAGAAGCCAAATGCAAAGAAGATACATGAATTCCTTGAGACTGCTCTGACTTTGGTTGCAACGGCACTAAGTACTGCTGAAGGAACCTTGGTACATATGTGCCACTGTTATCCACACAAGTTCTTGCCAACATGATGGACTTTGATAATTGTATCTCTTACAAACTGTACACATCTGCTTGCTTCCACTGTTTGGTACTCTGGGAGGCCTCTGACGGCATTGGTGGTCTTTTTTGTACACAACAAGCAAGTATGGCCAGTTGCAAGGCTCAGCATCCAAGGAACTAATTTCCCAGATTTTAGTGCATCAAAGGGCTTTCATATTGTTGTAGCTGGGTCACATCACAGCTGGTTAACCAGAGGAACTGGTGATTCAAAGCCCTGCTCAGCAGGATGCTTGAACACCTTTGGAGCTTCAAGTGTCTGATCTATGCCACTATTTAAGATAAGAAACCTCAAATGATTAAAACTGGCACTATCTCAAGCTTTGCTAGCCAGCTCCTCAAAGAGGACCTCTGATAGTGCTATCAGCTTATGGCTCTTACTAGGATAATTAATTGTAACTTTATTTTTTCTCATGCTTTATTTATTTTCATGTGATTATTCACATGCTTGTAACGAGTGCCTTCCTCCATCAGTGCATGATGGGTGAGCTCTCAAAAGTGTCACATCTTCCTGTGCTCAGACATAAGCAGGAGGGAGCTTCCAGCTGCCACAAGCCTTTGCAGCATCACATGTTTCTCCCCCATGTCACCCTTGGCATGCTCACTGCTGCCAGCCCATTCTCAAAACGGGATGGAGCAGTTAGACATAAACCTCTGGCTGCTTCCCAGCCCCGCTGAAATGATTGCTGCTCAACAGGCTCCCAGGTAGGTAGGCTCATGCAAAACGTATTGCAAAAAACAAAGCTATGAGTCAAAGTTTGAGGTCTAGAGGTTCGCTGTGTCCTTTCTCACTTGCAGTTTGTAGGGACAGTCAGTGAAATGGACCTGAGCAGTCCTAGGCAGAGAGACATAGCTAGGCTTAATGAAGTGTGAGCCTCATTCCTTTCCTCCTATCTATACATTGGATATCTTGCACTGCTCCTATGCTAGTTGTGTGACCTGTTTGAAGAATGATCCAGCAATTGTTTTGCATACTCATTTCTGAAACTGGGGCTGTAGAGACAAACATGCAACAAGCTGCTTAAAAAATGAATTTTTTCTCCTGTGTATCCTAGGAGAGCAGAGACTTCATCCCTTCCCACCTGGTGACTTTGCTTTCCTTTTATTCCTCAGTTCCCAGAAAGGAAACAGTGCCACTGAGCTGCAGTGCCATACCTGGGAAGCGAGGGAGAGGGCTGGTGGCAATCTGTGCTGCTGACACAGTGTCAACAGTGTAATGAGGCATGTTGTACCATCTCAGTGATGTGTCAAGCCTGGGAAGTTTCAAATGGTTTGGTTAAACTGCCCTAAAGAATTTAACTGCATGGAAAAGGGTTTTATAGTCTTCTTTTGTTGTTAGTGTTTAGAATTGGGTTGCACAAGCAAAACAATCTGTGGGCTTGCCACATTATCAGCAGGGGCTCTGGTAGATCACCATGCTGCACAGCATCTCTCAGAAAACTCAGTAGTTTGTGGGTGGTCTATTGTAGTGTCAAACACAAGTATTTTGTTTTACAGGAGAAGGGTGGATTCCTGGCACTTTCCCAGGTTTCACATTGCCAGCTGTGTCTTCAGCTTCAGAGATTTCCTGCGAGTTCTGTATTTGCTTCTGAGTAGTGCAACACTCTTTGCAAATTGTTCACCACAGTCACATTTTGCCATTTTGAATCAGGAAGTGTATGTAATACAGCAGATTTCATTTAAGCATTTCTTAAACCAGTATTAATTAAAGGTGTTGCCACGTATGCCAGAAGTCTGCATATATTATATTATTTATAATACAGGAAAAAATTACAGGAGCTAGAGAAACTTGCCCAATACCATGTCAGTGGCAAAATCACAGCCAGGGAGAGGGAGAATGTGGGGTTTTTGCATGATAATATCCTGCAGCATGTGGACTCTTAACCTTCACAGTCCTATGAGAGCTCACGGGGAGGGACTGATAGGGACAGGAACACTGTTCCTGCTCCTCCACTACAGCACACTTGTCTTACAGGCAGTAAGGGTCAATGGGAAGCCTGTTTGTTTTCAGATATCAGCTATTTGTTTCATCTTACTGTGCTTCAGCTGGTCCTTTTGCAAAAAAAGCGGACAATATCTGAGTCCTAAATGTTGTAGAGTTTGATATCTCAAGAGAGGTTCATGAAAAGCCCCCTTTATTTTCCCTTTGCCATGCAAGGGAGACACTGCTGTTTTTTTCTAAAACTTAGTGCTCTAAAACTCACTTGGCCCTGTAAAGCTTGATACACAGAAACTGCATGAGGCTTTATCCATTAAACACGTAAAATACTTCAAGAACTTTGTATGTCAGGCGCAATCAAAGTATAAAGGATTATTAATTGTTACTTTACAATTGTTACTTTACTACATGGAGAGGTAGTTTCAGTTGTTACACTTACTAAAATAGCTTGGAAAATGAAAAGCATTATGTAAAGGATAGGAGTTATTGCCCTTATACTTCAGGCCAGTCAGAAAGATTATTTAAAAATTAATTTGATCAGCAGTCTAACCAGGGAGGATGTCACAGTGTAAATCGTTCCACTCTTACATGTGGTTCCTTTGAGTTCTGTATGCCCAGGGGAAAGCACCAACTGCTTATGCAGGCACAATTACATTTGTACAAATTGATTTACACATCCACAGGCAGCAAGAGCAGGTGTTTGATGTCATTTTTGTCAAGGAGCACGAAGACTGGGCTGCTCTGCAAGGGAGGGAGAGCTGGGCCAGAGGTGACAGCAGGGCAGTGCTCTCACCAGCCGGGGATGCTGTCGGATGGTGCCCAGGCAGGAGGAGCAGAGCATGTCCAGCAACCTTGGCCAGATCCAGACAGCAGCCCTTATCACTAGAGAAGTCCCCAGTGACAAGGGAGAAGGCTGAGTCAGCAAAGCAAGGGTCACATCAGCAAAGTGCAAGGCAACCTCTTTTTTGCTTTTTTGTCAGTGGGCTGCAAGGTTACATCTGAATTTACAGTACAAAGTGTGTTTCACATATATTGGATGATTGCTGTTATTGCTAGTGTCGGTTTTACCAAACTCCTAGGGCTGTAGTCCTTTGGGAACCAGTATTTTTGGCCAGGGCTATAGGTCATTCATATTGTACAGAACAAACATTTGTTTTACTTTGTTAGCTACAAATATATGTCATACAAAGCTAAGTAAAACTGAACCAAAACAGGTAGTAGTCACCTGGCTGTTAGACAATTGCAGCTAAACTAACTAAAACAAAGCTTAAGGCAGGCCAAGACAAATCGAAACAAAACCTGACATGTCCTGGAACTTGTGTTCTCAGTTTACCACAAAGGCTGTGGCCTGTTGCTAGCAATGGCGACATGTATTTACTGGGTCACAAGGCTACACAGAGCAGGAATAACAGTCCTTGCAGGAATAACGCCTGCAGCCAAGTTGTCCATTTCTGTTTGCAACAGGAGAGAATTTTTAACTTTTCCTGTCTGTAATAAACATACTGCATTTTGCCTTCTAAAGAATGTCAATATTGTCACAGCTCTAAAGAGACTCCTTTTAAATGGAAAGAAACTAGTATTATATTTTTCAAATTGTCAAACTCTGACAAATTTGTTCAAATACACATACACATAACAAAGCCAATAGAATTGTTTACATGAATAAACTTCAAATGTCTAAATTACTAGGTGTGGGGACATAAAAGTTTGCATTCGATCCTCCTTTGAGTACTAGAAATTATTTTTCTTTATGCTAGCCAGCAAGAATCAACGTTTTGCTTTTTATATTAATAGAGGAAGGAGGAGCTCCCTTTTTTTCAAGCTGTAATAATCAGTTTCAATAATAATAATAATAATCCTGAATAATAAGAGTAAAATTCTGTTAATCCAATTTTGCATAAGGCTTTACTGAATGCTGTCTGTACAACTTCATGACTGTCCATAGCCCTGCAGGCACTACAGTACACATCTGAGTAATGGTGCTACTGGCCTCCTGCGTTTTCCTGTAAGTGCTGGGATTGTGAGGCATCTAACAGTACTGTGGTCTACAGAAGCCTGAAATCTGTGGGAGATCTTGGGTGCTTAAATCCATAGCCATGATGCTGAAAGTCTAGACTGAGCTGCAAGTTAATCCCAAAGCTGATAAACTTTGCAGGCTGCTGTTTCTGCTTGCAGGTTACACAGATGGTTTAGAGATGTTTTTCATGCATGCCCATTAATAACTTGACATTTGGCTCACACCTTGTGGATAAGAACTTGAATTTTTTTGTTCTATTTCCAAGGCCTTTCTATCATTCCATTAAGTGTCTCTTACATTACTAATGCTTGTAAGATGCATTTATGGATTATTTTTTTTTTCATTTTTTTTTATTATTGCATAGGTCAGAACCTGGCACTTGTATTCCTTACACTTCCTTCTCCTGTCCAAATGAAAAGTATTATAGAGCTGAAAAACCTCAACAAGAAAGATGTTGTACTCCCATACCCTGTGCTCACTTGCAACCCTATCATGGAGATGTGGCTTGGAAGGTCCTCAAACACAAAGGACCACCTCCGCGTCCTAAGGAGTGGTGTATTGGCTGGCACTGAAAGTGCTGTCCACTGACAGTAAGCTTGAATTTGTCCTGCACATTTAGGTTCTGCTTGCTTCAAGTTCTTAAAGGCACAAACTTGTTTCTCTTTTATACTGAATATGCTTATACTCAAACTTAGGTGGCAACGCAAGATGTAAGTCTTTTTGTCACTGAAATCAGGAATAAGAAAAGTCCCTATAATTTCTTAGCGTTAAGAAGCAGGCATTCCTTTATTGCAGCGTTGGGTGCACAGAGGATGGTTCCACCTAGTATGCATGCCACATGTTTCATTCAAGCAAAATTATATAGTCCATGCTAATGTTTATGCATTAAATTTCTGGGAAAAAAACCATATGTGTTTATTCAGTGGGTGGTACTATGTTAATTAAGCATTGTGCACGCTCCTTACAGGTATCTCAGAGTCTTCTAAGGGGTCTCAGACAATAGTTGACCCTGTAGTTACAGCTGGATGATCACCAAACCTTAATTTACCTCCCTTATAGGGAGAGTCCAAGTTGCTTTCATCAGTTACCTACACGACAGTCTCCTCAGCGGCCATAAGGTTTAAAGGACTCTTTCCCTCTTGGCATAAAATTACACAGCCAGGGTTGGTAAGCACCTCTCCATAGTGGTTGCACTGAGACAAACAATATAGTTGCAAAGCTGAACCAGGGTATATTTCACGGTAACATTTCCATTGAGAACACAAAATCAAAACAGTCTGCTTTGATTACAAAGTTTTATCCTCACTTTTAAAGCTGTTCTTTGGAAAGAAAGGACCATTGCATTATTTGCACTTGTGGTGCTTTGTGTGTTCTGTATGAAACTGAGACAGTTAACCTGTAATCACAAGGGAGCAAACAGATCTGTTTTACCACTTGACCTTTGACAGTTGTGGCTGATGTTGAAATTCAATCCACAAATTAATTTTGCACTTTAACATGTTACAGGTTGTTATTATTATGAAGCTCACTGGTGCTAGCCATACACGTTTCAGTCAATTTTTAATACTTCTTTATGATTCACTAACTGCTCAAACATAAACTCTTCAGGTTTGGAGTTATCTGTGAGATCTCACTGGTCACAAGTGCACTAACGTAGTAATTAGTAACTTCCCAATTACTTGTTACCAACTTGCCTGAATTCCAATAGTAACTAAATGAGGGAGGACGTGATTATACATGCAGCCATTTCTTTGAGTTCAAAGGGAACCCTAAATGACAAGGGGAAGCTATTGCTAAAGAAACAAGGTCCTGTTCCTACATCTCTCTCATGATTTTGTCTGGCTAAGCAGCATTTTCTATATAATTATGCTTTAATTACATTTGCTGTCTCCTTCCTCTGCCAGAAACATATTTAATAGTAAAACTATACTCTTCATCAGCATGGGCCACTTTGAAATTTTGGCTTGATATTAAAGTTCCATCTGCCTTAGGAAGTAGACTGCTTTGGTACAAATTACAAAATGATTGGGTGCTTATTTTTGTGTTCCAGGTGAAGGGCAGGCAAATCGGAGCGGGAAAAAGAGGCCAGTTTGTATTGAGACTCCAAAATCTATAGGAACCAGCCCAATGCCTGTAGTCCAAGCAAATAATCATATTTCTGTCTTTTTGTTATTGCTTTCAGAATTGTGCCACTTCTCCAGCTACCCATTCGCACCTCATTCCTGCAAAACTCCCACTGAAAAACTTTGCTCTCGTTGCGTGTAACGGCACACGCACACTGCCTGGCTTGTGATGCAGCCAGAGAGGACACGTGAATGAGGGCAGAAAACTAAAATGCATGAGTTGCTAACAGAGTAGTAATTTTCTCCATTTGTAGCTAATAAATCTGCATCACTAGGTTTCTGTTCCCATCCCAAAGTGCTCATTTCTCTCTGTACTGGAGATCCAACCCCTCCCAGTTATGACAAATGTTGAATTAATTGTATGTGCAGCTGCTTTCTAACAGAGGGGTAAAGGCACCTCTGGGGAGGAGGACTGGAAATGGTAATTTATCTTTTGTTGGTTGCATGAACTAGTGGAAATAAGAACCCTCTTTACAGTGGGGTCCACTTCAGTAATGGACATGTTAATCCTAATTTAGTTCCAGAACTAGAACTGCAAATGTTCTGTATGATTCTATGGCTGTGTGAAATGAGAATAATAATTCCAACACAGAGATGGATAATTAGTTAATAAAAGTTACTAGGGAAAAGAAAAATGATAAATAATTCCACTGGGATGTCTGAGGAATACGTATCTAAATCTGAGTATCAAAACGTCCTATTCTTAAAAGGAGAAAATACATCATCTGAAGTTTTGGGTTTGGTTCTTGTGGGGAGGGGCGTTGTGGGATTATTTTTCCTTTGGTTTGGTTATGTGGGTTTCAGGTCTTTTACTTAAAACATTACAATTAGAAAGAGGAAGTTCTATGTGGTGGTTTTCTTGTTTTTGTTTTTAAATCCAGGTGCAGAAGCTACAGCAATTAATATTAATCTGAATTTGATTATTTAGCTCTTCAGCATTTCATTGGACTATGTTGACTTTGTAATTTGATTGCTACACAGATGTAAGCTGTGCTGATTGCATTAAAATATGCAAAGGAAATGAAAAATATTACCAAGCAATGTTGAGAAAACTGTTCTTCCTTGCTAGCTGTGAAGACTTCCTTTGGGTAAGACAAAAGCAAAGGGTATTAGTAATTATACTCTAATGCCAGCCATCAAATTAGAAATAATCGCTCTACGTGGACAATAAGTATTTAGGCTGTAGTACTTGGTTTCTGGATTAATATTTTTATATAGCTAATAAAAACTTAATAGTCATGAGATATATAATAAACTAAAGTATGATATTAAAAAGGTCTGATCCTTAAGGGAAGTTCATGCTTCCAGAGAATTTCTGAGGATCATATACACTCTGCTATGTCACCATTGAGGAGTGTAGTAACTTGTAACTGCTGTATGATGGTTCGGTCAGAAATGGCTCAGGCAGTACCTGGGCAATTCCCAGCAGTGAGTTCTGAGGCCATGATCTATCACGTATTCCTCTTAGACTGAGTAATGTTAAGCTGTGGGGAACTGAGTAACAAGGAGATTCTTCCTGTTCCTGCTTTTGTGGCTATCAAAAGGTGCACTCACCTCTCTACTGACTGCAAGAGTCACTGAGAGGGCTTCTGATATACGTAAATTCTCTGTACGATGGGACATGAAGCGGTCAACAATTGTGCTCCTTCTGCAAGTAGCTTCACCTAGAGGTATTTGGAAAGCATTTTCTGTTCCTAAGTGAACATCATAAGGGAAAATTTAAATAAGTTTTCCAGCTTTGGATATAGAATAATTTTTCACTCATACAAAATAATTTTTCAGTACTATATAGTTTATCAATTGTAAGGTTATATTTTTTCCCCCACTGTTTTTTCCACTGCCTATTTAAGTGCCCCAAAAGAGAAGCAGAAGTAGGAAACAGAGTGGAAGTTTAAAACTTTTTATTGTGGTTTTGTGTTCATTTGGAAAATGGAGGAAAAAATACACCCAACCATAATAATAAGAAGGTTCACCCACAATTATTCAGAGAACTCCTCCCTGTGACTGAATTCGGACGGGTGTAGCTCTAGCTGGAAGACTGAGCCAGCCACATGCGCATTCAAATACCCCTCCTGATTTTAGAACGTCTGTTCACGGAACGAGGTTCTGTTCCCCATTTAAAATCCAGCTCTCAATGAGGAAACAAGCACAACATGCATGAAGACAGCCAGGAGATGACCCTAGATTGAAGATGGTTTTTTATGTGTCATCTCCACTGGGCAGCCGGAGGGGAGCTGCCTTGCCAGCCCCACTGCACAGTCCTGCTGCACACAGATATGCTTTATGCTTATCCCTTCCCTGGGAGAATAAAAAGGTTCTGGGATGAGCCTGGGATTCAGCATCACTGAATCTTACATGTAAACTGGAGTGGCTGTGATAGCACTTTGTCCACAGTAAGGACATCTAAAACTCTGCCAGTGAAACCAACAGCTTTAGTGGTCTTTTTTTAGCTCAAGCAATCCCTTAAGAGCATTTTTTAAAATAACTCAATAATCAGATACATGCATAGACTTTCTAATTGGTTCTACAAGTTCCTCTGGTGTCTAATATTGTATTAAACCGTGGTAGTAAGATTTCAGTTACTTATGCAAAAATCACATCTGCAATTGATAGAAATATTTATCAGAGTATTCACTAAAATGAAAAAGCACTGAAGCAAGTAATAACATTTAAAACAAATAGGAAAGCACAAATGAAAATGAAGCATCTGAATAATTACACAATATGTAGCACAGAATAAACGATATCAAAATTCCACTTCTGTTTCAAATCAATAATGCTGAAATGTGACAGGAACTTGATGATGGTGTGTAACTAAAAATTTAATCCATTGAAAATATCTTTGCAACACACTCATAGACAATCGAATATTTGCAATTGTTTCTTAATGAAAAGCAATTGGGTTTTGGAAATGATTAGCTTATTTTATAGCCACAATCAAAGAACATATGGAACTAGACAAGAGTCCTGTTCCCAAGTTAAACATTTTAATTTACAGAGTAAAGAATTGTAGTGTATGGTAGTATTTTGCAATCACTTCTTGGTTCAGGCTTCATTTTGTGTGTCTGTGTAATGATACAGTCCTAAAGGGCATTTGATAAACGCTTAGGGAAAAAAAAAACACCCACAAAAACATAAATTAAACAATGTAGAATAAAACAAACCTGTAATGTCCAGTGCACAGCGACATAATGGTAAAACAAGAACAACTACTGAGAACAGCCCAAACAGCTGTTCTCTGCCTAAGGTGCCATAATAAAAATGAATGTTGGTGTCCCATCACCTGAAAATACCTGAGACAAACTAAAAGAGATGTTGAAATGCACTTCTGTGTTGAATGCTTTATGGTTCCTGAAAAACATACAATGTCATCACCTTACACGTTCTGTCCTGATATATAAAGCCATATTCCCTGCTGACATCAGTTATGACAATTCCCCGAAGGTCAGCATAAACACCCAGAGGCAAAACTTCCAAGTAGTTTACTATAAATACCGACTACTTTAGGGTCTTGAGTTTCTTTCTTTCTTCTTCTCTCTCTTTCCCTGCCCCCCCCACCCCCTCCGGTGCCTTGTTTGTTTAGTTTTACCTTCTTCAGGAAGATATGGAAAAGTAAAAGGAGAGAGAAACTTTTCAGAAGCAAAGAATCTTTATCTCTGAGAAAGCAGTAGCAAAACATTAAAAGGAGAACAAATTTAGGTTAGATACAGAGATACAGCATTTAATTTATGTATGCGTGTTGGAAAGGAGCTTCTCTAGATAATTTAAGAAAAAAAGATTCACATAAGCCCAAGATACATAGGTCTTAAAGATACTGTTTGTCCAGTCATAGCTGAGATATAGGCACTGCAATGTGTTGCTACAGCACCATATGACTGTATGGAATAAACAACTCTTGAATGTTTAACAGGGATTATTTTTTTTCTAAATAATTTTAAAAATCGTCACTGGAAGCAAAACAATGAGTAAATAACATGAATGCATTTTTCAGAAGTAAATGCAGCAAATATTTCCCTAGGAAAAAATAATAATGACATGCTATTGCTGTTGGTTTATGAATATATAGAACATATATATAGGAAACACACAGGCAGGGTTGTCTTCAAGAAGAGGCAGGGTTGTTGGTTTTTTTTTGATTACTTATGGCTACCTTGTCTTCTTGAATTCATCTTTAATTCTCTTTCAAAGCCCTACCCTGCAATTGTTACTTATGCTGTCCCTGTCAAGCTGAAACCCACTCAGCTAAAAAAAAAAATAAAAATAATCCTTTAAAATACTGTATCTTAACTTCAAATCTCACTCTAACTCTCATGGTTTAATTTTTTCTTCTTCATGAAGAAGTGTCAAAGCACATGACTCCATACAGAATCCATAGTCACATAGTTGCTCAGAAGGCCAAACTAAAGGAATATTCAGGAGAATGATATGCCAAAGACTTTTTTTCTATTTTGGCAATACAAGAAATAGGCTAGTATAACGGCTACTGCACATCCCCGAAAGTGTGGCAGTTATCCATAAACATATTTGTATTCCTTTATGATATGAGCTAACACAAATAGCTACAATTTATTTGTCTGCAGATTATGTTGAATAATTTCATTTTTACTGTGGGCTCAGAATGTTATTTTGGAGATTTATTTTGATTCAGGTAACACAAAATAAGTTATTAAGCATCAAAACTTAATCATATCACTTGTAAGTGAAGGTAACACTTTCAGAATGAACCTTCAAGCATCTTCCAGATGACTCAGCTTCAGCCTCTGTAAATTGTGTTTTTTACAGTGGTATAAGCAAAGCACAAGACGTTCAGGGAGTTCCCTGAAACTATTTTGCAACGATCTTTTAAAATGTGTACTGGTTGAGCATGCCTCTTCCTCAAAAAAAGCTAACTTTGGCAACACAGTGTCAATATGGTGATTAGTTCTACCTTTCCATTTTACAGTAATGAATTATGAAGGGCATTTATTTAACAAGCTCCTTTTGAAGCTTTTGTACATGATTGTAGATGACATGTGTGACGTCCAGCAGTCCTTTCTTTTGCATAATGGTCACACATTATACTTAGGAAGAGTAACATGGAGGTAAAGTGACAGCTCCAGTCACTTAATGAGGAGTTTATTAAGAAACTAGGACTGATTATCAGTTGCAAATTAACCATAATGTGAGTAATCAGCAGAGATGTCACACCGGTGCAAGAAAAATGATAAACAGAAGAATGTTCAACCCTATGCTAATCAAAAAGAACCTACAGCTCATTACAGAATGTCATTTGCAAGAACCTAGGGATACAGGGTTTGGGAAATATGTTTTTGGAAAATGTATTTGGCAATATCACCATACATACCTTTAGACTGTATTTAATGTGCCAAAGGAATGTATTTTTTTATACAGATTCCATGGATTATCTACATGATAGAAACTATACTTGCAATATATAAAAACTTGATTAGATTTTTGGACCTCTAGACTAGACAATTTTTTGGAAGAAGCAGGAAAACAAATTGTGTTGTTTTAAATGCATTATTTACCCAGATCTGTGAAAACAATTTTAAAATGTATGCAAAATTTAAGCCACAGTAATCAGTCCCATATCATCTGTTCTAAAAAGGATTATATTATTATTTTTTATTATTAAGTAGTAACACTAGCTTTTACAAACTGCAGACTGGGGTTCAAGCCTCAAACCTGCAAGAAGAAAGCCATCCTCGGCTATAAAGCCCTTACAGTTTTGTATCATTCAAAACATAGCAATTGATAAAAATAAAGATAAAGGCAATGTAACAGCAAGAGTAATTTTGGCATGGTCCTGTCTTTTCACTGATCCTCAATTGCACTTTGTTCTACCATAGGTATTTTCATTCATTTAACTCAAGTCCTCCAGCTTATCTCCTTCTGTGTGATATTCTGATTCTCCTTTTCTGTGCCCACACCATCTGAACACATCAGTGATAACCCTCAGTGGGGTTTTTTTTCTGCTTTCTCCAGGTTCATTATTGAAAATATGAATTCAAACTTTCCTCTCCTAAAGAAACCTTTACTATTTAATACAGTCCTTTGTCAAACATTTTACTCATAATAACAGTATTCTGCTGAACAAAACTGCTTAACTAACAATTTTTCTTGTGGCACAGATCTACTGAGGGGATTGGTTTGAATGTTATTTATTTCTTTTTGGAGGGGGTGTGTGTGGGGGTTGAAGTTTTCCTATTTTAGGTCACTTTAGTCACTAATGAAATTAAGATAACAGTAGAATGGCACAACCTATCCTTGGTATAGCTCTATTCAATCATTTTATCCCATTCTTCTGTCTATAGCCATGTCTTTATCAGTCTTTCCTTTGATGTTTATTCTAAAGACAAAAGCAGTGATTGAATCCTGGATTTTGTTATAGAAATTTCTCAGTTAGAATTTTTCCATGTAGGTATTGTGTTATTTGGAAATATTTTTCATTTTCTATGTTTCAGAGTTTGATAGGGAATAATTGACTATGTGTCCAGTACCCTTATATCAGCTTCTTTGTACCTACTATCCAAAATCAAATAACAGATTTCCTGAGTGTTCTTGTAAGCTTGGTATCACTAAATGATCTCAATATTTTTTCAGAGAGCTGAGCTCTGTAGACATGTTTCTGCATTGGTCTTTTTCAAATATTATAATTATTTCAAGACCTGCCCAGGATTTCCATTGCTATCTCTGTTAACAAGAGAAGACAAGTCTCAATGTTCTACAGTAAAGGGCTAGATTAATTCAAATTCAACAGGAATTTGGATTTTTTTTGTTTGACAGAAATGAAATTGAGATGAGGCTCCTAAACTTTCCTTCTTGTAATTCTTTCTTGGGCCAGGGATAGGGCTTATATTTCTTTTAAAATCCTATTTTCACCCTTTGATTATAAAAAAAATAAAATTAAATTTTCTTCAGGTTGTAAAATGGTCAGGTTCTAGCTATCAGAGAAGCCAACATGCAGATTGTTTCTGAGAATACAAAAAAGATGTGACTGTTCCTAATGTTCTGAATATATCCTTTTGGTACAAGCAGAGGAAGAAATACTACTAGAAAAATGAACTTTTTTTCCTGAAATGACAGCTGTTTGTTTGACAAAAAAAAACAAAATAATATTTTTTCCCCAATTGGTGCCAGATGTTTCTGTAGGACACTTACAAAATAAATTTTTAATCTATGAAACAATTTGTCCATGCATATTTCATCCCATTCTAGCCCCAAATCTGCTCATTTTAATCAGCATTCATCTTTATGATGCTTAATAGCATTCAGCAGACTCAATATGTGACTTCAATGTGGGACAGCTCTTTCTTACAAAATAGATGTGAGAGTCTCCAGTGAGTGGAGACCTGATAAGCAGAAAAACATGCAGTTTGCCCTAGGCACTAAAACCAGCCAGATACATGAAATGTATGGTTTCTAGTTTTATGATGTCTTAATAAAGTAACTAGATTTTAATTGTTGCAAGGTTTTCATTTCATGATTCTGTTTTGCATCAGAAATTAACATATTTTTTCTCAGCTACTTTGACACTTCCGTAAGTGTCAGCAATTCACAGACAGCTTTCGTTAATCAAGTATCATGATGAGCTAACTTGCTCCAGAGGTCTCAGGAAAGCAGGAAAGGAGACAGAAGCTGGGGCACATAAACCACAGGGAGCTTGTAGCCTATGGATGCAGCTATAAACCACGGGGAAACTGAAAGGGCCAAAGGTGCAAGGAGAGAGCAGCGCTGGGAATATTGCATAAGACACAGTTCCTCCCGCCCTAAGCACTGATTAGCTTTAGTATCGGTTTCAATGAGTAAAATGCAGTTGTTTACAAATTGTATCAAATTTATGGTGATAAAATGGCCTAACATCCTGTAAAGCTTTGTGTACCAAAAGCTAGGGAGGAACTGCAGTGTGGTTTCCCTTTAAAGCATATTACTTCCACTGTCCATAAACAAGCCAGTGCCACAGGCCCTTACATACAGGTGGGAGGGAAACCTTGAATTCTCATTCTGTCCAGTACCTATCCTATCAGAGGCTGGTCCAAGCCCTACAAATGGTATCCTTTGTGCTCTCCCGATCCCTATAAACATTTTCAAAAGACAAAGTGAATGTGAGCATTATGAGCAAAGTAAAACCAACAGCACTAACGTTAAAAGCTGGTATTTCCTCCATGTCACACAAGGATAGACACAGTCCCAGTTTAAATGGTAGTTCTATGAAAGAAAAAAAAAAAAAAAAAAGTCGTATGATGCAGATGCTGATGCCATGCCAGTAAGAACTAATAATGTTGTAGGAAATTTCTTCTAAGCCTCCTAGTATTTTTGCAAACTGACATAATCTGGACGACGTGCCACAAGAAAACAGAATTGTCCTATTCATTGACCTTACTGAGATGTCAAAGGGTTAATAAGAAAATTAATTTATCCTTTTAAGCACAAGAAGTAATTAAAGTCTAAGGGAAATCTGTATCATAATTGAAAATGAGTAATGAGCAAGTGGGATGTGAAGGAAAAATGAGTTTGGTAATTAAGACAGGAAGTTCAGTATAACAAGAAGGAATATTGTATTTGTCACCTATGGCGCAATTATATCGTGCTGATATTAAGTGGGAAAGCTTAAGATGAAGCAGAATAATAGAGCTGGTGAATGAGGAGGTGTTAGACAGTGACACTGCATCCTCAGCTGGCAAAACAAAAAGTAATAGGTAGCCTCCTGATAGCATCAGGCCTTTCACTATAATGAAACTGAAATGCATTAAAAAGGATTAAATAGTCACTGTACTAGCATTTGTATTAAAGCTCCTTTTAGAAAAGGCTCCTGAATTACATACCAGGAACACCTGGGCTTCTATTTTAATATGATGGACCAATATTGCTCTTGATATCTTTCCCCCAAAGTCAGTAGAGTTACCTCAGTGATGAATCTGGTTTATTACTTTCTATATTCCTTATCTGATTTTTTTATTCTGAAAGCTTGAAGCACAGGAAGTTCTCATATCTCTTGAGACATCCAAGAGGTTATAGCAATTCAGAAAGCACAAAAAAGCTTATGTATCATGTCCTTCATTTTCCATGGCAGTTGATGCCAATGATGCCTGGATGCAATAAAGACATGAAAGAAATGAGTAGGATTGACTTCTGAAGATGACTCTTGCATCCCCAACCCCCAATATCATTTACTATGTGGCTTAGGACGGATACACTTTAAGCTTATATAGCAGATCTAAAATTAGCTCTGCAAGCACTCTTTGTTTCTTTAGTATGTAAATGCATGGCATACTTTCCTTCTTTTTTAAATAGGATTTCTTTTATAGGCAAGATATTGTTAAAAGAACAAAAAATGCAAAAGCATAAGAGCAAAGAGCATGTTGTCAGCCATCAGATTTCTTGCAAATATGAGACCTGTTGTCCTTTCAGAGATGGGAGGATGGTAAGCAGCACTGAAGACTAATTTCATGATTAAGTCTTTGCATCTGGCCAAGTCCTGGTATTTTAGTCCCTTCACTAGTCTTCCCAGCCTTCTTTTCAGAAGATCAAGGCAATTAACAATTTAATTTAAAATCTAACACTAGAAATAGATTCTAATAACCAGGTAACTTGTTCCCACCATTTGACTTCCTCTAACTACTATTTCCAAAAATAAAATTCATCAGCACCTCAAGACAAAAAAAAAAGAAAAAAAAAAAAAAGCAGACAGTAAACCTGAGTGAATATGGACATTTATGTTGACTCCGCTGTTACTAAAAGACAATAGTGACCTTTACTGAGTTAAATTAAGCAAGCTTAACTTTTTGGATTATCTATTGCTCTTTGCTGAACTGGAAAAAATACTGATTTGATGACATCTTTCTTCATCATAGCTTGAGCAATGGAGGACTGAGTTTTAGTGAACACAAATCTATGATGAAGAAGCATTATTTGAACATATTGTATTGTTTAGCACATCAGTGTTCTCTCTCTAAGTTTTAGGAAAAGCAGTATTGTTTTAGATAAACATGTTCATGAAAGAAATCTAAACAGTGGAATTCATTTTATAAAAACTATAAAGTTAGAGGCTCTTTTATCAAAACCATGAGCCAAAATAAATACTCCAAAGGAAAAAAAACCAAAAAACAAAACCCCCCCTAAAAACTCCAGTACATATAAGTAGCCATACAAATTATTTTCCCATGTCTCTCTAGTCCATCATTTAAATTAAGAAAATATTGTTTATGAAATGTTCCCAAAATAATATGACAGCTATGTACATGCTGCTTAAAAAATGAGATTAAAGATGTCCTGGGAAGAAAAAATAAAAACGCAAGTGCACGAGGTATGCTGTTTTTCTCCATAGCATGTAGAAAAGCTGAAGAACTACTCACCCACCAACTGGAAAGAAGCTGTTATATCCTTATCTACTTTTCCTTCCCTTTCCTTTCCCTATCCTCCCTCATCCTGCGTACTCACCTCCACATTCTCAAGCATCATGAGAGCTATGTTCTCCAAACTTAACATTTTCACTCAGCTCACATAATTCATATTCATAAAGTCTCATGTGATCATGATCTCCCCTGCTCCTTGAGCACATATTATGATTTATATAAACTCCATATGATATAACTGTGTTTTTCAAAGGCTTTGGAAAAGAGTTGAAACAAAATTTGAAGTTCTCCAGCAGCACTCAAAAGGCAGATTCGTTTACCTGTAGAGACAGAGAAATTTATTTACCCAGCAAATTACACTGCAATCGAAGCTGATCTTTTTAGAGCATCTTTCCCTATATGAAACGCACTACAGCACCTTCTCAAAGATACACATGTTCTGGATATATATCTTGTGTCCCATGCAGCTCTGGTCAAGGAACACATGCAGCTGAATTGCCTTCAAGTTTAGTTATGACGTATATTTTGACTGGGAAGCTCCAACATCACCTTTCCGAAGAGCTGAAGTGCTATTTATTCTTCCTGACCCTGCCCTACCCTTTCTGACAGAGGGAAGAATCAATCCCTCAAGAAGGAGCTGTCTGCTCTGCATTTTGAACATAAACAAAAATGACAAAGCAAGAGATGGCCACCAGCTGCTGTGCTGGGAAGCTAGCATGGGCACCTAAATTAAATACTTCCCGTTTCTAATGAAAGCAATGGCAGCATCGCCATTGCATTGACACACACTGAGCATGATCACGGTTGTCAAAGTACTTATGTAGCTGGCCCAGCTGCACTGCTAATGAGTAACAAAGTGCAGGTATGTGAGGGAGAAAGGCTGAGAAAACATTCTGCAGTTGTATCTAGCAATGTTTTTGCTGAGAATAAAAGCTTGTTTTCTTCACAGCCTGATTCCATGACAATTATTTGTTGAAAACATATAAGGAAATTCCTATTCCTTCCTCAGTCAGCCATCTGACCCTGAAACCAAGCACTGGCATCCCTCGATTTTTTCTTTTGGATTATCCACCCAGCACTGAGTTCTGTTGTACTCTGTTGACTGCAATGAAAATAATTTTGAACCGGCAGGGGCAAAATTGTTGCAGTGATACAACACCGGACATATTAGCATACATTACTGCCCTGTGTATTGTCGCAAAGCAACATTGGTGCTTGAGCCTCCTGATCCCCTTTCCTGGCACTAGATCTGAAGTACCTTCTTGCCAAAGGCACTCCAGTCACACAGATCCCTGTGGTGTTTACCATACCCTACAACATGTTGAACTGAATTATACTGATTTAAAAAAAAAAAAAAATATGCAAAAGAGGGGCTGGGATGGTCCCTGGGGGAAGGAGGAGAAGGGAAAAAAAAAAAAAAAGTCAAAGCCAAAGCCAAACACGTGCTTGAGCACAGAAAAAAAAGCTAACAAAAGCTGTCTTTTAGGGGATCTGTTGTTGTAAAGTAACCCAGATAATGGTTTATTTGACTGCATGAAAGAAAAAGGAAAATATCTGGGATTAATGCCTGTAGTATTGTCAGTGTGAAGTTCATGGGTTGCTGACTACCTAAATTACCTGGCATGCTGCTAACCCTGATTTTAGCTTTGTCTAGGCAAGCACCCATCATTAAAAGGGCAATTAATCTACTATTCTAATTTAAAATGAGGTAAATGTGTTAATGACAGAAAATAAAAAGTGATAGGTCATTTAAGTGCTTTCACATTCAAAACCAAGTAAATGTCATGATTCACAATAACAACAGAAAAAAATCTCAGCAGGCAAAGCTTCATATGAACATACATTGCCAAATGAAGGTTCTGTTATAAGCGTTACTCACAGATTATTCCACTAGCCTGTAAAATACCAGACAACCTAGTTGCTTCAAGCATTAAAGCTGAGAAAAAGGTTGGTGTTTAAACAGAAAATACTGACAGTTTTGGGCAGAAACAGTTTTCTTTATGGTACAGGAAAACAGTTGTTGGATGCAAAGCATGCAGTAGCTAACCCAAGTTTTACTGGGGAAATGCCTATTCTTAATTTACTATTGATCTAAATGGGCTACAGGTACATTATATACCACAAAGGAAGCTTCATGATAGTTTTTACCAGTTTCATAGAATTTTCATTATGCTATCGGGAGCTAAGAGTGTTCAAATACAGTTGTGGTTTAGTAAAGATGAAGAAATCTGGATTTTCACATCTGATTCTAAAGGCACTCAGCCAGAGCAAGGAAGGAATTTACATCAGAAATTTTTTATTGGCTAAACCAAAATTCAGATAGCAAAAAAAATTACTCCATTGAAACAGTGCTTTTTTGCTAACGGTACCACGAGTTTCTAATGCATGAAAATGGGTGATAGAATTCCATATTATTCCTAATAAAGGAAAATAAAGGATGTTGTACTATCAGTAAAAGAAAGCAAATCCTAGTCTTTTCTGCAGTGATAAATTTACAAATGTTTTTTACAGACCTCAACAAATCACACCTATAAAGCAACTTGGAAAGCTGCAGCTGTGATACCTCAGTGTGGCACAATGACCCAGCCCTTCCCTGGGACAGCTGTGGACAGCCACAGAGCAATGGATACCGAGAAGCCTCTTGGGATCAGCCTCAGCCCCCTCCTCTTCTCAGGCCTGTGATCTTTCTCCTCTTGCTCCCCAGTTCATCCACAAAATGCTCAGCGTAGCCACAGAGGCTCCTTCTCAAAACTCTAATACAGCAACTTGGTTGTGTTTCCCCAACATGCTACTTTCAAATTCAGCAAATAAATTTAGAAGGTGTACTAAGTTTCAGTAAAATAACTCTCTTCGTTGCATTGCCTTGAAATCCACATGGAACTGAAGAAAATTAAGTTGTATTTTTAAATACATCAATACATTTTTAAGGTTCTGTTGAGACAGGAGGGGAGGAGATGGCTGCTCTTACCTGGACCTGGGTGGGCAGGGTTAGATGTTATGCATGCAAGGTTGTAAGCACAAAGAGCAGATTTTTTTATTCTGTCCATGTAAACTTCTAAAACATCTTAGAACTACCTCATTCAGAGCTTTAGAAACTATTTCAACAAAACACAAAAGCTCTGTTTTAGAAAGAAACCACGTCTTTTATCAAGAACCTCACTAACATTGAAGTTGTAACACCTGAGTCCTTACACAACCAACCACCTCCACCACCAGGGCCACCTTTTGAGCCATACACCTGGGTGAATTACAACTTTGGAGTTTGCCAGTGGCAATGCAGGCAGGGTATTTGTGCGTGAGGGAAAGACAGGTAGTCAGTATGTGATGCTGTCATGCATTTACTGCAAGCACACAGAAAAAGATTATCTAAAAGCTGAAAAAAAAAGTGAGTAAGAATTTAAAAGGAGGCTAGAAGAATGCTGTAGTTTAGCACTTAAACCAAATGAATTGTAATAGAAAATTCAATGGGACTTCTGCCCCCAACCCTCTGTGCTCTTTTAAATTTTTTGTCCCATGAAAAAAGGTTATTGCTTAAGATACCATTAGGAATAATAATTATAAACATAAATATAGATTTAATTTTGTATCTTAAAAAAAGATGTTTAGCTAAAGCAAATCCTCCTTTTCAAGCAGATTAACACATTGATTTCATACCCTGCCTTAAAGGAAAGATAGATTAATCCTTCTGTAGGGCATTATATTTGGCAAATCCTACTTGATCTTTAATTTGTTGCCTAAACAAAATGAGTTACGTGTGTGTAAATTACTCTCAGGTTTGGTTGGTTGTTCAAAAATATGGAAGTCTCTGTAACTTATTCTTATTTAGTAAATGATCAATTTTAATATCTAAGCAGTAGCTGATGACATCTGGAAAGTCAGCCAGAATTGTGTTATAAAGTCAACCGGATGAGTGATGCACACATGCAGATGAAGAAACATTCCTGGACATAAAGGACTCACCACATTGACAGCCTTGCTATGGCTACTCTGCCTAAATCATAGTGTCTGTAAAATTATTTTTGGAAAAGTACTCATAAGTAGTTAGAATATAACATATTATTATAAAATTCTGAGATATATATATATAATGACTGTAATATTAAAATAACAGTAAGTTAACAAAAATTTGAGAAAACAATTTTAAAGGAGGTGGACCTACATCAGCCACATTTCATTATAGTGTTTACAATGCTACATACCATTGAATCCTTGGCATCCACTGGGATCAAGGTGGGTGCAGTGATCCATCTGTATGGATATTTGCTAAGTAAAAATCAGAAATTATGTCAGTTATCTGTATATATACACACGCTATATCTGTGTGTGTGTGTGTGTGTGTATACATACATGTATGTACAGATACGTATATGTATGTGTATAAGCATATAGGCATCTGTGTTTTATACACATACATGCACAGCCACATGCTTATATAAATGTAAATACACATATAGAGAGATGCATGCACCTATATATATGTATGCATACACACATTTGCATACATGTATATATGTATGCATATATGTACATACATGTATATCCATGTATGTAGATACATATGCATATATACACAGAGATACATAGAAAATATATGTATTATATGTGGGTTTGTATTTCCTGTTGGAAATCCTTTTTTACCATTACAGAACAGAAATTTATGTTGTTTCCACTGGAATTTGTCTAGTAAGAAAGAAATATATTGCATGCATTTTCTTTTATATTATTCCAGGCTTCCATCACTACTACCTCTGATTTCTGTACCCAAGAGGAAAAAATAATGGATATGAGGAAACCACAAATAACAAATGTAAACCCCCTATTTTCTTCTAGAAAATGGGCAAAAGTGACTCTAAATAAAAAACCCCCTATGTATCTACTTATATACTTATTCTCGAAATGTGGTCTTCCTAAATTTATTATTTCTGTGAGAAAATATGACAGCAAGAAGCCAGCTAGAAGCAGATAATGGACTGTCTTCAAAGAGGAACCTTTTATTCCTCACAAAGCAGTAGGTGATAAATGGTTCTAATGTCAGTGCTTACTATATTCCCCTGGTTTTATTTTTTCCTTGCAGCATATCTCAAATCAGAGACTAATAGTCCTCCAAGATAACATACCTTGACACAACTTCTTTCTATCTCCAGTGGCTGAAGCTATCAAACACCTGTCACCAACATGAAATGGGGAAGGGTGTAGATATTTCACTCCTTGACAAGTGCTGTATTTTTTTTTCAGATTATTAAACAGAAGAGACTGTATAATGAGTTTTTTCTCACAAATCTGTGTTTGTTTTAGACTGTTGCTTACAAGAATCTTTCCTTGCTAGCTCTGAAGCTGTCCTACTGAACCTCAGAAGGCAGGAATAAGCAAAGAGCCTGAACAGGTCTTGATCAGAGATGAACAGCCCAAGTATTGTAGTGACCTATTTTTGACTCCAGAGATGCCTAGTGAACAACTGTCATCCTGAATTTTCGCTTCAGATTAGTAATTAACATGTCATTTTAAGGTCATCCCACTTTCAGGAGAATTTTTAAGCATCAGCAAAACCTCTTTGCAGTGAAGGGGGGCATCTACTTGAAAGACCTGATTACTGTTCATTCACTGTTCAAAGTTTGAGCTGTCTCTGATGATTTGGATAGATAGAAAGACTGTGCTGTTGAGAGTGAAACTTGGCTTCAGTGCAAAACTCAACTGTTATGTATCTGCAAGCAAATGTATTTGCCTTTTTTCCTCTGTTCTCTGTCAGGTGTCAGTTTTTTCTTGCTTTATAGCATTTTTGTGAAGACAACATTTATGACTTTGATGTTCAAGATGTCCATATTCAGATGCTACATTTTTAGGGGCACAAATGCACGTAGCCATAGTAGGTAGGAGGTTTTGGGAATTTTTTTTAAGAATAAATTTTAATAAACAAATTTTACTTGAAAATTAAACAGGTGAAAATTGCCATGTAAGTGAGCAGGGGACATGTAAAGAAAGAGCAAAATAATATGTTCTATTCTTCTGGGAACCACTGAGCAGTTGATGGAAATTTAATACAAAAGGAAGAGAATCAGGAAACACTATAGCAAATCTGAAGTCATACATTCTTCTTAGGCTTCAGACTGATTTGGTAGAAATAAATGATTCCTTAGGAATCTATTTCCACAGCTCTAGCTATGGAGATACTGCTTTAGGTTACTTGTGGGACAGTTTTGGATTGGTAGGTTGCACCCTAGTAAAAAGCACATAGAAAGATTAAGCACAGCCATTTTTAGACCCAAAGCACTTTTTTTTCTAGCTTTCCTATTTAACAGCACCTGCTATAAATCTCAGGAATTAACTTGAATGTTAGATCAGTTTCAGTTGGAAAGGGTGGGTTTCAAGACTACAGTCGCAAAGGTAACTGCTTAAATTCCTGAAAAAATAAGAGCTGGACTGTAAGAAAGGGTTAACAAAGGTATTCACCGACTAATCACTGAAGTTCAATGAGTAAGAAAATATTGAAAAAAAACCCCTTAGCTATGTCTGGGGTAAGCTGTGTTTTCCATACTGCCTGAGAGCTATGTTTTTCTTTCTGTCAATTGCTCACTGACTGAGAAATCTGTAGTTTTCAACTTTACCATATTGAACAGAGGCAACTACCAGTTTCTAGGTGAAGAGGAGGCTGGATGGCCCAAACCAGTTCAACCAGTTAAAATTCATTTGGCAAGCCAAGGAATGCTATCAGGATTCTCTGGTCATGTCACCCCTAACTTTTTTTTCTAGCTGCTAGTTCTCTCTCCTCCTGGGGAAGAATGGTTGATTATTTTTTGTTTGTTTGTTTGTTTTGAATAAATTGCTAGCTTAATAATGCCTTATGTATTTTAGGCTACTGATATCGGTGGTGAATAACAGTCAGAACTCAAAATGTTTTTTATATTGCAGGTCTGCAGTTATAGATACAATGTGAGGAAGGAGAAAAGGGTGATACAGTATATCTAAGAGCATCACAATCAGCTGAAGAAAAAATTGACAAACTGAATTAACAATATTTTTAAAGTAATTTTAAAAATAAATTATAATTACAGGGTTTTTTTTGTAATTTATGATGCACTAAGACATCTCAGTTGTTACTGAGAGTAGTTTTAACAGCTACAGATCTTCCAGAAGACTGTAGATGGAGAGATTTCAAAGATTTTGCAGGGTTACTGGTTTAACAGATAAATCTATTTTCCTTTGCATAAAACAAGCCAGAAAATTTCAGCAACTAGCCGCAGTTATTTTAGCTCTGAGATACTTTCCAGAGGGTGATCTTAAATAAATGCCTCTATCCCTGGTTTGACAAGTCATTTACACAAATACCTCAGTCAAAGGTTTGCTGGCCATCTGGTCTTCCTGAAGTTTTCATGAAATATCCTCTAGTCAGAATTTGCTGGTTATACCCTGGTTGGACCAGTAAGTGACAAAATATGGCATCCATTACTTTTGATCTCAGAATAAAAGATGAGGTTTTCCATAAGAACACTTGGTGTCTGAAGTCTTACAGGGAGATGGTCACTGTGAATTTCCAATGGAATTAGATTCTTCTAGGCAGTTGTGCTGTTTTGAATGGTAATACAGAAATTGCTCTCACAAACTTGATCTTCTACTGGAAATTGGCTACCTTGATATATGCTTTCAAGTTATTTTCTCTCCAGGAACAATTTAATAGATTTCTTTCTTATGACAAAATTTACCTGTCCTATTCTCTAAACAGCTTTTAAAAAATCCTTCCTGTTCAAGCTACAAGAAGTTTGACATTTAGCTGTCATTTTGGTAACCACCTGAATGAAAACTGGACTCAGTAAATAAAAGCTTTTGAAACCTGTGAAGGAAACACACAGTTTTAAATAAACTTAACCCCCATTATATGTCTTCTAAAAGTAGCCACTCCTCTTTACATTTAACCACAAATTGTCAAGACAGACAGACAGACACCCTTTACCTTTTGAGATAGGAATCCTAGTAAGGAAGGCTGCCTTTGTAACTTTGATGCTGTGTAGCAGCTAAACAAATAGATCATTAAATTTTAAGCTTCAAAGGATCAAGTCTTACACTCTGGTCTAAATTTCTGTACACGTGCATCACAGTATAATTCTCTCAATGTTTCATACATCAGTAGCTACAAACATGTAAGTCTGGCCTGTTCCATGCTCTACTTCACCTCTTTAAGTGTATAATCTTTAAACCTATGTTTTTTAAGGTAAAACTTTCTAGTAGGTTCTACATATTCCAAAAATAAAAAAAATATGTTTCACAAATTATGATAATGAGATATTTTTTTATTAGAGTGAGTAAGAATTTACTAAATTTATTTTCATTGCTTCTCTTTTTTCTTTGCAATCTTTACCAAGCCATTTGAGGACACACTGTTTAATGAAATAGCAAGGAAATTTGCTCTTGAGAAGCTTGAGTATTTTTTTAATCAGTGAGTAGCAACACAGACGTCTGAGAATATCTTTTCTACTGGGAGTATCAGCTTCTGTGTTTACACTTGCACCCGGGAACTGCAGCCTGGTGATGCATGCTGCTCAGAAACAGACACGTTGTGTTGTTTTTATTGATAGCACTTGAATACTTTTTGACTTCCATATGGACAAAACACATCACAGATTGCCAAACCCTGCTGTGTGCACTAGGTTGTAGACCTAGCTCTGATATTGTTTTCCTCATGTCTAAAGTAACTCAAGCACATTCTCCACATGAATCACACTGCCCGTGTTGCTTCACTGATTTGAAGTGTGACACAGTATATACATCAAATGCAATTTAGATGGTGGGTTTTGATGTTTCATTGGCAGAAGAGATAAGAACAATAGAATTGCCATAACAGAACAGAACCAACGGTCTATCTAGTCCAGCATCCTGCCGGAGGCAATGGTTGCACTCTTCACAGGGAAAGCATGAAGGCCTTGGCATGCACACAAAACTTAACCATGGAAGGAAATTGCTTTTTGATTCTGTCTGTTGCTCAACTAATGCTACAAAGCATGAGCATTACTTGTCCCTGTAATTGTTATCCTAGTCAGTGGAACTGTGCATGATAGTCTAATTTATAAATGTCTGATCCTTTTTTGAAATGTGTCGTGAAATGTTGTGAGGGTTACTGTGAAGATATATGCAGCGTTGCTGAGATTATGATTATGTTTTTTCTTTCCATTTATTATTTTTTAAATGGGTAAAAGCTCTATCAGCAGATGGTGCTGTTGCAGAGAGCTATGTTCTATGCAACCCAGCATATGGGCAATTTATTCTTTAAAGGATGGTTCATTGTCAGTTGTAATGCAGTCCCTTTGGTTTAATGGAAAGAATATCAGAAAAAGATATCCTTAAAGATGGCTAATTTATACATCTTTATTTCTTAGTTGCAGCTGCAGCTCATGCTCAGTGCCCATGAGCTAGCAAATGCTACTAACAAAAATGTGAAGTTATGGATAAGTCATGTGGCAATGATTTTCCTGTCTCAAAGCAGATGAATAGAAATTTTGGTTTCCACAGACTAACCACATTATCTCAATATTTTTCTACACCATAGCAAAGAGCAACAGAACTCTAAATATAAAGATTTATTCAGCAACATGTGCTTCCTACTCCATTCATGTGCTGAAGAAATGAAAAATCATACAATACCATGTATCATACATATGTAAAATATTTTTACTGTTATGGTTTTCTAGGTCCACGAGTCTCAGACCCGAGGAATTAAGGGCCGGAAGAGGGAAAGATGACAACGACAGGGAGAAGAACTCAAAAAGCGTAAAAATTCACCAGAAGCTCTCAGCAAACTAAAATAAAGATGAAGAAAGAAGACAACTACTGGACATCCCTGAATATCTGGTAAGTTTGTGCTTAGACAGAAGAACTCTGGGCTGCAGTTATTCTTATCTGCTTTCTCTCTTCCTCTAGAAGTGGATCCCCTCATCCCGCTGGGTCCCCCTCGCTCTACAGTCAGCACAAGAAAATGTCAACCTGTCTTCTTCCTCACCCCATTCAGTAAATGATCAAAAATCATCAGTCATTTGGTTTGCAATGAGGGCCTGAAGGACAAATATAATTCCTTTCTTCTGATACCACCGTGTAATAACTATGGGGAGAGGTGTGGGGCAGGTTAATGCCTTTTGCAATCTTTTGAACTGCTGTTGCGGGATCCAGCAGAACACATGTCAGAGCCCCATGTCCTCAGACTCACTGTTTTATTTCAAGATTAACACTTGCTTGAATATTTATGTGGTGAAATGGGATTAAAATCCGACTATAGGGACATAACTGGAACTATAAATCCAATGTGTTTACAACCAATCCTTTTTCTACACTTGAAGAGTCATGGAGATGCTAAATTATTGCTCTGCATCAAGTATAAAGATTGGAAAAGAGGAAAAAAAAAAAGTTACTTACTAACCAAAACCAGGGCCAGCAGTTGTATAGAGGTAGATGATTAACAAGATGAAACACATGTAAAAATCACTGTGAAAAAAGTAACCAATCTGCTTTAATTCTTTCAAGTTACAAGTGTGAAAATAATGATTATCAAATTCCCTATACATTTAGAACTCACACTTTTTCTAGATGAACTAGAGGCAGCATCTGGTGGTAACAAATAAAAATTAATAGAAGAATCAGAGTAATTAAACTCTGTGAAAAAAACCTAAGCTTACCAAATAGATGTAAAATATGTGAATTTTATAATCTGAAAAAAAATGGATGCCAGGCAGTGATGTATTCATTTTTTTCTGTTGCTGTCTGAATCAAACTGAATCTTGGCCAGGGAACATTCAGTGAAGTCTAACATATCTTCACCAGCCACAGGTTCTCCCCAAATACTGATTTCATGTCATAGTTAACAGATAATTTAGCAGAATATAGTAAGTGGTGAGAGACACTGAAATGATTTGTAGATCTGGTTTGGACAAGTCCCCAAAAGGCAGATGCTAGAGAAAATTTGTTAGATCTATTTGCACTGCACATCTTCCTAGAAAAAAGATGTTTTTTACCATGACCACTGATTACTGACTATAGCTGATAGCTCTTTGGTTGCCTTGCAAGTTCTGCTGCTCAATACATTTAATGACTTTTTTCCATCAAAAAAATAAAGTTTAATTTTGATTCCTGACAATGTGGGAGATATAGGAATGTTAACAACCTTTCCTCTCTAGTCTAAAAAAAGCTTTAGGATCTGTATGTGCTACTTCAGGCATGCAATCCTCTAATTTAAGTTTGAAATCTTAAAACATGGGCAGATTCACATCTGCCTATCAGATCACATTTAGGCAAATAATAGGATATTTATTTCTTTATACCCCTAACAATCACTTAACTAACTTAATAACAAAGTAAGTCTTGTTAATTTTTTGCTTGATACTTTACAACTGTAATAACTTTCATCTTCTTTTTTTTCTCCCTACACTTTTCCCCACAAACTACACAAAGCAAGGAATGTATTTCATTTGATCCTTCAAACATACATATGCATCCCACAAAACTCATATTCAGTTTCTCTTACAGCCACCTTTTAGACATAATGTGAGACTTCCTAGGATGATGAAGTCTGGGACAAAATTAACTCTTTCTGATACTTTTTTCCAGACATTCACCCTTCCTGAAATAATCACTTCAGCTGTAGAGTCATTCCCACCTAAGGCTGAATTTTCTAGAGTCTCTACAGTGTGCCATGGGTAGATGTGTTACGACCTTAGAATACTTGGAAAACACCATTAGAGAAAACTGCACATTTCATTTTGTGCTGTGATCATAGTTGAAGAATAGTTAAGAACACTGTGATCCAAATTTATTAATGGCCCTCATAAGATCTGTGATTTTTTAATATATGTCTACAAGATTTTACAAACACAGAAGTTTATGTGGATAGGGATGATGTTTTCAAATAAATATGTATGGCAGTTTTCTGATTAATTTTATTCTCATGAAGTGTTATCACTGATCTGATATTTACAGAGATTCAGATAATAGACTGTTATTTCCCAGGGTATCACTCTGATTAAACTGTACACATATTACTTTTTTTGTTAGCTTACTCAGTGTAACATTATTTTTACAGCAAAATTCTTTCTAAATCTGAAGATAGGTGGTCCCTTGGCTTCAGGTGATTTTGATCGTCCCATGCTTATTATAGAAAAATAATAAAACCATCAGATGTTTATTATAATTTTGTTAATGAGTCTGTTCTCTTAAACCATATAGCATATCTGTTTCACAGACAAGATTCAAAGCTGGCATTTTTTATTGCATCTTTGTGGTATCAAATTTAACTTATGACTTAACATTGTGGGTTTAATGTGATATTTATGGAAGGACTAAGCCTTCACACGACTGTGACAGTGAGTGAGTTCCAGGGGGATCTGCTCTTAACAGCTTTCAGACAGTGAAATCTGGCTTTTACAGCAATGTTCAAGTAGCTACAGTGCATCAATGGTGGCAGCTTCAGAGCTTTTGCAAAGATTAGATGAGCTTCACTGCAAACTCCCTTTTTCGACATTGCACATTCCCTCATAGCAGAAATGCTGAAGCTGACCATCACCACTGGCTTGTTCAACAGCCAAGATATTTTATTGCCACAATTATTTCATTTCAATATATATTAGCAGTTATTGTCCACCTATTTCATTTCCCTTCCTCCTTCAATGTTCATAAGAAAAATATTCTGACCGCTGTTAATGATTCATATTGTCTCACCAAATCACCTTCCACATCATATTTTCTCCTTTTATTTGAAAGCTTTTGAAGTTCACTACAAGTTTTCGAGAAAAAAAAAAAAAAATGTGATTAATACATTCTGTGTGGCAGTGGCATATGAGACTTAAGTTTTCAATGATTGAACTTTCCCCATGTTATTCAGTGGAAATAATCTCTAATCACAATAATCACTATAGTGATTATTTTTTTCCTGGTGTGGCTAGATCCTTCCGCATAATGATTTAAAATGTGGCAAGAAAAAGTCTGGCTTCTATGGGTCAAGAAATAAAGAGCTTTATCTCTTGCTCTTTTTTGAATTGTAGTCACTACGTTGCCTGACATGATGTAACTCTGAAATACATCACGTAAGTAACATACAGAAACATTTAGCCATCTTAGGATTTATTTTCATGTTTTTCTCGAGGATAAAACATTTATTTCCACCCCTCCTAGGACTGGCAATTCTCTGAATCTAACTCTCATAAAAGATCCTTAGTTTCAGATTCCTTTTATATTCAAATAAATAATTTTGCCTATAGATAAAGAGTTTTGCAATGGTTGAAACAGAAGCACATCACTGGTCCTCTTTAGTATGTCCTTTATTGGATTCACCAGTCCTTCCACACGCAGCCACATACCTGCTCCCACTCTTAATTTCGTACATTAATGAAAATGGAAAGTTACTTTAAACTTCAAGTTTAAATCAAAATTATTTTTAGTATAAATTGTATGCACAGAATTCTTTGATCCTCCATGACATCTTTTCATAGAGCATTAGCATAACAAAGAAGAATAAAAGCAGCTGGAAGAGAATGGTTAAGAATTTCTTTGCTGGAGAATTTGAAATGAGGCAGCTGTAGATCCCAGGGATGTGAGAGCTTCATTTCCTTCTGCAGCTATTGAAAGGACTTTTAATGAGGAAAGAGAAGACAGGAACAAAGCATCAGTAGTTCCAAAAGTAGACAGCAGGCAGGATCCATATCCTGCAATTCTGCACTGACCTTTTAAATTAGCTACCTGTTTACTGTTGACTACAGTAAAGTCTGTAGTAATGAATTTTACATTTCTAAAAGGTCTACAGCAGAAAAGATCTCATCTTTGCTTTCTAAGTGCAAAAGACTTCTATATGTGTCAGGAGTTGTGTTTAGAGCTATATAGCTTAAAAATGCTAATACAACCACCTTGGTTGAGCAGCCCTAGCAGTAGAGCTATCTTGAACAGGGAATCAGTAAACAAGTTTGTTTTTCTTTGAGACCTTTAAGACAATATTTAGAAGACCTTTAGGACAATATTTTTGTTTCAGGTGTTTTGGTCATTTATATCCACAGGCCATATCTCAGGTAAGTTTTAAAAAAACTGCATTCACAATCAAAATGTGAGTTTCCTGTCATTTTGTATTGCATTGAATACCAGTTATAAAATGCCTCTGTACTGTATGAGGTCTTAGTTTTATAACCAAGTGACCTTCAGGGGACCAATATACAAACAATGTTTAGGATAGCCAATGAATATTGTCCTTGAGCAATGGTTATCTTAGCTGAATGATAAACTGTATATTTTTATTGGTTTATTATGCATATACAGCTATGATTACACTTTAGTCTATAGCAAGAAGTCCTATAAATATGCTAAAATGGATGTGCTATTCAAATGAATAAATACATTTTTTGCAATAGCAAGTTAACTTGTTACTGAAGGCAGTTTATAAATACACTAAGGAGTATATGATACTGGATTTAAGGGGAAAGTCATACTGAAAAGCTCAAGAGAACATTGGTTTTTGCTAATTTCAAATGCCCAGTCTCTGCTGCCCATTTCGTATGTTACAGAACCATTTTCCATAATGAGTCAACTTTAGGGTCATCTGAAAGTCAAATCTTATGTCTTTAATTATATAATTAACAAATAAAATACTGTGTAATACATTCGCCTTTCGCCTGTATTTCTTCACTGAAGCTTGACACACCAAGTTGAAGAGCAGGCTTTTCAGGTCATCAATCAGATGTAAGGTAAGTAAAGCTTCATTAAATGCTTCTAATGAATTTTGTATTGTATACTTCAGAAATTCAAGAATATAGCCAATTCCTTGGTGTACATCCAGGCAAGCTCCTTTCAACACTGTAGTTTTCTAAAGCAGTAGGTGGAATGAAAATAACACTTTTTTTTTCAGCTGGAACAGCAGAATTTTCATGTGGGAAGGGGAAAGGGGCTTTTTATGGCTCCAACCTGAGCAAGAAACTGTTTGTAAGAAGAATTTCCTATTCCTCTTTAAAATAGCTTGTGTGAATGCAGTTAGTTTAAACATCTCAGTATCTTATTTGGGAACATCTGAAGAGGACAGACGATGATAAGAAAGCAAGCAGGAATTTGGTAGGAAGTTGGCAGGGAAATACTGGAGTTTTGATGAACCATGGCATTTCTGACAATACAGACTCCTTGTGCCTGATGTCAGCCCTTCGTTTGCTGCCATTCATGAGCACTGCTGGGTGCACAGTGCAGATAAGTTTACTTCTGTGCAGAAGGGAGAATATTAAATGAATGTAAAGAAAGCATGCTCCATGGGAGAAAGATTTCATGCTTTTCATTAAGCTACTCAGTAAAACTGACATAGAAATGGCCAGATTTAACATTTTAGGAACTGAGTCCCAAGCCGTGTAGAATAGGATCTCTGCTAGTTAAGACTTATAGGAGTTTTGCCATCCTAGGGCTCTGAGTCACACACATCACAGTCTGTGGTGTTAACACAAACTGAAATCTATGGTATTTTAATTTAATGTGTCAGATTGCAACCTCTGATGGCTAAAGAATGGACAAACTGCCATTTGTGGTGCTTCTGTGAGGGGATGGCAACCTCTGGTCTAAGTGTAAAATGGACGGGTGGAGAAAATTGCTGCCATTAACCATCACAAAGAAATCCAAAAAGGACCATCAGCTTGAAACTTTAAAGTGAATGAAGAAATATACTTGACTTAGGCTATGGTGAACTTTCTTAGAACTTTGTTGAACATAGCATTGTACGAGAAAAGGAAAACATACTATCCTATGACGTCCCCTGTATTTTTTTCATTTTTCCTTCACAAACCATTAACTTAAGGTTTCTAACCATGTGAAATAAAAAAACAAGAAGTGAAATATGTTACTTACAGAGGGACAGTGTAGTTCAATTTACTGGTCCTACAAAGTACAATTTAAAGCTCAAAGCATCTTTTCTGGAGCTTCCAGGATTCCATCAGAAAGAAAAGCAGTATCAGGTCATTTTAACTGAATGTTTGAAAACAGAAAGACCCATCCAGAAGTATGATTTAAATAAGTAGAGGAGACCATGTTTCCCTCTCCAATAAAACTTACCTGCCTGATCCATAATGTATTTCTCTCTTTCTTTTGCATAATAGGAAACAGTGTTTCAGAGACTGACAAACTGAATCACTGCAGAGGGGTAAATACTTATTTGTAGCTAGCATTTGTACAACACTCCTCACCCACAATGTAAAAATAATTTTTATGGCAGGTAAGCATTGCTATTCTATTACTATGAAATAAAACAAAATGCTGATTTGTTCATTATAATAAGGGAAGTAAATAAAAGAGCTCAGGTCATCTGATTTCCCATCCAATCTTTATGCACTGAAGGCTTCAACTGTTTCTATATGTGGTTAATATTCTTTATTGCATCCTGAAATCCACCGTGGGGTTTGTGTCCCAGCTTTCTGGCTTCTATAGAAACACATGAGAGGATACTCTCCAATGAGCACTAACTGATCAAAAGGAAATGTTTTGCTTCTGTAGTAGTTCATAGTTTTGATTAAGCTTGCAACAACAAGACTAATCTAATTTTTGTGGAACGTAGCAACATTTCTCAGGTTCCAAAACAAAAAATAAATTAAATTTAAGTGAAGGCACTGATACACAATGAGATCACATGTATTGCAACACATTAGAAAATGTATTTTACTAGAGGTAACTGTATAAAAACTAACTTGATTACATCAGCTTGAACCACATTCCACAGTAAGCTATTTTCCCTATTTTTGATCAAACTGGTATAACATCATTTAAGCTTGTAACAATATTTTAGAATACAGTCTCATTTTTAAAAGGTGCATAAGTGATGAGATCAGGAGTGCTTAAAATTAGAGGCAATATAATGTAAGGATCTCAGCTTGACTTAAAATGATCAAACCCAAAATGTTTTAATACTGGTATTGCCAAGTTCATATTTGCAGATACTGTTGGAAGGTACAAGTAATTCAAGATTCAATACATTTTTGGCACAGTAATACAAACATTATACATGGATATAAACTTCATACATGGAAGAGGCTAGTGATCCATATCTTGCTATACTGATTAAAAATTTCGTAGAATAAAGATTTGCAAATGGGAAAATAGCTCATGAAAGAGAACCAGGTCACTAATTTGAAATTTATGGTCTTGGTAATGGTGATAAAGATTTAGTTTCTATTCTTCTTAACTGCTGGAAAAAACATACTGTATTTTGTATTTTGTGTAAATTGCCCTCTGCTCTTTCTTCTGCTGAAGAGCTATTATGTTTCCTTTTCACCCTTTCTTGTGTTAACTCTTCATATCCAAACACATAAGGCAATAACGATTTGTGATAAAACAAAAAAGGAGCAAAATAACCACATATTCAGAAATAGCAAATCACTGGGACCATCATCTAACCTGACTTTTCCTTCCTAACCTAACCAGATTCAGTTGTGATGTCACCAAGTTGCCCTCAGGGTTATATTTCTAGTATTCCCTATTCTAAAGAATAGACAGTCTAAAACTTAAGTAGAATTTTATAATGAGACACCAGTAAAATAAATAGCAAACAAGTTATTTTACTGCACATTAAATAACTAATGGAAGGAATAAAGAAGAAAATAAAAAACACAACACATATAAACAAACAAAAAAAGGAAGCCTAAAGTAAAAAATTCATTGCACAAACAAATACAATGAATACGTTGAATTTTAAATGAAATGTAGATTTAAATTGTTAGGACGGCGTAGATCTCTTAGAAGCATGTAATGCCTTTTTGACAAACAAGTGAACGAAAGCAGTGAAATACGGCACCCCTGTGCCCAAGCTGGAAGGTTTATCAAATGCCAGCCACCTCTTCCATCTGTCCTTCCAGCCTGTCTGCATTTTGGCTTTTTAAATTTCTCCCACCGTTCCTTCTGCTTTTCCTTTTTTGTTTGCTTCCTCACCTGTTTCTTTATGGTATGTCACAATATTGAGTTATAACAGACTCTAAAAGTACAGTCACTTCTTAGCTCACTCCTAACCATTTCAAGTTCTTCCAACTTGGAAAAAGAAAAAAAAAAAAAGAAAGAAAGAAAAGGAAAAGTGAGTTAAAAAGAAACAAGGGGGGGGGGGGGGGGGGAAGTGTTGGTTAGGACACTTTTGTTCAGGATTGTTTTTCCAGAAGCAACTCTGCACTACCCACCTTACAGGGCTTTCTTCCTGTAGGTAGCAAAGGAAAAAAACATAAAACGTGAAAAAGATTAATGCCTACAATGTCTCCAAAATATCCTGTTTTGAGAGGTTGTTAAGAATGTAGCAGGTCTCATGTCCTGTGAGTATTTCTCATAACTGACACTGGTCTTCTGTGACAATGTTTGTTCAAACTGGCATAAATTTGAAGCCCTGCTGTATCAAGCCTTGGGCTGTTGAGGGCAGAGCACTTCCATCCACGCAGGGCCATTGCAGTGTGTTCAGAACAATAACCAGTCTTAAAAGGTACTCAGAAATGAAGACCTGTGTGCTGGGAAAAAGACAGATATTCACTAATAATTTTGGAAAGGAGAGGAATCATGCTGCAGTAGGAAGGTAAGTCAGGATTCAGGACAATAGACCTAAGTTACATTAATGGCATTGCAGTACTTTTATAGTCATAAGACTGATTTTGTCTTCACATTGTATTTGTTACCTACATGGAGGATTTTACTAGGAAAATTCCTAAACAGTGCTCTGTATTTCAGCTTTCCATCTCAGGTTTGCCAGAAAATCCCTGCAGTCCTATCTCAAAATGTGCTGAGGATCCTGGACTTTCCACCACATGCCCAGGTGTTTCTCTCTGCTAAGCTCTGCAGAGACAGAAGTCCAGGCCTCAAAGGCACTCTGATTGTACCAGAATGATACCACTCCTGCACTAATTATCTCCACCTGTTGATAGGACCTGCTATTTTGGCACAATATGATGTCGATGTACATAACTGTTTCTGATTCTTGGACTAACTTGGTATTAGTATCAAGATATTTACCCAGAGTAGACATGTTCTAAATGACTTTGAGCAGATTGCATGGCTACTACAACAGGAATCAAAGGCATGGGAAAACCTTCTACCTAATATCAGATAATCCTTTAACTTTACTACAGATATCGTAACATCTATATGAATGCTGCATTGGGTTCAATGCAACCAAGTTAAAGACTTTTCATTCTTTTTTCTGTGTATCATCATATTTATCTCATGACATTAATGAGTATAAAAGGAAAAAAAAGTGAGTCCATGCAACCAGCACCCCTGTTTCCTCCGTACTGGGGACTAGGGAGAACCCTCCTCTCGGGAAAACTCTATGGAGGAATAAGCATCATGCCAGCACAAACCATTGGTGGGACAGATTGGGGAAAGATGAAGCCAGAGTGCCCGTTGTTGAATGTCCCAGGGCATGCTGCGGCAATGGATGTACATAGTTACACACTGAAACCACAGTCTGTATGTATATAGGGAGAAAAATCTCTTTTCATACATGGCTTGAATGGGGAGATACCGAGCACCGAACTGACTCCCGAGTCCTCAGCACTGAACAAATTAAAACAACAAAATTACTCCAGCAGAACTGATTCATAATGCTTCAGTGAGGGAAACCTATCATAATGCTAAAATGCAAGTAAAGGAGAACGCAGAAGGCATATGTTATCATTTTTCCAGCTGCCTGACAACTGTCATTGTAAAGCAATCTGGGGTCACTGTTTCTGGTGGAAATATCAACAGGACCTCAGGAGAGTCTGCTGCAACTGGGCTTAGAGTTTTTCTTATGCTTGAAAGGTTGTAAAAAAAGTCACAACCCCTCTGTTGAGGCCAGTATGGTGTTTTCTGTGCTGGTTCCTGATACCACAATGCCACAGAGATGAACCTTTTTTATTGTGAGCCCACCAAGCCACTTGTAAAGAGTTAGGGCAACAAATAAGTTCATAAAACACAAGTTTTTACCATACACTTGTTGATCCCAGACGAATACCCTAGGATAGTCTAAAGGACTTTTTGCCTGCTAACATTTATATACTAATGCCTAAAAAAGATTTTGAATAAGTATTTCAGTAATGTTGCATAGTAAGGATGTTTTTTAATTGGAATTTGCCTGTCTGCATATTATGGTCATTAGTGAAGATTTTTTAAATGAGATCATTTATTGTTGAGAAGACAATAAATATGTTTGATTTGTATATGTGCTCTTGTAAAGTGATATACTTATCTATAATTTTCTTTTGATATTATTTGTTGCAGCAGCTAGGAGCAAATAATTTACTCCTAGACTGTGGTCTGGTTTGTTTGTTATTTTTTTCAGACATCCCACAATATAAATGGTGGAACACATAGGGCTTGGCATATAAGAGATAGTTTAATTCAGAAGTTTTACTAACAAAATTACCAAATAATGGGTTTGACTAAAGCTAAACTTATTTTTCCCATCATATTTTCCTCATACATATATATATAAATATCAAACCCTGTCTGTTTGTACAAAATGTTCTACTCTATTTGTTTAGTTAGTTAGTCATTTGTGCATCTGTTGATTTATGTCTGGAACCATGTAAAAAATAACAGGTCAATGAATGGCTTTATTAAAAACATAGTAAATGGTTCCCTCTCATTCCTCCATCCCATTGTCAGAGTAATCAGCAAGGATGTAGGTGGATTCAGTCCAGTGCCTTCCTCAGCCTGAAGCAATTTAAATTTGTACCTTCTAATTTAATTCCCTGCAGAATATCTGAGTGGGTTTCCTTCAGTCCCTTTTACTAGAGATATTTCAGAGATGTATTTATCCCATCATTCTTTAACTTGGAAACTGGGACATTTCTAATAGAGCTGTGACTTGGAGACAGGCATCGTTTGCCATTAAGGTGTTACCATGATCCTTTGCACAGTGTGGGCCTGGGGCAACAGGTGTCCTCCAGACAATTGCTAGGCATAGCTGGGATTAGCAGTGGGATTCTTCCCAGTGGGCAGATTGGATCTTGCCACCATTTTTTGGAAGATAAGAGAATTTAACCATATGGATACAATCCGTAAAGTTTCTGTTGGTTGAGATCTGTTTTGACTGCCGGCACACTTGTAAACTGGAAGAGCCATGCCAGATCCAGTGGCCAACTGACGTGAGGAGGGAATGACCAGTTTTTAGGAACCTCAGTTTTGCCTGAATCTTATGGAAAGAGTGGACATATGACACCTTAACTCAATTTTTTGAAGGTGTATAAGAAATATGGGGGACACATACAAGCTGAGGTGATGCCACAGCCTTTTTATTTCCTTTGGACAGTTCTGCCCAGAAAGCCTTTAACAGCCTTCCCTTGTTTTTTTGTTGTTTCGGGTTTCTTTAATCCATCTGAGCACAAGGGGATGGTGTGTACCACATTAGATATCCTACACACTCTGTATATTTGTAAATGTAGAGTTTCAGAATAGTGGCAACCAATCACTCATTGAAGCCATTAGCTCTGTGTGACAAGACCATAAATATACTTGTTTGAAGACAGATATACCCTTTCATTTCCCAAAGCATGTCAATAAAAACTGCCTCTAACATTGTAAGCCAATGTTCATAGAAAAATAATGCTGAAAAGCATCGAAATATAGTGGAATCAAAATGCTAGTGAGAATCTGTGAAGCATCCACAGATACTTTTGCTTGTTATTGCTTTGACTTAGTTAATGGTAATATATTGTTCCTGACAAAAGCTTTTCCTGACTCTTGCCATAGACTTCCAGCTAAGGTAGAATAAATGTCCCTGAAAACACTGTCACAAACAAGAGAGCCCTTTATGAAGGACAAAGCATTGATTCTTTTATGTTTTCATTATTTTGACATTGATCAGAGCAAGTGCTGTATGAAGTTTGGTGATACTTCACACGTAGATGCAAACCAGTGCATAATTCCTGCAAAGTTACACATTGCTCTATACAGAAAAGCAGAACATATAAAGATAGTGCTTGATTTGATGCAAGAGCTTTTGAACTGAAGATTCTAGATTGCATTATTTTTTGAAACCATTAATAAAATTACCCTAATAGAATATTATATACAATACTTAGTCATACTTGTTTCTTCAAGGGATTCCTACTGTAAAATTCTTGAAGATTATTTGAATAATAAACCAGAAAAACTGTTTTTTGAAAGTGGAAGAGAGAATCATTAACTATTTTCATGTTCTGCAGCTAAAATCAAAATGGAATTTATAGTAAGCATTTCAGTCCTCGGAAATATTTGTATCTTTTAGTGACAGTACATGATACTTGAGAGATGTACCCTATGACTTGCAGAAGATTAAGGTTTGATTTACAGAAGAGGTATGGTACCAAAGTCCTCTTGATATCTGGACCCCAGTGTTCAATGAATGCGTGCATGTCATGCTTCTTCTCATGTGTGCTTACTGGATCATGAGTCCTGGTGAAAGCAAAAGGACTCAATTCGTTCTTTCTGTTGAGCAGTCAGGTGGAAGGAAGAAGAGATTTGTCCCTGTCATCTTAATTTTCTAGATGCAAAGGGAAGTTGTCCATCATAAATGAGCTGATGTGTTAAAGAAAATAATAAATTCCAATTTTGGTTGATAGCAATTGTGACATCTAATACTTAATTCTAAAAGGGATGCAGCAATTGTTATTTTAATTAATTTCATTTCCTATTAAATTATCTTACTAAAAACACCAATTTATCAACTAATTTCATTTTCAATTTAGTAAAAACAATGATTTTTAACATTAGATCCCAAGGTCATTGATATTAAGGGAAGTACTGTGCAATAGCCATTATTAGTTAAGTACTGCTTTGAAACCAGCTTGAAATTTCATTGCATATTTCGGAGGCCCATGAATAATACTTAGTTTTTAAATTGTTGGAGCAATTATTTTTATTTTTTTTCATCAAAATTGTATCTGCACATTTTTAAAATCTTAACAGAGGAAAAGTGATGCAGCTTACATTCACTACTGTAGTTATTGCTACATAAATTGGTGGGCTTGTAAAGATGGGTCTAAATTGCAACAATTAAAACAGCCTCTAACCAGTCAGAGTGTTGATAGAGATACATCTGAAATTTGTAACTATAGAAGATACAACAGAGTTACATTCAGAACACTGAAGAAACCTTTACTGGTTTTAAAAGATTCAAAGAGAAATATTCAAAAGCAACGAGGTAGAACAAATTTTGCATTCCAAGTTCAGACAAAATTTTTCTATTACAGAGAAATTTTCTCTTTATATTTTACTTCTGACAGAAGACCTAGTCTCTTAAATACTGAAATTTTATGCAATAAAAAATTATGTTAGAATTTTTTTCCCCATTAGGAACATCAAGGTGAAGTATTTTGTTGAATTCTTCTGATGTTAATCTATAATTGATTGGAAACAATACGTCATTGTGCAAATGGGAAATACAAGAGCACAGGAAGGCTTAGATTACTGTTGTACCACTCTGCCCCTTTACCTGGAGTAGTTCAGTCAGTTTCAGATGACTGAAAAGAAATTGCAGATTGATTTCATAGCTTCACATCCCCCCTGTTTAAGCTTTCTCCTGCATTTGGAACAGGGCAAGCTCTGTTCTCTTCAGTCAGACAGACATATGAGCACTTACAGTAATAGTGACCCTAACCTTCATTTATCATGACAATAGTTTGCATTTACTGTAATAAAGACCTTTCTAAAAATTAAGACAGACTTTTTTTCAGTTTCCAGGTTTTGTCCCTTATCTTTCATTCAAAAGTACCTATCAACTTGCAGAAAGAAATCTTAAAGTCCACAGTGGACAAACTGGCTGAAAAAGATCTGAAATACTGATCCATTATCAAATATAATTCACTCAGTAGTTATGCTATGTGGATACTTTCTGTATCTAATTTACTGTCACCTCACCTACTTGCATGGGCATTGAAACACTTATTAATGTCAGCATTTTGCTTGAAGATGAGCAACAAGGACTACCTTCCTTCTCTTTTTCTGCTTTAATGGTACTGAGTTGTGATTTGTAAATCTTTACAGTGCATTATTGTATTGTAATTAGAACTACAGGCCAAATCACAGGGGATGGTTAGCACTGTAGTATCAAACCACCCTGATGTAATCAACTAGACTGCTTCTGTCAGATCCAGGAGCACTTGCTTAATAATAAGATTTGCATGTCAACACCCAGAATGTATGTTAAGTGCTACCTACTTCATTGCAGACCTCCTGATTTACTGAAAGCATAGGTTAAAAAATACGTACATTTTTGCCATGTTAACCATGGGCAAGATTCATTTTTTTTATTTTTTCCTAGTGCTGACGTTGGAAGGCCTTTGTTCGCTTTAGTGTTCCTTTCTAGAGCAAGGCTATAATAACTGCAGGAATAGGGAATGCCAAACCTGCTGAATAAACACAAATGTCTTTTCTGTTTCTAGAGGAACAAAGCTCATTTCAGAGTGTCACAGAACAGTCAGGGTTGGAAGGGAGCTCTGGAGACCATCTAGCCCAACCCCCTGCTAAATCAGGTTCTCTTAGAGCAGGTTGCACAGTCATGTCCAGGTGGGTTTTGCATGTCCCCAGAGGAGACCCCACAGCCTCTCTGGGCAGCCTGTGCCAGGGCTCTGGCACCCTCAAGGTAAAGATGTTTTACCTCATATTCAGGTGGAACTTTCTATGTTGCAGCTTGTGCCCGTTGCCCCTTGTCCTGTCGCTGGGCAGCACTGAGAAGAGCCTGGTCCCAGCCTCTTGACACCTGCCCTTAAAATATTTGTAGATATTGCTAAGATCCCCTCTCAGTCTTCTCCAGGCTAAACAGATCCAGCTGTCTCAACCTTTCCTCATAAGGGACATGCTCCAGCCCCCTCACTGTCTTCATGGCCCTCTGCTGGACCCTCTCCAGCAGCTCCCTGTCTCTCTTGAACTGGGGAGCCCAGAACTGCACCCAGCACTCCAGATGTGGCCTCACCAGGGCAGAGCAGAGGGGGAGGATCACCTCCCTTGACCTGCTGGCCACTCTTCCCCAAGGCACCCCAGGATCCCATTGGCCTTCTTGGCCACAAGGGCACACTGCTGGCCCATGGGCACCTTGCTGTCCACCAGACCTCCCAGGTCCTTCCCCACAGAGCTGCCTTCCAGCAGGTCAGCCCCAGCCTGTACTGGTGCATGGGGTTGTTCCTCCCCAGGTGCAGGACCCTGCACTTGCCTTTGATGAACTTCATGAGATTCTTCCCTGCCCAACTCTGTAGCCTGTCTAGGTCTCACTGAACAGCAGCACAGCCTTCTGGTGTACTTTGTATCCTTCTACTCATCATGCTTTACTCCATTTGTGCCCACCTGTGTAGGCTTGTCCCAAGGAAACAGCCATGGGAGGAGGTACTGAAACATTTGGTGGTTGAACATAATCATTTTACACAGAGACTGCATTGCATCCTCTTGTTTCTGATCCTTCTAACAACAAAAATTGCTGATCCTCTCTCTTGCAATCACTGGTATTAATGAATAACCTTCTTTGCATCAGAAACATCTCCCTTCTTACAGAGCACACAGCTGCGTGACCAAAACACTGACATTTACAATGTGTTAATGTGGGGTGGAGGGAAACATGGCTTAATTCTAAACCATTAATGTCCGATTTAAATCTGATTTAGAGTATTGGATGTGATTAAAACTGATTATAAATGAGAAGCTTCTACTTCATTCAGTCTGCTTAATGTTTTAACCTCTACTATACAGGATTTTTACTTTTCAACAATTCCTCATTTTAAGTCTTAACAAGAGGCTTTCATAAACCACCTTGCACGCATTTGGTTGTGCAAGCAACAAAAGAAATCACGAGCTACCATTTTCCAAAAGAACCTTAGGTTCAGAGATTTCATTTACTCATTTTTCATGTAGCCCATATATACATTTGTGTGACTTAATCTTCAGGGTTTTTTTGCCCTTTGTCATAGGAGAAAATAAAAGCCAAGGATAAAAGGGATCAAACTACCAGCTATTTTTAGCGGTTCATAAATGATTTAGGATCAGGTTGTCCTTTCCAAGCTCAGAGCCACAGAAAAGAGGGCTACACATCTGGTTGTGGCTCACTTGTTCCAAGGGCTGCCCTATGCAGTATGTGAGCTGACTACACCTTAGTGGAACATTAGAAAAGCAGAACAGAAGTTTAGCTTGAATTTCTATGTCATTTATTTTCTTTCATCAGGACAATTACAAGCCCAATGGCAAAGAACTGAATCCCTCATCTGCAGATCATCAGAGACTTCAGCAAAGGAATTCCCAAGTTACTCAGACTCTTCATTTGCTCTTTAGTAAATAGCAGGTACAACCAAATTTGGCCCCTATGAAAAACATAATCTCCTAAAAGAAAGTAGCTCAGACTTCAGAATCTCGGCCTCTTTTTTTGGAATAAAGCATGGAATTTCTTTTGTTTTTTTTTTTTTTTTTTGCCATGTCCACTTGCAATACTTAATCCTGTGACTTTATCCTCCACTTCATGGCAGTTGCAGCCTCTTACATCTCTGCTATCTACTCTCAGCATTCCCAAAGCAAAGTTCAGACTTTGATTTAGAATAAATTTTATTATAGATAAGCCAGTTTGTACACTGTGATTCAATGCTTTCATTATTTTTTTTTCCTCAGAATCTTGTCTCTTGACTAGGAACCAGATTCTTCTGAAGACTCGGATGCATCTTTGTTCTGGCTTTGAAGCTGGCAAATCCTTTCACTACCATCATCATACAATCTTTGAAGTCCAAAGGGTCAGCAAAATAGAATCTGTTTTTCTAGATATGAAAATGAATGTCTGTATATATTCACTAGTACCCTTTTAATATAAGTAGAAGTGTAGCAAAAAAACTTTCTATGTTTGGAAACAAACCAGGTAAATCAGGCATATGAGTGGGCAGGTGCCTGGTATGCCCAGATGGCACAGTTTTAAAAAATATCTCCAATAATTGCCTTAGACCCCCATAAGTGACAGATTCTTTGTGTGTGTTATCCCTCAGAAATATTCACATGCTCATACCTGCTGGAAGCAGAAGTCATCATCCATGGCAGACTACTTCCCAAGTATACTAAAGATCTGTTCAATTTTCAGTGCTTGAAAAGCAGGTGCTTCTCAAAGAGCTATCTGGTACATCTGTTTAGAGGCAGATGAATCAATAAGACAGTGCCTCTTGGGCAAGTATTCTGACCTGCTTGAAAAACAGGTCACTGTCAAGGGTGCCTCCAAGGCATAGTCTGTTCAGCCAGCATGCACACCAGCTTCAGAAGCTGGTGGCATGGCAGGTTTGTTTTAAAATGAGCTACTAGGCAAGTAACTGCACTCAGGACTGCAGGGTGGAAACTTGTTCAGGCAACCAGTCAAGTCAGTCTGTTTTAAAGGTCACACAGGCTGTATAACAGCGAAGACCTCATTACCATATTATATATGAAGGAATGACTTGTTCGTGAAAACTGAAGGAAAAGTGGAATGGCAAACTTTGGATGCTGATCAAAGACAGAAAATCCATCTCTTTTGCAGCTCTTATAGTTGTTTTTTCCAGATTTCTTCCATGGGTTGCCATAGTTACTATTCAACGTAGGAAGTTACTCGAGAGGCAGGTGAGCGGTATGTTGCTCTGTCTGCCTTTCGTGTACTGCTATGTCTGCTCTGTTGGTATCAGGCTACCTTCACGTTCTGGGCTGTGCTCCCAGTACAGCACCAGCTCACCTATCCGGTACAGCAAAACTGATTGTGTCTTTGGTAGTTTCTACATGACAGGTTTATTTTGACAAATTGATGCTTCACAAATAAAACACTATCATAAGATGGTGGAATATAAAGTACACTGGGATCTGCAGAAATGTAGGCATCAAAGCATGTCTGCCTGCTGTACCATTGCTGTTGGTTGTTCACTATTTTTTCTGATGCTTTCAGTCACTCTTCCTCCAAAATCTGGCCTGAATATAAACACATTTTTTCACTTCCAGTGGCTTATAAAGGCTCACAAAGATCAGTAACTCAAAATTCTTGTGGCACACTGACTTGAAAATGTTAAGATACCATTGTCTGACTGCAGATCATTTGGATTGATTCCTTGCCATGTATGGTTTTATCACTTTTGTTTATTTTATAACCAAAGCATTTGATTTAAAAAGTTCAGTGTTTCTATATAGAAGAAGTTACATACGTATTTATGTTCCTCTTTATCTACCCCCAGAAGCCAGTAAACAGAGAATATGTATTACACAGTCAATAGGAAGGGTATCCAACCAGTTGCTCAGCAGTGAAATTCCTAAAACAAAAATTCATTTCAATAAAATTATGACACCATTTTAATTCAGCAATATTATGATTTTATCCAGACACAGCGTGGTATATCCCATGCCATTTGTCAGAAGCAGTTTGGAACTTTTAAGAGCAGAAGACCACACATGCCACTTTTTGACCTCAGCTGCAAAAACTTTGTATATAATTCTCCTACATGCTTTTATTCTGCATGACTGGATTAATGACTACAAGAATAATAGGCCTCCAAGGTGATTTACATACATTGATTAAATGTCAGCATTGAAATGCAGTAGGTTCTGTTGCTACAGACACTGAGAACAAAGACAGGGAGATTGTAACCATAGGTTAAACAAGTTACTTATCAATTCTTTTTAGCATATAATTACATTTTCTTGTTTTACCAAAAGGATATTCAAATAATAAAACATTTGGAAAGTTGTACATAAGTTATTCAATCTTGCAGTTGCAAGACATATTAAGAATTCTTTTACTGTATGCTAATGTGTACAGTACACATAAAGCTGGGGAAAACACTAACTTTTGCAACATAAGAGAGAATTCAAAACGTTCGTGGAATAGTAAGTGATTGATATCAAAGGAAATAAAAATAAAACCTTGTGTCAGTATAACTTAATAAAGAGACTGTAAAAGTGGATTAGATTTTTACCTCTTCAAAATATTTGAAAAACGTGATTATAGCATAGAGAGAGGTTGTTCAATTAAACCTCAATGAAAATGTTAATTTTCTGTCATTATCAGTATACATTAAATATCCATCCTAACCACCACGTCAAAGTGCCTAATAGCAAATTCTCCTAGGAGTCTAAACAACCCATGAGTGAAAAAACTCCCTTCACAAAAAACTTAAAAAAAAAAAAAAAAATCAGTGACCCAAAATGTAAAAACTACTGCATGCTTCAATACAGTGCTGCCTCCAAATTTCAGTCCCAACCTATGCACAATGCATCATATTTTGCATTACCCACATATGATGTGTTAAATACAGGTTAAGCAGGTCTGCGCTATTACAGTCAGACAAACCCTGCTTGACTACTGATAGCAATTAATAATTATGGGATACTATTGTGTTCATCTGAATAATTTATGCAAATTTAAAGTGATGATTGATTCAAGTATATCTGAAAGGATGAAGCTTTAGGATACACACATATATACATAACAATGCACTATTTATGTTTTTGCCTAATCAGTACAATTTAGCATGTGATGAGTCAGCAAGATATTTTTCCTACCTATCCACACTGACTAAATCAGAGATTGAGAAACTTTAATAGATTCTTCCTGTCACTACAACTACCTTATTTTGATCAAAGACCAAAAAGATGATATGTCACATTGCAAGCAGTAATAATAAAGAATACTGAATAGATAAAAATTCAGGGAGTTGAGCTAGATAAGTAATGAGTATAGAAAGGGGCGGATGTCTTGATGTCTCTGAACCAGCAGAGAAACAACTGGTGAAAAGTTGACTTGTAAGCAGAAAAAACCAGCATATTTGCTCTGAAAAGATTAATTCACTCAGGATTGAGGATTGAGATAGCAGATGTGCATATTTTAAAAAGGGAACATACACCACACCATTAAAAAAACAAGGGGAAAAAAAAAACCAAACAAAAAACACGTAAGGCTGTTATTGTTCAGAATTTGTGTATTGTTAAAAAATTGCTTTCCAGATTGATAGCTGATTAATAAGGCTCTTCAGCAACCTATGTGGATGTATGTATATAGAACTGTATATTGTATCACCATGTCAACCCTTGACTTGAAGGGGTGAGTGGCTTAAAAAAAATAAATCTCATGTGTCAGTATTACAGAACTTATTCCTGACTCACTTCAGAAATCATTCTGTCCCGTGATCTTTTCCAGCTCCTGATGTTTCTGAATGATTTTTCTGTTTACTCTGGTGATGAATGCCAATAAGTACAACACACTGGATAATTACATCTCCTGTAATGGCTGGTCTTGACTCCTTCAGGGACAGCAAGGGGCCATGATCCCCAGTTATGAGAGGATACTTGAACGGTGAAATAAGCTTTACCAAATCTGACATTTATTTTTAGCATCATAAAAATTATTTGGGAGGATGATGGGAAAAAGGCAGACGGCTTATAAAGACATCTAATAGTTAATTTCCACTTGTTCAGAAAAGAAAGAGGCTCCCGGAGGCTTATAGTGCATTTGGTATTTATTGAACTTTAAGCTACAACCAACAGGCTGGTTAATAACAATTCATGCAGTTGTCAATCTTTTTGACCAATGTCATCAATATTTCACGCCGCCAAATAACAACAATTAAGAACCAGAACTGGAAGAAGCACTCAGGGCAAAAGTGTTTCCAACACTATAATGAAATCGACAGTCTAGGACAGACATTTCCAATGGGCATTCAGAGAAAGGTTTTCCTCTGATTTTCTCTTCAAAACAGTGTGAATCAGTGTTCTTTGTTACACATCCAAAGCATTCACACACTGGACAAATGTAATTATCTTGACTGATAAAACTCAAATAAGTATATTTTTTTGAATGCATGTTAGTTAGGTAAAATAGAATTTTAACCTGAAAACAATGCCTAGATTTTTATAAAGAGTACAAATTTTTAAGTGTAAATTGAGCATTTACATTTGGGTAAATGTTTACACTCCACATTAGCTGAGATGCCTGCCCTCCAGCTGAAAGGAGTAAAAACAACCAATTCTATAAATCCTTTTTTCAAAAACTTCATTTAAATGTTCATAGTTCACATTAAACAGGCCATACCAAGAGTTCTGCTTCCAATTACAAGCGTAGTTGTAGGCATCAAATCTTTTAATGGTAACCAGCAATGTCTAAAAGAAGTATAAAGGAAAAAAGGAGCTATGCTCCTCCTACATTAAATGACTGAAGTTTTTACCTTAAAATTTTACTTTAATCATAGTTAAATACAAATACTTAAAAATATTTATCTAGGTGTTTTTAAAATGACATTTTAAAAGTACATTTATGTGTATATACGTTCTAACTTTAGGTGGATAAGACTATACTCATAATTAAACCTACCCAGGATCAGTAAGCATCAGCAATTCTGCCGTAAAGTTATATATCTACCAAGATTTTCAAACTGTGTTAATTTACACGTTTCTTCAAGCCCACTCTTCTGCCATGTCCAACACACATTTCTATATTTCTCCTGAGCTGTAACTTGAAGTTACAAAAATGATCAGGTAGGACCGAAATAGCAGCCTTAATACCTGTTTTGGTATTTGTTTCTTTTGTAGAGAGCTCCAGCACAGCTTTTTAGCTCAGAGGCTTTTTATTTGATGCCATTGAAGAAAAATGAAGGTAAAGGCTCCAAGTAAATGTCAAAGTCCATACCAGCAGACAACTTAAACAAATTCACAGGAGTGCAAACAACTTTACAACTTCATTGTGCTTTTAAAGGTGTAGTATAAATCCCTATGTCATAGAGGCTTATAGTATATTCTGCAATAGTTTTCTGTTTTCTATTTCAAGGACTCCTAATCTTTTGGACTTCTGAAACAAATGGAAGTGTTTTAATAAAAAATGGGTTCATTAGAGCACAGGAAAATACATTTTTATTACTAAGCTACAAAAATCAACAAACAAACAAAAAAACCAAACAAAAAAAACAAAACCCAGAAGAATGATTAAGAACTACAAGTACCTGGGAATACCATGTAATGGAAATAAGTGAAAATTAATAGGGAGATTTTAAAGATGTATATTTTCATGACCATTACTCTTTAAATGGAAAAGATATAGGCATCACACTCTCTTAGGTCAATTTTAAAGTAGATTAAAGATTTATTTTACTTACAAACAAAAGTCACTACAAATTTGAAGAACTTTTGTGTATCACAGGTAGAAAACCTGTAACTGAGACAGGGGAAATATGTATCTGTCCTGTAAGGATCACTTTGATAATATTGGTAGTTTAGCAGTAGTAGCAATATTCACAATTAAAACAGTTATATGCATTGCACATAAGCATTATGTGGGTGTTTACAAACATGTCAAATAGAGGAGAAATGAATGTGAATTTTAAAAATTTCTAGTAAGGATCAGGGGTTCTATGTTTTACATATTACAGGTGTTAAGTTTACCTCTTAAGTTTATTACTCTTTTTATTATCTTTCAGGTTCCACTAGTGTGGAATAAAATAAAAAATTACTAAAATATAAAGATCAGATATGTGAGAAAGATCTTCCAAAGAAGTTTTCTTGCAGTAATAGACATATTGATGACGTTTCTTTCCTAAATGCATACAAAGACCTCATCTGGGACCTGGGATATACTCCTTAGTGTAACAGTAGAAACACAGGCCAGATATCTGAAACTGTACAGGTGAGAGAGAGATTGACCACAAAATTCTAGATTGAACTAGTTGGTTTAAAGTAATGGTTCATCCTTACAATGGTGAGAATTGCTTATTCCCCAAGGGACAATACTTTATTCCTATTTTTCTTGCTGCCAGTCTGTAGCTGTGTCATTAAACTATTGATGTTTCTGTCCTCTCCATGGTTACTAATTTTCTTTCCTCCTCCTGCACATGTGTCTTGCTGACTAAAATACTTGGCTACTTGGCCCTTAACGTCTGTGGAAATTTTCAGTGGTAGGACTGAAATTCAGTGTTTGGTTAGGATTTTCCCCACATTTTTTTTCATTCAACAGACAGAATGTAGAATTCTGAATTATTCAGTTTTTTTCAAAGGGAGGGTTAAAATTCTGTCACACAAGAAAAAGAATTCTTTTCTCCTGATTGTTGTGGCTGTGAACCTGATCTGTCTTGAAAACAGGCCTGCACATAGATACAGAGGTATAATATACAGAGGTCTGTGATTCCTACCAACCATTCTTGCAGTTTCAGAAAGATCTGAAACAATGTGGGCTTTTTAGATTGTTTTTTGTTTTGTTGTGGTTTTGGGGGTTTTTTTTTTGGTTGGTTTTTTGGTTGGTTTTTTTTTTTTTTTTTTTTTTTGGGGGGGGGCAGCCAGAATAAGAAGCTTTTAACTTCTGCTTTCCTGCTGAAATTTTCAATGTAAAGTAAATCTGCAGGAATGACTATTTCAAGTCTTTAGTCAAAGAGGGAAAAGAGCAAACAGTTATAGGAAGTAAGAATTATCTCACTTAGGCATCTCTCCTACCCACAAGGAAATCTCATTATTAAAATTCTACTTGGGAATTAGATTAGCAGTTATGAAGCTTTAAGGAGTTGGGACGTCTTGTAAAGATCTCTTCTGTTAAACGGAATAGCTGAGATGTGCCAGAAAGTTTGAAGCAAAAAGTACTGCATTCAGGAAGGTGATTCTTTCTTTTTGATCTGTTTCCAAGGTTTGCATTTATTGCGGTTTAACCCCAGCCAGCAGCACAGCCCCACGCAGCCACTTGTGCTCTCTGCCAGCAGAATGGGGAGAGAATGAGAAGAAGAAAATTGAGAAAACTTGTGGATTGAGGTAAAGACCATTTAACTGTTAAATCAAAAGCTGTGTGCAAGCAGAACAAAATATGGAGTTCACTACTTCCCATTGGCAGGTAGGTGTTTATCTACCCTCAGCAAAGCTGGGATCTATCCTGTGTAATGGTTAGCTTTGGAAGACAAACACCATCATTCCAAACACACCCTTTCCTCCTTCTTCCCTTTTAGAGGAATGAAGGCAGTGGGTTGATTAGCATTGATAACCTGCAGCTGTGGCCTTGCCTAGAAGGCAGTGGGTTGATTGACATGGATGATGTGCAGCTGTAGCTCATTCCTGCTAAGTGGTTAAGTAGCCCTGAGGGGGGGGGGGGAGCAGAGTGGTCTGGCCTCTGGGGGAAGGACAAACATCAGGGACAGTGGAATCTGACTGATGGTAAAACCTTTCTGCAGCCTGATAGCTTGCTTGTGCCACAACAGTTGGTGCCCCGTGTGAGGCTGACTGAGTTGGACTCTGACTGTGACATTCCCCCAGCTGTTATTGTTGAGCATGGCATCATATGGTGTGGGATATCTCTTTGGTCAGTCAGGGTCAGCTGTCCCAGCTGTGCCTCCTTCCAGCCTCTTGTCTCCCTCCCCTCCCCAGCCTCCTTGCTGGTGGGGAGAGGTGAGGGGCAGAGGCTACGATGCTGTGTAAGCACTGCTCAGCAATAGCTAAAGCATTGGTCTGTCATCAACACTGTGTTCAGCCCAAATCCAAAACAGCACCCTACAAGCTGCTACAATGAAAATGAACTCCACCACAGCCAAAAACAGAACAGCACAGAAACATTCAGTCACTATGAAGTGAGGGTTAGGACTGTTGAAAAAGTTTCTCTCCTTTCCCATCTTTCAAATTTGAACTCCAAATAAAGGGTTACTTTATTGTTTCCCAGCTGTCTTTGTGCTCCTGTAGGTGGATGGTGCAATGCTTCAAATATTGCGCTAAGTATGCAGTTAATAAATACTTGCTAGCTGCTTTTATCTCTTGGGAAGGTAAAACATAAAAAAGGTATTAGGTGCCCCAGGGTGATCCTTGATAGTGAATCCCTGTGTTCATGTTGAAATGAGTCAAGACAATTTAATGGGGCTGAGGCCAAATACGTTCCAGATTTACGACACTGGATGTTGTAGCTTTTAGGGAACAAGCAAATGGAGAAAGAACATAAACAGATGTGGTACACTAGCATGCGGTTTAGGGTACCAAGCAAAGCTTTTTCACAAATAACACTATGAACATTTTGCTAACTGTGCTATTTGTGTTTCCTTTTTGACTACATGAAATACCAACATTTCAGGATCTCTTTTGGACTACCTTGCATCAAGAAAAGGCACATTGCATGGCACAGTAAACTGAACTGTTAGTGCATTGGGTCAGCAAAATCTATCATTTTCTCTCTAGAGCTAGAGTCTACAATCTAAAACCTACCAACTAGCACTCCATAGAACACATTTCCTACTACATATTCTGTTCCTAGTTGTGAGGCAGAAGAAGATTTCTCTGTGTGCAGAATCTGTTATAAGATTAAAGGCAATTTGTCTGCCCACACAGACCTGCAATTCAACATAAGTTACTTCTTCTTATTGTGGAGGAGCCAGAGCCAGAGGAAGGGAACCTCAGCAAATTAAGTTTCTGAAATACTAGAACAGAGCAAGCTCAGCAGCTACAAAGAGTGTGTTTCAAATATATATTCTTACTATACTTGAGGTTTGGAAAGGTTTGAAAAGCAGTATGTTTGAAAAGCCTTCACTAAGGAATATGCAGGGTCTAAGCAACATATAACTTTAAACAGAAAATCTACAAAGATAAAGCCACTGGTTTCTAATTATAAAAAGGAACTAGAAGTTTTCATCTTTTTTGCATTTTCACCTAATGATCTGGTGGTTTATGAGAGCAATTTGGAAAAGATTATGTCCTTGCTGCATGTAAATTAAAGGCTGATTTCTATTTGCTTGGATTGGTTAAAATTTCTAAATTACGTCAATAGAAAAGTCATCTATAAGAGCTAAGATGGCAATTTTTGGGAGACTAAGGAAAAGGAAAAAAAAAAACCACTGAGGATTCCTCCAGTCTGAGGAATCCAGAGTAGAATATTTTTAGGACATTATAGCTTTTAAATCCCTTTATATTTTATCTGCTTCTCCAAAACTTTTTTTCTGACCAGTATGCAATCCTGTTCTACTTGATAAGTTTAGAAAACAGACACTAGTTATTCAGATTTTCAAGAGCTCAACTCTTCTATAATTAAGATCTGAAATTGCCTTCACTGAAATAATACTATCTGTAATAGGAGCTTGATTGAATCGGGAATAGGCTACATTTGTCCAAGTGTCTTCCCCCACCCCACTCCCAGTTTTTTTTGTGGAAGCATTAGGAATTATTTAACTGATGGACCTTAGTTCTCTGCATTTCACAGCCATGTCAGGCCATATCTCAGTAGTACTGAAAAAGTAAGCAAAGTTCTTATAATTAAAAATAAAGACACAGACTGTTTCTGGAGTGTGCAAATTTTCAAATTTGCAAAATAATAGCCTGGGGTTACAGGAACATAGTGAGACTGGCAGACTGTACAACATACTGTACAGTACAGTATAATGTCTCTAATTAAGAAAACAATTGAAGGGTACAAGGTCAAGTGCAGAAGAACCTTTTTCTCTTCCCAGTCACCAGGCTTAAGATGAGTCAGCTCTGTCTGATCCATAATCTCCACTCTATCCTCTGCTAAATTCACATGGTTAAGGAGGATCCTGATTCTCTGAAATCAGTATCAGCATGCCTGAGATTGCATTTGTGCATCACGAGCTGGTCTCTGGGTCTGCATTAATGCACTTAGGAATGAGAAATTCTCTGCCCTCTCAGAGTGTTCAGCTCACCTGGAGCAAGGCCATTACATGCGCTAACGTGTGGTTCAGTCGTCCCAGAGAAAAGCCCCGTTAGATATTTATCCATGAAATGAAGGACTCATACAGCACAGTGAGGGTGCATCCTCTCATGATGGTGAAGCTGTCTGCATGGACAAAGATATCTTTACCAGCTCAGTTTAGACATAATGAAGACCTCAAATTGCTCTGAACAGTTGTTGCTATTTTGATGGAACAGTTGAGTGACATGGACGTATTTCCTATGCTCAGCTTTTTAGGCCCATTGGGCACACCTAACTTTCAGGTAACAGATTCTGATAAAAGGATTCTCCAACGTTTAGGTCGACACAGTTTTCTTACAACTTCTCTCTTCACATATTTTGTGCTATTTTTGCCCATGTCTTCCTGTTTCTTTGTCTGAGCGGCAACCTGGATCTTGACAGCCTGTTAGAGCTAAAAAATGGTCTGAAACCTTGATAATATGTGGAAATATTTTTACAGGAGTTATTTCTTATTCAGTTGAGGTAAGGAATATCTTCCTCTGCCCATGTACCTAACAAATGTAAAGCAAAACGGTTCTTTTCCTAGAAAGGACATTATCATAATAAACCAATTCCTTCTAATTTATATTTTTACAAAGGCATCACTTCTGGATGACCCTTTGGCTGCTGAATATTACAGTTAAGTTGGTACATGCTGTTAAAAATATTGCTCTATTTTGCCTTTAGCAATCATGCAGCAAAATATTGCTCAGCATGAAAATGAAATTATAAAGATAAGGCAGTTAATAATTGTGAGATATGCTACTGTATCTCCTGTTATTAAAATGAGTAACACAAGAGGATTTGGAATACATATCCTTAATTATTTTTGTCTATCTATTGAGGAACTGGAGAACTAATGTAAAAAAAAAAAAAAAAAGAAATACCAAAACACCACCAAAACCACAAAATCAGTTTTTATTTTATGGGATTAAAAGATTTTTTTTCCCTTGAGGGCTTTTCCCCTGCACTAAAGATCTGTCATTCCAATTGATTTTTAAAGTAACTTTTATGAATTATTTAGACATAATCAACATATGCCACTGCAAATATTGGGAAAGGTCATGTTATTACAACTGATTTTTCATATGCACCTCCTAAAAAATGGCTTTTTCTAGACATGCAATCTTCCGGATTTGTATACTCAGCATGATATCAGCAATGTTGTCTTCCCATGGCAAAGCTTCTGTTCCCATGATGTCTTGAAATAATGGTAAAGAAAATACACAAACCAGAGGAAAAAATAAAATCTTTAAGAAGTTCTCAATCTTCAGAAAGAGGTTATAGCACCCACTGATTTACTGCAGGTAACCCAGTCCAGTGGTCCAGATAGAACTAGACGATTTATGAAGAATTTAAAAATAAAATTAAAAGATCCTTCTGCCTTTCCCCATCTAGTTATCAAATGTAACAACATCATAAAACTCAATACAAAAATTTACCATGTTGTTGAATAAGAAATAAGAGCTTTGCCAACTGAATGCATATCGGAAGACTAGTCCAGAAATTTACTCCTGCGACACCCATCTCCTTTTAATTATTTTATAAGAAAAAAATTATATAGACTATCTGTAAATTTACTTAACCACAGAGCTAAAAAACAAGTATTGTTTGAAGTGCTTGCTTTGTCTTCTAATTTGATACATGCTGTTTTGCATCAAAAATGTTGATTATAAGCCTTCTTGGGACTCCAAATAGCGTGTGTTAGAAAGAGCTCAGATTCATGAAAATGAGATGACTGAAGTAATTCTGTTACAATGTTTTTCAATTGGGATAAACCATTTTGTGAAAATCAGACTTTCTGGAAGGTAGAACCTTTCTTCCTGCAGCAGTCTATCCTTCTGCAGTACCACTGCCAGCTGCCGCAGCACCAGCTTTCCCCAGCCTTGACTGCAGAAGTCAAGACAGTCTTTCTTGATAATGGTAGCAGATCCCAGTCTTACCAGAGGTCTCGGCTGCAGGCAGGAGAAAATTAAGGGGTTTTCCACTTGGCTGCTGAACCATTGCTTTTTTAACAATATCTTCCATAAGGCTTTAAACATTAGCAAACTAATCAAAATGCTCTACCTCTGGGCTAAGTGGCATGTACTCTTTATGCCTGCTACACACATTCTGAAGGATATTTATGGCATTGTTGCTACTCCAAATCTAGATAAGATATTTAAATAACAGTGTATCCAAGGAGACAGAATTTTTGATGTCTTGATTTTATTTCAAAAATAAAATAAAACAGTGCACCAGGACTCGCAAGAGAACTCGATACTCCATAACGTAAATAAATAATTAAGTATTCTCCTGGATCTTCATTGTGTCTTTCTTTGGGCCAAAAGCTTTTTGGCAAATTTTGCTTTTAAAATATGGTTACTGTTGCTGAATTACTGAAATTGTATAAAACGGTTGAGCTCCCATCAGTTTGCCTGATGAAATGAATCACTGGGACCTCCTCTGGCAGCTCCAGTGACTGTGTGATATCTGCCCTATGGTCTGTCATGAGCAGCATGGAAACAGTTGCCTATTGTCCTGCTCTGATTTCATGTTCTGAGGGCATCCAGACTTTAAACATCATAAAGCTTCAAGCAACAGAAACATCAGAAACATTTTTTAACATGAAAAACCTTTAATTAATTAGGAAAAAAAAAAAATCCTTGCCCTTACAGAAAAATAGATCCATTCCTCTGAAGGCTCTATCAAACAGTTGTAGAACATTGCAATTTTATGTGTCATAAATATAGTTTCAGCATATATAACTCTCCTTGCCATCTATTATCTGCTAGCAGAGACATCAACAGCAGGGCCTATTGCTTAATTGTGTTATCAAATTTTAGTAGCTAATTTCTTTAGCTTACAACATAGGTTTGTATAGCAATATATTTCTTTTATTACTAGTGAAAGAAAAATCTGCAGTAGTGGCCAAACCTTTTCAGCGAACACCTTTTAATTTATTTTAAACTGATTTAGCATCCAGGATTAAAGTGTAATTCAAGGTGTAGGGTCTTTACTCCACAGGAAACGGTAACTAGTTAGCCAGTAAATCCAGAGTATTAAAAAATATTGCTGGAAGGGACTTCAAAGGACCGTTTGTCTACATCTGTGTCCTTAGGCAGGATCTCTACTATTGCCAACAGATGTTTGCCTAATCCAGTCTTAAAAGACGCCAGTTCCACTACCTAAGTGGGAAACAGGGAATTACCTTCTCCCCTCACACCATGCTGTCCTTAATTTTTTTTGGCTGTCCTTTTATTGTGGGAGCTTTTGCTTTCCACTAAGAAAGGATCTGACTACACACTCTTGGGTGTCTGCAGCAGCTCCAGCTCTAGTCCTTTAGAAATGTGATTTCCTGGCCGTTGATGACTTGTCAAATAGGATCCCTGTGGGGTTAATGACAAAATCATTCCATATTTTAAGAAACACATGAGATAGGTAGAAACAATGCCAGTTTCTCAAACCTTCCTCTATGTCTCTCAGCGCTTCACTTCACACAAAGTATGCTGTTCAGTGTCAGTCTGTTCAGCAGCAGTGTCTAAGTTATTTAGCAGTGAAAAAAATCAACAATATCATGCAGCTCAGACCACAATCAACATAATAATTTATTCCAGTGATTCTGCAGAGCCTTTTTAAAGGACAAACAAAAAAGTTAGGGGGTGTAAATCAAAATTTGATTGTCATTTCCTTATCCTACATTTTCTTGCTTTATTAGTTGGGATGAACTGTATGCTCATCTAAACTATATCTTTAAGAGTGGCCTCAGCAGGATGGGTGATGTGAGCACTGCAGAGCCCAGGAAGAAACCACACATGCCAGGCTGTGGAAAGGAAGAAACCAAGAGGAGAGTAAGAGAGGCTCCTCTTAAGCCCTACACTTTGTCAGCAAAAATGTCTGTATGGCAAAAGAATTTCTGCTAACAATTTAGGACGGAGTATCTTCTTTATTATCCCATTATTATGCCTCAGTGCTTATCCATTATGATGGGTATCACCAGATAAGAATATGTGAGTGCTTCCCAATCCATTTCAGGTGATGAAGTTATCCCAAATTGCCTCTCTGGGCAATTCAAACTGAAACGGTTGTGGTTGAAGACTGGGAGCGTGATGTGCTCTAAAGAACAGCAATGGCAGCTAGTTAACTTCTTAAATTATTCCACTTACATCCACTAGATGTGATCTAGCTATACTTTCACATTAATCTTTCAGTGCAAGGCCAGAAATTGGTGTCCAGAGTAAACGAGGCAGTTTGCTCTCTGTCTTCCTCAACAGGATTTTTTACAGTAGGATTGAGATGTATCTTTTATTGTTCTAGGGCCTCAATAGCCTCAGTATGCTTCCAGAGTTTTAAAGTTCCAGAACATTTCCATGAAAAGTTAACTATCCTCTTTTCTTTTCCAAATATTATATATGACTTATTAATTTAATTAAAGTGTTAGTTGCTTTGGAAAATAATTTCAGACCAAAAGCCCCCAAAATATATGTTTTTGAAACATCATAAGCTTGAATATGTTTTTAAATCATGTTTAAAATCTACCTATCATATGTTCAAATGAATATGTTTTGTATCATCTATGGATGTCTTGGGTTTATTTTCACATTTTACATAGACTTTCAGCTGTGTATTGCTGATGACTTTTATTTTGGATAAGAAAAATTTGATAATAATGTTCTGTCTAATTGTGGTATGATACTACACCATGTAATTTGGTTTTTCAAATCAGTATTTATTTGTTGTTACATTTGCATATATACTTTTTGTCGTAAATGTTAATTGGAAATGTCAGTGTTCCTTTTCAATTTAATTAGCATAATTGCACACAGAAAAGAGTGGAAATCTCTTTTAATTTATGTAACATTTATTAAAGACTGTCCAGAATATGGCTGTTGGTGTTTCTTTGGTAAACTTAAGCATTTTGACCATCAACTTACAGAACAGCTTGACATCTTAAAGTTCCTTCAAAGTCACAACACTGGAGAAAGGCTGCCATTTGGCTTCTTGATGTATTCCCTTTTTATGTCTTCTACACAAAACAGATGAGAGAACCTGATTTTCAGAACTTTCGTCTTTGTTTCATGTTTCTGCCTTTTTGCTGTGTGCTTTTTTTGCAGGATGAAAACTTGTTTGAGAAATGTGGTCCTTGACCCACTACACTTGCTGAGAAGAACCAGTCCACTGTGTGCTGACAGCAGAGATGGTGCCGGGTGGACATAGCTGCTGGGCAGATTTCTAGTTCTATGAAGTAGGGTTGTCACTGGCTTTTGCTGGATCAAAAATGAAAGATCTAAAGAAAGCAGTTGGTACTGGTATTTTCTGGCATGTGTGTGAGTCAAGTAAAGAATAGGTAAGTGAGGTTTTCAGCAATGACATGTGAGGTAGGCTGTGAAACTCAGCTACAGGGTCCCTAAATGTCCCACTCTATTTTAGGTAAGCCATTTCTATTCTGCCAAATTTCCTCCCTCATGGCACTCAGAAAGAAATTCACAGGAATGTATATACAAGATGAAAGGATTATTTCAGGTACTGTGGAGAGGCCACAAAACCTCATTTCCCAGGTATTTTTTACCTAGTAGAAATTCAGACCTGCAATACAATATCCAAAACCGCAGCTGAACTATGAGAAGTCTTCTGCAATATTTCTCAGATCTGCACAGGTGGTTCATCTGACCATGGCAACCAGAAAATAACCATGCTAAAACTTCCATAACTCTCTACACTTTTTTTAACAGATTTTTAAATTCCTCCTTCACAAATGCACACATAATCTCCATTGACTCTAAAGACAATAAGATGATTATATATATGAGGGCATTTATGAATGGGCAACTACACAGTCATAGGAAAGGTTGATGGAAATTATATAAGGGTTTAACCACAATAAGATCTCAGTGCTCTTTGTAGAGTAAAAAAGTCTTTGGGTCAGGCAGTTTATTACTAGTGGGGAAATATCAATAAATAGAACCATATAAACTTTGGAGGTGTTTAATTTTGACTTTTTTAGAATTAACTTAATTTCCATACTTTAAGCTTTTATAGAAATTGCTGGAGCACATTAAAATTGTTATTAAGGATTTTTTTCTTTTACTGTGAGAATAAGTGAATGAAATACTTTAATAATCTTTTTATGTAAAAGATGAAAACATGTTTTTAAATATGTATACTTTTAAACATCTATGAAAAAACAAAAAGATGTTTTTACTTACTTTTAATGAAGCACAACTGCCTTAGTAAACATTTAGTTTTAAAAAGCATATGTTTTTTCAGCAAAGACTCTCCCTCCTTTTAGAAAAAATAAGATAACATCAGATAACTTTACTGGCATCTCTAAGTATTTGACAATATTAGATCTGCTGTTTGGGCCATTGAGTACTATTGAAGGCCACAGTCCCAACTCTAGAGCAATGGGCTATAATGCTCTTCAGAGATGTCCTTTAGCCTGATATACGAGGTAAGTCACAGTTCATCTTTCCTCTCTCCATTTGCAACATACTAATTTCCTTTAAAAGTGCTTTTAGATAAGCTAATGGAATTCAATATAATTTTATTCACCCTACCATATGAAATGTAACAAAAATCATATCTCTTTAGAAAGACCTGGAAATGGTACACTCCAGTATCTTCTTAACAAGAGTATTACCACAGAAAGTATTACAAGTCATGCTATGAAATTTCTTGAAAACAACTAACCCTATGATCAGCCTTAACCCTCTTAGATGGGTTGAGTAACTGGTTTTTTCCTAAAGCAAATTAATTACTCCCTTGAATGAAAGTGAATCCTAAAATAATTGAATTTATTTCCATTCAAATAATACTTTGGAGCCTTACTGGAAAGGCAGCCTATTCCTCAATGTCAGTGCTGAGGTTGGTCGCTGAGCTCTGTGCAAGAAGAGACACTTCTAGGAGTAATTCATGGGCTACACAGTGGCTGTGGTATTGCTTTCTTTCCTCACCATTTGTAACTTAACAGCACAGGTGGAGCATATTTTGAATGCAATAGAAATTAAACACCACTCAAAGTATGTTTGAACTTTAACGTCTGCTTTCACTGGCATCTTCAGTAATCTGTAAAAAATACTTTCATTAAGAACTTCACACTGCATAGTCTTTCCGTCATGTTTTAATAATACAGGGAAATTCCTTTCAGCAGAGATGTATCCAGAAGGAAGCTGATTTTCAGCTCTTTTATTTAGTGCTGTAGTTGAGACGGGCAGAGTGAATGGTTGCTACTGATGTGACAGAGCTAGAAAAAGGAATTTAACCTAAGGCTAAAGTTGGTAGGTTCAGCAAAATCACTCAGTTTCTGCACTTGCCTATATGGCTGTTGGGATAAGCTGTTGGCCTGTAAACGGGGCTTGGGCACACCATGATTCCATCCTCCTTGTGCAGCCATAATGACTCTGTGGGCTACACAGGTCATTTCCAGACCCTTCTGGTGTGGTGATTGTCAAGATCAGATTGGCCTTTTATGTAGCCAAGTGAAACAGACTTTGCAGCCTTGGAAAGAACTCAAGAAAATGTGAAAGGTGGTACAGAAGCTCTCTGAACACTCAGTGTGTTGCAGGATAGATTCAATCTTGAGAACTCCAGGACTGGTAGGATGAGTTTGGAGCAGTTGCTTCACCTTTTCCACCTCAGTTACGCATTTCAGACATGTTTGGTCAGGCTGCAATGTCTGGCTAAGCAGTTCACTAACCCTGTTCCCACACTGCTTGTTACCAGTAACGCTGACTCCCTGCTCATCAGGTTCAGAAATTAGTGCTGTTTCTCTATTTGCAAGTTCATTTTCCAGTGAGCAGAAAAAAAAAATAAATCCTAGTGATAAAATAAAACGTTATTGAAAAGGGTGTACCTGGATTGAGGGAGTGGGTCTGAAAAGGGTCAGGGCTCTGTCCCGTGTGAGGAAGAGCAAGGCTCAGTTGAGCTGGAAGCAGAAGTCATCTGCCAGGCTTGGCAATGTGCTTGGCAATGGGAGGGGACCCAGTGAGAAGGGATAGACACTTGCCCTGTGTGGGAGATAGTCAGCTGGTTGTGGTGGCTTGTGGTGTGGAAGGTGATTGGAGTTGAGCTGTTCCTCAGCACCTTTGTAGGCGTCCAGTGGCAGATGTATTTCAGGGAGCTGACCGGTTACTCTGGCTCTGTTTTGTGGGTTTGGTTTGTTTTTTTTGTTGTTGTTGTTGTTGATTACCTCAAATCTACCTATCAGCTTCCTATCCTACAGATAGAAGAACTTGAAAACTTCAGTGGTTTTGACTTTACTTTAAAATCCTACTTTACAATGAAGATTTCCCAGGAGAAAAAGCAAAGGATCAGTCTCTCAGCATTAACCAAAATAGGAGGTGATATCTGTAACTGGGGTATAAGCAATTCTCTGACAATTCAGGCTAATGAAGCTTTCTCTGTGAATTGCCACAGAGGCTTTTATGACAGAAAAGAGACCAGTAGTTCCACCACTGAAGTCCCTAAGTATAAAAATGTGCTTTCTTTAACAATCTAAATGCAGACCTTATTTAAGTGATAAAACTGAGTCAATGATCACAAGATCTGAATGTGTCTTCATAACTTACTAACAACTAAGTGAAAATAACTTCCTCAAAGCTTCAAAATTTAGTGAATAAAACATAAGTCATGTTACTCTTTCCTCTCAGCACGCACTTTGGTATTGAGACATAAGCAATGACTGCAAAGTGGAGTTTGAACAAGACTTTGCATCTTATACTGCCAAACTTTGAATAGCATCAACACTCAAGAACAAGTTGGGCTAGGAGAAACACATTTCTGTCAGTAAAATGAATTAAGAGGTTTGCTTTTAGGGGTATGGCCTTAGCTTCTCAATTTCATTATGAGGCATAAAATTTCTCATATAAGTGAGAATCAGAGAGTCTTCATTTTCCCCAACTTGTCCTTTAACTTGATTAAAAATATCACTGGGGGGTGGGAGTAATGTGGGAGGTGGGAAGGACAGAGAATCTGCTCTTGTTTGTGTCTGATTCCAAGCTCAGTTACATCAGTAAAAATTGGCAGTTCTCTGTAAGTCTGTGGAGGTAAGCCAGGTTTATAGTAGTCTGGGACAAGTACTAGGTACTAATCTGCCTAAAGAAGCATATCAGCTGCAATAAGGCTGCAGGACTTGTTACAACTGTTGAAAACCGAATATCGTTAGCTTCCCCTCATTTATTTTACTGTTAGGCTTGCAGCATTTGTGTTGAAGTGGCACACATTAAAATAAAGACAGTCTGCTTCTCTTATGTCCTGTATTTCTTCGTGACATTATTAGTTAAAAAATTAAGATGCAGATTGCCTTGGTAAAAGGTAAGCTGCCATCTACATTTTTCTACAGAAAAGAAAAAATATCTTTTGGCCCATTTATTTCTATGAATGTATTTATTGTAAGATGAAAGGTACAGCTGGCTTATGAAAAGAGAGAATGGAAATGGCATTATGAGGTATTTTATACATAGCAATTATCCTACCATTTCTAATGGATATACAGAGCTCAACATCTTCCCTGTTTCTTAGGACCATAGGCTGGGTGTCATCTTTGACCTTTATTTCCTCTCATGTAGGTTTTCTCACTAAGATTGTTGCAGAATTATTACCAATGCTTATCCTATATATAGAGAACCTTTAGAAAATAGTGGTTTATATTTGTCCAGTATCTGCAAATTTGTCTTGTCCCCATTATTTCTGTTATGTAGCTCACAAGCTCTTTGACATTAACTATGAACCGCTGTTGAGTGACTGGAACTGAGACTGAAACTTTGGTTATAGCACCAAGTTTGAATGCTATCCAGAAGGAGCACTCAGTACCACAAAGACAGATATATTCAATCACTAGAGAGCAAATCCTCCTTTCTTAGCAATAAGTAAAGCAAACACTAGTTGTTAAGACTACTGTAATGAACACATCAAGAGGAATTCTGAATGCCTAGACTAACAAAAATGGAGTTGGTTCCTCTTCTGTCTTACAACTTGCCCTGTTGTATACATCGTGCAATAAGAGGTTGCACTTTTCTTTCACTGAATAGCGTGATAAGGCAAAGTTTCACAACACAGTATTTTCCATTATGTTAATGACAGGGTCCAGCACAAAAGAGTGATAAATCCCACCCACGTGGCATCACCTTGAAATCCTGGTAAACCAGCTCTTGTGCCCAGTGTTCCTTGCGGGGAACTCAGGGAGAAAACAGCAATTATCACAAATGGAAATTTTGAATGTTAGTAAACTGAATATGATCTGTAGAACACATTTCTATTATTTTCGGAGTTGTCTAATACCTACTCTAAATTTATTATATATTTATACAGCAGTATATAATCCATGTCTCAGTAACAAAATTTAAGATCGTGCCTTTTTAATCTTTATCTTCAGCTAGTCCTCATTCTTAAAATTGCTTTTGAGCAATGAGTCTGCAGGTTTTATGGAATACAATTTATATTAAGAAGATAAGGATAGTCATATTAATTGCACAGAAATAGGGTACTGACATTCTGATTCTCTCAGTACAAACATGAGTTTATGATTTGCCCTATAGAGCTCAAACAACCATCTCCCCATCTATACTTATTGCGAATTCTCAAGATGTCCTCAGACTAATATTGGGGGTTTTTAGAAGACCATTTCCTGCAATCAATCACAGCACCTTTCATGAACCTGCTTTGCCATTTATCAAGCACTAAATAAATGGTCCAAAGCCGGCAAACGGCTGTTTCTGAGGCCAGTAAAGATAATTCATAGCATGATAATAAATTAGTTTTGTGTCCTCTGATTAGGTACATTGTAATTAAGAGAATAACTATGCACTAAATGATAGGGTTAGTATAAAAAATGCAGGGTCATTATAAAAAATGCAGAGGCCAAAGGTGATCAGCTTTGCTAACTGTGATCCAAACATGCCAGTAGTGACTATCAAGTTACGTCCTGTCACTTCCTTTGAGTAGTTTTTTTTAAAAGACTTTGGTCACCTTCTGTCTCATTTTGTCTTTTATATATATTGCCACTGATAGAGGTTTTGAAAAGACTGAAAGAAAAGGCTGACTGACATTTCTGAAAAGCATGTAATTACTTGTACATTAGTGAGCTTTCAGATATCAGCTAGAGCAGCTCTGCTTTTTGTAAGCGTTCAACAGAAGCTAGCCATCGCCATGAGTATCAGCTTCCTTTGTTGGCTACGGGTACCACACAATTATATTTGTTTTAGCTGGAAGTTTGCCACATATTTATGGTGACAAGTGGCAAGGTTCAAGCTGGCAAGCATTAAATACACGCCTGTGGAGAGAAAGCTCAGGTCAGAAGCACTCACCATGCAAAGGTCATAACCTTCTTGCGTGTTTAAGTTAGCCATGGAGGAGCACTCCGGCTGTGGTAAGATCTTACGGGGTGTTCCCTCCCACAACAAAACATCTGAGTGGCAGGGAATCTCTGAAAGAAAAGACACTTTAAATACATTAAGAGAGTGGTAGTAGGGAAAAGTTCTTCACTGAAAGGGTCATTGGTCACTAAAACGGGCTCCCCAGTGAACTGGTCACAGTACCAAGCCTGTAAGAGTTCAAGGAGCATCTGGATGATGCTCTTAGCCATATGATTTAGTTTTAGGTAGTCCTGTGAGGAGAAGGGAGTTGGACTTGATGCTCCTTACAGGTGCCTTCCAACTCGAGATATTCTATGATTCTATTATTCTATGATAATAAAAGGAGGTATTAGTAATTGTTATTGTGTACAAGTTGTATACTACCAATGGTAGTTGTGTGTATAATTAGTTGGCTTACTTTTTTTTTTTTTTTATTAATGTGTAACAGAGCTGAGCAACATGATTTTGGTCCCACTTAAATGGATGCAAAATCAGTGTAACTTTTCAGAGGAGCTGCTTGAATGATTTATATTGTTCTCCCCAAGAACAGAGTAAATCAGACCCACAAATTTTTGGTGACAGTTTCAGATAATATAAGTAGATTATCTCAAGAGAGATGTGCAAAACACCTCTGTGTAATTGCTACTTTACATTTTCATGACAAACTCAAATCTCAGACCAGCTTTTCAAGAAATTTGATATGGTTGATGAATCTTTGGAGTGAAATGGCCAATTTATGGGCTGGTATCAAAACAATTTGCTATGAAGGCTGGTGATATTTGGCAGTTCAACCAAGTTCTGCTTTGGGATGTTGGAACATGACGTGAAATTCATGGACTGTAAACCTGTGAAATCTCAGGGCAAGAAGGAAAAATTTTGCAGCTGAGAAAATTATCTCCTTTTTGATACATGGGTTCTTTTAATAAGTAAGAATCTTCCAAATTGTCCATAAAATGAGCACTGGACAGCACGTTTAATGACAGTGCCATAGAATCCATTGAATAGGAACATATTTGCCTAGTAAAATGACTGACATATGTTATCGTGAGGCTTAAATCCTGGTAGTACTCTATAAATGTTTCCTAAATTTGCCCATAAAGCTGGATTATACAGTGGTCCAAAATGACCAGCAATATTTTCAAAACAGTTTTAGAAAACACTTGTTTAACACATGCATAAATAGAACACAACGAAAACAAATATTTCCCTATGTCAGCTTTTTGCATGTGACATCCTAAAATCATTCACAGAATAAAGCTAGCAGTATCATTTAAGCCATCCACCTTCCCCCTACAAGGATCCTCAGCTTTTCCTAAACAATTCCCAGCAGACATTTCTCTAACCTGTTGTCAGATATCCCAGCGAGACCTTGCACAGCATACGCACACAGTGCATCCAAGCACTCATCTGTTCTTACAGCTAGAAATTATTTCCCAATGTCTAACCTAAATCCAATCTCTCGTTTACTTTATTCGCACACTTGAGATCTCTCATTTGCTATTCCTCGGAATACTGCAACTCCAAACCGTTTTAGGTGGCCTGCAATATATGCAGTAAATCTTGTCACTAGGACACTGAGTGAAGGATTACTGTGCTTTATGTACCAAAATGAAAATGCAAAGCTTGATATTTATGTCTGTTTCTGCTGTTTATCTGCTGTTTCTGCATGGCTTATAGCACTGTTTCCCAGTCATGGTTATCAGTCTAAAATGTGACTATGACTAAAATAAGGCTCCTTATGCCTCCATTCAGTCACATACCTCAGAAGACCAGGACTTGTGTTATTTCTGACACATAGAACACTGTTTAGAAAAAGGCATAGTGGCTATGTCCTACAGGACCCTGCAGTCTTCCTTACACTTGTGTGATTCTATTTCAAGGTTTGTTTGTATAATTTCTGCCTTTATCTTGTAGTTATGTTTTTTTTGACACTTTCCCTTTGAAGGTATGTGAAGTAGGAAGTGTCCCCTGTTACATTATTAGCAGGAGAAAGCTATTTTTTTTTATGGTGGTTCCTAGGCACAATTTTAATATACATAATAGTAATTGTAGCTGGAAAATCATGTTCCTTGCCAATTTTTTGTGTGCTTAGTATAATTGAAGTTTGCAGTGTTTATCTTATTTTGCAGACCTCTACACAAGAAACACTGTAGTTAGACAATTTGCCAGTTGGAAGCGGTAGCAAAAGATTTTAATCCAAAGCTTTGTATTGTGTATCAGTAGGAATTCCATTTGCAACAAAGCTATTATGGTTATGTCCAGCAGCACCTATTCTGCAAGTTACAAACACTGCCTTGCCCTGGCAGACACCATGGAGTGATCAGCTGCTTAGGTAACTCACAGATCCTGAAAAGAAGCCTCTCTGAATCCATTGATCTGCATGAACCACATGAAGGACAGAAGTTTGACAGAGTCAAACATAACATTAACGTTAATTTTTGTTTGTTTAAAGTATTTTCATTTCAATAATAAATTATACTTTAAAAAATAATAAAAAGTTTCAAAACCAAAAACTTGGCTTCTTTGCAGTACTTAAATATGGAATGGTCAAATGAAAAAAAAATATGTGTATTTGTTAGTATCTACAAGCTCATCAGTGACCTTCCTCACAGAGCCCAGGCCTTTTGCAGTCCTAAGTATCATCATAAGGAAGAAATTCTGTGCAATGTAAAGCAAAAGCAAACAGAAAATATCTTGCGATATTATTTATATTTCAACAGAACAGCATTCCCGCAGACATACTCATGGTATTAAAAGACTCGCTTCTGCCTCCAGAAGTGCCCTGACTCTCATCAAGTATCTCATTACCATGATTAAGCAGGCTTTGCCTTTCAGTAGTCAGTAATTCCAAGAGTTAACTTCATTAACCAGTCTATTTTAGTAAATCTGTGTTTTACGTACATGAAAATAACTTTCGTTTTGTGTATCTCTACTCATAGCTGCTAAGTAGACTACAACAAGCACAGATTCAAAGACGAGACACTAATAGCAGTCTGATTTGTCTTCAATCCCTGAAGTCCTGCAGTACATGTCAGATGCCCAGTAAGTGATTCACAGCTTGCTGACTAAAATGAAAAAGAACCCCTGGGTTACTGGAAGTAATAAATAACATTGCAGATTCCTGCCAGTACAGGCTGCTGAAGTGCTATAAGGTAAGAACGACAGAATCAGCTTTTTTATTCTTTAATACTGATGCACAGAGTTGATGATTTAACACTGACACCTCTCACACAAGAAGACACCTTGCATTCCTGAAGAGCCTCATGGCTGATCGGTATGATTTACTGTAGATCTGTCACTAGCCAGCCCTGAGCTGAATGACATCACTGTTTTAAGAGTGAAAGAGACTTTGGTGCAAAAAGTGAAAATAGCTTTTTTTTTTTTCCAGGACAAAATATGGGGAGGAGGGGAACTTGCTAAATAGTACATAGAAATGATGAGCTAATGCCCCAATTGTTCCAAAAAGTATATTTGATAGGACTATTGGAAAAGAGAAAATTGATACCTCCCAGAGCGAACTTCAGATATAGTGAAGTATGAGATTAAATCAGAAAGGCACCACCAGCAGCACTAGAAAAACACATTCTTCATCCTTTTTACATGGTTATTTCTTATTACAGAAAATAAATGAGCACTGACTAAAAAGCACACAAGATATTTGGTATTTAGTATATTCTGCAAGATAAGGAATGGCAATCATTTCTAGAAATCTTTCTAATGCAAACAAATTTGCAAAATTAGATTTGTCTAAATGTATAGATTTTATAATTTTTGCAAATATGTAAAAAAATCCCTGATGACCCTTTATTTCTTTATTGCATAGAAGAAACTCACCCCAATTCTTTTAAGAAAGACTTTGTCTTTTCATGAATTTTGGTACTTCAGAATGTTTTTATACAAAGATGCAGATGAGAATTCAACTAATAGCTATATCAAGATGTTTCTAGGATTAGGTTGTTGACTGGAGTCTTGCAATTTGTTTCTTTCAACTGCTATCATCTTTTCTGTCTTCTTGCAGAAGCACTTCCATTTATTTAAATATTTTGCTAATCTCCTCTTTTACTGAGACTCGGAATACTAGCTGCCCTGGCATCTCACCTCCAGCTGTCAGACTTCTTGTATATTTTATTGTAACATAAGATACTGTACATCACAGGAAAACTTTTCTAGCTGTGGAAAACAAGAGTTGTACAGTAGATGTGCTTCCTCTGGAAGAATCCAGGAAAACACCACTGTATCAGTCTACAAATTGTCTTTCCATTACTTAGAAAAGCAAAAGCCCAGATGTTCATTACATGGCAGTACAATTTGCCACCACCACCACCCTAAAGAGTGGGGTTTCCATATCCTTAACATCTTAGACTGTAGACTGTTATTAAGATCCATTTAGGCTATAAAATAAAATAACAATGAAATGGGAACTCTTTCACGTTGAAACACCTTTGATGATGAAAATTAATAGCAAAGAGCTCGTGCTTTTCCATAGCGGGTAGAATTATTCTCCAAAATCTCAACAGCATTCCCTCCCACTTGGCACAGAGATGGAAGCTCTGTTATTGTCATTGCTATAATCATATTATTTATAGATTGTCTGTTTATAGATGAGGCAGCTGTGTGTGAGTAGTTGCCTATTTCAGCTGGAAGCAGAAGGCACTGGACACAATACTGTTCAGTACACCTAGCAGGCTTGGAGCTATGTCCAAACCACATGAGCCCACGGGCTCACCTGAACTTGATAAATGGGAAGCTGAAGCACAGACAATCCAGAAAGGGCCAGGAGGACAATGCATGCCTTTCCAATACCACTTACTAAGTGTAGGTCCCTCAGTGTGACTGACATAGAGCAAGGGTGCTCGGCTCCCTCTCTAGTGGCCTTTTCTCCACAGCATTTCTTACCTCTTCCACCCTATGCACCCACCCATGAGCTTCCTTGCCGCTCCTTACCCAAGGTGTTGCTAACTACATCCTTTAACTTCATTCTTTACAGCACAGGGGGCACTCTGCCATGATTTCTTACTGTTTTACAGTCCCAATCTTGTCTAAGTAGTCCCACCACAGGTTTGATACCCTTTTTGATGCATATTCCTGCCATACTCAACCACGTCTCAGCTGCTTCTGCTCCTGTTTGCTCATTTCAAGAGCCCACAGAAGAGCTGGCTGAGACCTCCTGGGCTGATTAACACAGACACTACAAATATTCCAAGCTTAGGTACAAATTGGCATGGACAGTCCCCAGCTGAGGTCAGGGATAAGCTGATCTTCTGAAGGTGTCTGCCGCTGAAAATATTTCTTGTCAATTGGAAAAACAATCTCAGTATTTTACTTCTGAAAAAGCTGCAAATGTCACCTAACAAGGGAAATCATCCTGCTGCAATGCATATTTTTACTGTTACACCTTAGAAGACTTTACAGATCTACAGCATGTGTTACGTTGAATCAATGTTTTCCTTGTGAACACAGAATAAATGCACTAAATCTTTGGTGATTTTTAAAATAAGCTTAATTCCATTTATTATATCAGGTTTTGTATCTTGCATTACTGAAGATTTCATAAGACAATTTTCTAGATCAGAAAGTCAGCTAGGAGAGGAAAGAATTTTATCTTACAGTGCCGCTGACAAGGGAGTTAGATCTGCAACAAATATTTTGACAGAGTATCCTACTACCCAACAAAGCATTAAAGAATACCATTTAACTAAGGGATACTTTCCTGTGATATAGTGGGGTTATATTCTACTTTCAGGGCTTAATCCATCAGTGCAGATTCTGAGACAATTTCTCAGGTGTTGTGGACTAAATCTTTCTCTAAATAACATCCAAGTAAATATGAAATAGTTCCACTGTTGTCATTGCTGGAAATCTAGCAGTAGCAACAAGCATGGGGCAATTTTTCTCTTCTGTGGAGTAAACACTAGAAAAAGTCATGGCAACTGTAGAATTAGATATTTCTAAGTGTTCTGTGGGTATATGTGTGAAATAATCTTTGCTGTGGTCATCATGAAGAGATATTGCTAAAGGCACACACAGCTGTGAATTCCCTGACTCCCATTAAGCTGTGAGGGAATTACCTGTGTTCGGTTGTAAATACAGGCCTTGGTGGTGTGCCACAGGTCTCGGCTCCAGCGTTCAGCCTGGATAAAGAGAAGGAAGCAAAGAGGTCTGATTTCAGAGGAGCTAAGAGCAAGGGGCAGTGTAACCTTATGTGTTTTGAAAGACCGCAGGGGCAGAAATGGAGGACATTGCTCCTTCCAGGAGAGGTCCACACACCCTAGGCAGAAAGCAGTCCCTTGGCTCCTGCCCACAGCCCTACTGCAGCCAGACGGACCTGAAAAGCCACAGTTTGACTTTTAATCTACATTAATTCCAACTTTCCAAAGGTCTCGTCTAGCTGACTAAAGAGTTGAGCAATTTCCTTTGCTGCTTCTTTTCTGCGTGGTTGCCTGGATACTCGGTCTCCTTGAGGATCTCACTGATTAAAGTGCGGTCGCAATTTGGTGATTTGAAGACCCTGATCCGTCATTTAGATACAGAAATTCTTAGCAAAAAATGAGTGATTTGTCAAGTGCCTGCTTTAGCAAAGTTACTTAGACACAGTTACCCAGAAGAAAACTCAATGATTTACAGGGTTTTTTTTCTGTTACATTGGTAAACATACTACATGCAAAATGAACTTCAGTGGTGTTAACTCACCATTTGAGTTACAGTGCAAAGCAGAACACTTTCTGGCACTATCTATTCCTATATTATATCTTGCTCTTGTTTAATGTACAAGTTGATAGCCGCTTCCAGAAGCAAGCACAAACCTTTGCCAATGTGAGAACATCACAGGCTAATCAACATCTTGTGACCCTGTTTTCTCAGGGCTGTCACAAGTTCCACTTTTCATACAATGCTTGGAAAGAAGCTGCAATAAACACACCAACTTGTAGCAAGACAGGAGCAGCACTCGGTTTGTGTCTTTCCAGATCATACAGAGCTCAGAAACTGCAAAATTTCCTTTTTGTTGGTCAGTGTTTGTTGCTTCCTTTGCTTTTTTTCTAGAATTAGAACATATTTAGCAGTTAAAATGACCAGAATTGAAATCCAATTGCATGCTGTGAATTTACCTAAAACTTGTAGGAACTTACCATCACATACATATATCATGCAAACAAGACAAAACATGATAAACGTGGGATTCAAAAGTTGTCAGGAAATAGTTTTCCACAACATAAAAAATTTTCCTTCATGGCTGGGTGAGAGGGTAAGTATTTAGAAAAGGACATCCAAGACAATCTATGAAGATGAGACACTTTGCCCAAAAATCAGTTCCAGGGTCTATTTCTCAGTTTTACCTTTAATTGAATTTTCTACCTCATATATATATATATATTTCTATAAATAGAAAATTATATCTAGTAAATCTTTTCTGATATAAATTTAGGGAAAATCATTAAATTATGGAGAAAATATTTGGTCCTCACAACCTGAAATGAAAGTATATTTAATAAGTATTTCCAGTCAATGTGAAGAACTTAGAATTTTGTAATCTGGCTAGTCATCTAAATAGTATGCTTTTGGGTAGGTTTTATTTTCTTTGGAATAATGAGAAAAGTAAATCCATTGCCAGAAATGGTTAAAATTCTCTGAAGTCTTTAATTAAATCTCCCTTATTTTTTTAATTATCCATGACTTTTTGAAAGCCTTCGCGCTTTGTTCCAGCATTCATTCAGCTATTTCTGAATTAGATCAAGGCAAATAAAATGTCCTTCCCATTTCAGTAACTTTTAAGATATCTTCTTTGCTTCTATGTAACTAAAAAATGCAGAATTATTACAAATAAAAGCTTCCAGGGCCATCCACTTTCTATTCTTATTCAGAAATACTTAATGTGTGCGCATGGTTTTAGCACATGATTGAATAGACTTTAGGACATAGAAAAAGGTTTTGTTCAACTGAGTTTTGATTTATTTTTTAGGAACAATATAGTATGGCTGTATAATTTGCATTTAGAAACTCAGGATCAGATTCAGTTTCTCACTTATTCATTTCCAGTACTGTAATTTTTCCTTAATTTTATAGCTATGATCTTTCTTCCCAAATAAAAGTAATTGTGCAACGCATGAAGTTGTGCTGAATGCCTAGCTTTGTTTCCAATGCAACAAGCATGTGAATGGGAGAGAAGTAGCAGTTGCCTTCCTGTTGCAAAAGGTGCAGAGAGAATTCCTACCTCTTATGGAAAAAAACATAAATTTTGCAGTTTTTCTGTCACAATCCCCTTTATCCCAACATAAGGAGCACCAATTCTTGTCCTCAGGTAAAGCAACAAGTAATGGGAACGAGTAATCCCATAAAAAATCAAGACAGCAAAATACTGGAGGTCAATTACTTGCTGGTTTCTTTGTTTGCCTTCAGACAATATATAATAATCTCTTTTTTAATGCTAAGCACAATGATATGTTTACTTCTCTTACTGATGATGACAAGTGGGAAGCTGGATGCTGAAAGTCAGGCATCTAAATAAACCTGATTCCATCTGGTATAAACACATATACATCTTTTCTTTAGATACTGAATAGCCTTAGCAATCTGTACTGACAGACAGTAAAATATTGGAAATAACTGTGGTTGCTTGCCTTTTAGGAGAGAAGGCATAACTCACCATTTTTATATTTTTTTAATTATCATTCCAATTAACAGTACTACTGAAATTAAGCTGAGATGTTAAGTAAGATGAAACAGCCCTTAAAAGAAAATTAAAAAACCTGAATCAATAACAATATCTTGCAATGTGACAAAACCTCCTATACACATGGAATAGTATTTGCCATTTATAGACCTTTAGGAAATTTTAACACAGGTTGTCTGATTTCACAACCCAGGGTACAAAAAAGGTGGCATGTGTGGGAAAGGACCGGTACTGTGCAGTGAGAAAACAATCTCAGTTTTACAGCACAGAGTGACTTGTCTTAAGTCAATCTTCAAAAAACTAAATATAGAAAGGTTCAAAGAGGATTAAATCTGCAGTAACTGAGGGTGTCTAAAGAGGTTATGAAATGAACATAAAGTTTAATTAATTCAATAGATGAGGAACTGCTTAATAGCATAATTACTTGAATTTATTGCAGATACTTCAGAATATGTGCGAAACGAACACTTTAACCCTGGAGTTCCTGAGCTGCATGATGCATGATTCACTCCTTTCTACTGAAGAGATTATTCACTTAATTGTTAACAATTTTTATAAGCTTTACTATTATTATAATTCTGTGATTTTTTAAATATGCATGCTCTGATTTACATCTCTCACATATATCGAACCTCCTCATTTATAAAAAAAAATATACAAACTATTTACTTTCTAGAAATGCCTATAATACTTCAGCGATGCTGAGTGTGAGGATATGATTTCAGCTCTAACTTGTGGTGAAGAATCCCTCTATATTTATACAGAAATGAGAATAACTTTAAGATGTACTACATCTTTTCCTGCGAGATAGCACATTTCCATTACCACAGAAAACTAAAATAAAAATAGTGTGTTAGCTCAACAGGAAAATATATGGCATAACTGGGTTCCCATGAGCTATGTTTTACTGTAAAAACAGAAATACACATGCAGCTATAGACCTCATGCGCCACCCAGTTTCTGGATACTTTTAAATACTGAACATAGTAAACATCATAGGCTCACAGACTTTTTAAGGTATAATATGCTACTTTTTCTTCCTCCTAAATGTGTCAGGAGATTTTCAAAGTTCATTTCTGCTTGTATTCTTGTTGCAGTATTCTCTGCAAGTCCATGGTTTGGATCAGGTTCTCCCATTGCTGTTGAGGTTGTAAAAATAAAAAAAGCTTTTTTTACCCTTGAACATGTATCATAACCAATAAATTAATCATGCCATCAGAAGGAAACTTGTTGTTGGGTAGCATTTTATGAACTTATTGAAAGTTTATTTTAGAAGTCTGTCCTGAGGTTTTTGCACACCTAAATTGTCACTAGTTTTCAATGCAGTTTCTCTTTCTCAAATTAGATGCAGAGACTAAATTGGGAGGTTTGAAGATCTGGAGTTGATCAGTGGGTGATTGGAAGCATGCAGAGAGAAGCAGCTTTTGAAGGATCAAGTGACTAAAAGAAATTAAAGACTACCTGGTGATGTGATCAGTCAGATTTTACCCTGGCTATTTCATCTGTATTAATCAATAAATATATTCTCTGCTTTCAGAAAGCTTTGGAGGCAGATAAAAAAGATATTTACCTGGTCACGCTTTCAAAAGCACCTAAATGCCTAGTACCTTTAAAAATTGATTTAAATCATTTGGTCACATTGAAGAAACACGTACTTTCCATGGATTGAGTGGCAAGGTACATTAACACAGAGGTGCCTGAACTAGCAGCAACCTACATGTAGTCTTACAAAGAACAGCTTCTAGGAAACACCAAAGAAGATTTTGCATTCCTGTATTCAGAGAAGCTGTCCCTCTGGTAGTGGGTGTAGCTTTGTCTCCAGATCTAAATCAAAGAGATTTGGGGTTTTTTTTTTGGAACAAGACTGTCTCTATGTACTTTACTGATTACAAACTCAAAAGCTGAATATTGACCTACATTTTTTTTTGTTGATGATGTCAGTATCAGGTCAAACTATTATTATAATGAAATCAGCATGGATTTGTACATCCAACAGTGTTTTGACCTTTCCATTGAGTCTTATGGCTGATGTTCAGAAATCTTCAATATATTTCAAGCAGATGGGCAATAGATTTTTATCATAGTAAGTGAGGAGACCAGGTGGCAGTGGCACAGAATAAAACTGCTCATATGCCTGTGGTTTTAACCGATAAATAAGATAACTACACATTTATTTAAGTATTAGTTGCTATTCATTAGAAAAACCAAAACTTTGAAAATGCAATGCATAATGACAATCAACAAAGTTGTTGCCAGATATGCAGTTTAATGTATCATGAACTGACCTACAGATCGACCAGTGCAGGTTTCCCACTGTATTCATGATGTTTGAATCAGGCCTTGCAAACTTCCTATCTAAGAAACCACAATTTTTAAAAAAAAGAATGAGAAGGAACTGACCAATTCCAACCTACAAATGTGGTTTAATACATAAATACATACAGTGTGTAGGTCACATTTCTTAGCCAGTTTAAGGTTCTTTACCGCCTTCTTACAAAGGAGCCATGATTCAGGTGCAAATGCTCAAAGAACTCACTTTCATATGTGTCCTGCTCACAGCAGTCCAGGAGGAGCAGCAGGAGAAATCCTTTACCCTTTGGTGGTGCCAGATCCATTGAGACATGCAAAAAGCATGCAGCAGCTGTAACAGCAATTCCTCCTAGAAAAGTCCTCTGAATCAGGGAAGTGGTGGTGCATCTCTCTCCCCCATTTGGTACAGAGCTCTGGTACAACTCAAACTCCAGCCAACTAAATAGGATTGCTTCTTATCATTAAACAAGGAAGATATGTTTCAGGACAAAACCTATCACTTTCAGACTTAAAATATTCAATACTTTCTGAAGGAAAAAAATCTCATTCATCTACACCACGCTTTTTAATAGCAACAGCTGATAAGTACTCACTTCCTATAAATAGTATAATTACCAAATAAGTCAAGGATGTTTGAACAGATCAGTGATAACCTCTTGAATAAAATATTTCATATATTTATTTATTAAACCCAGTTCTTAAACTATTATCATCAAGATTAATCAACTAATATTCGGATATGAGGAAATACTGAGGAGTCATAATTGCACAATACTAATCAAAGCCAGGAAGAGCGATGAGAAAATAAAATAAAGGGAGGAGGGGTTTTTTTCAGATTTTTTTTCCCAGGCATTGGTGCCTACCAATTTTCATTTGCCTAGGTGACCTGAGTAAGCTTGTGATGAAAGTTTTCAAATTATGAGTCAGCAACAGCAATGGGCATAATTGAAACAATTGCTTTAAAATTAATTGCCAAAATTGCTTTTGAATGACTTTTCCTCAAAAAAAAAACTGGATGAACATGGTCTGTCTCAACTCAGATTACATTAATTCTCTGTTTGATTTTTTGCCATCATATTTTAGATCATTGAATACGTTTTTGTTTCTGCAGGAGGAAATCAATTTGTGTATTTAGACTTTGATAAATTTTTTAGATTTAAAAAAAAACCTCTAAATTTATTTTTTTGTCTGTTTTGACATATTTCTGTTATTCCACATGGATTCTGAGCCAAAAGAAGTTGAACTATGGAGCCTCATACTAAGGCAGAGCATCTGAGAAAATATGATAGATATTGTCCTTGAAGCCCTGACCCAGAAAAGCTAGGATCAAGGAAGGCTGGCTATCATGGTGAGTAAATACTCCAAATATGACAGCAATTATTTAACATTTCTTAAATAAATCCAAATCTTGAAAAAGCACAAGTCTCAAATATATTAATCTTCCAGAAAAATGAATATATGTCATAAAAGGAATTCCAGTACTTCCATCTGTTAATATATTTTGCTTGTCTAATGCCAGCACCATTTTTCATATTTTTAATATATATTTCAGTATGGCTTCTTTGCAGGAACCATTCCCACGTCAGCTGTTTTTATTAAGTATTCTGTTTCAGTGGCACCTACTCTCCCATCTCAGATCAGTTGAGAATATGAGTAACTTAAAGTATTGTCATTGAACAAAAATATTAGGGTGTACTGTCAATGTTTTCCCTATAACAGGTTCCAGTAATTTTCTTTAAAAGAATGTGAAGAATCTATCTGAATATAAAATGGCACCTGGCTGATGTTTCCAAGTTCATACAAAAATAAATGCTCTTCTGTTTGACAGCAAAATAAGAAGTATGAGGTGTACTTTCTAGTACATTACTTTCTAGTAATACAAATACAACATTAGACCAAACCTGAGATTACCACCTCAGCCAATTGTGAATATACCTCACCTTGAGCTTATAAATATGTTCTGTGAGAAGTATGTTGACTGGACAGTCTCTGAGCTTTCAAATGTATTAATTCACTGTGTTTATAGTTAAATTCCATCATCAGCCTAGATGACCAGATCAGAGACATAGTAAGGATGTATCACAGCTTCCCGCCAGCACTCTGACCCACGTTTCTCTCCACAGGAACCCAAGTCAGCAACGAAGCTGGTATGTGATTGAGTCCTACCCTGTCAGGGAGTTAAGATGGGGCTGCAGCACACACTTCAGTATTTGGGAAGATTAGGCATATCTATTGACTGTTCTTGAATGGATGTTTTTATATGCTTAAAGCCAGGTGTTTAAACATTTTGTTGATCTGGCAACTGCAGATGATCATTTTCTGGAATTATCTTCCAGGTTTCTTGAATGACAACCAGTAGAGAAATATTTTATTCTGCCACTGATTTTCACAAGTCAGGGGTTTCTTTTTCCTTGCCACAGCTAGCTGCTCAACATTCTGTGAAAACAATGCCTAGTTCCTAAATGTTCATACTTTTTTCCATTCATTACTGATGTTGCAAAATAAAACTCTAGAGCCAGAGAGTACTGTTTCATGGTTTCCATTTCCAAGTTTCTGAGCAGTTTTGCAGCATATTCTTTTGTATATTCAAAACTAGGCTATCAAAATATAATACCAATTTAAGCCACAACCATTATTTATATTAGTAGTGAAGGAGGAAAAACGTAGTGGTAAATTAATCTTTGTGCAGCAAAGAACTCCTTAAAATAGGTTTTCAGCATGCATAGTAATGAACTATTGCTATCTCTCCTCAACAGACATCTTTAAATAACTATGTCCAAAGTTGTTTAAAATCCTTTTCCTAGAATTTCAGTTTCAGTAATGCAAGACAGACTGACTCCTCACTTATAAAGCTCATCAACACAAACTTCCCTTTTTATCTTCTGCTTAATATAGGGAACTCATGAATCAGCTGTGACTTTTACATGCCTTCCCTTTGACCTTCCCACAGATAATCATAATAATGCTGGGCTGCTGAGAATCAATCAGTTTTCATAAAGGCAGCAGCCTTCAGATTAATCTCATATTATTAATTCTGCGAGTTAAAAAGACAAGCAGAAAGACAAGATGGCTTTCAGTGCTATTTACTTCCCTAAAAATATTTCCTGTGGATAATAAACAAACAAATTTCCAATCTGGTGAAGCTGTAAATTTGCAGCCTTCATGAAAATTAATTTAAATGGATGTGACTGTGAGGTTGGGATTGTAAAGATTAGGGAGACTCCTGTAGTTGTAATTGCCTGTTCAGTTCATCTGCTGCTCTGTCACTCAAGAGTGGCACAGCTGCATTAACAACTCTAATCATAATTTAATTCTCAGATCAAATTCCCATCTTCAATATACCCTTTAATAAAGCTTCCATACCCCATCTTTTAGCCTTAATTATTGCTTCCTGTCTCCCCTGACAACCAAATTAAAAGGTACATGCAGCAGTTCTATAATAAAAAAAAATAGCACAGATACAACTGCTGTACTGCAAATTCACACTAACCTTGTGAAGGTTGGATGGCTTGTGATAACTAGATTTTTAACTGATAGCGCAAGCACTAGAAGATAAGAAATACAATTTTATAATCGCATATTGATTTTTCTCTTTTTTTCCTGCTAATATAGAAAATTACCTGGGCCAGTTTTTAGATTAGCAAAGTGAGAAAAGGCAATTTTATAGGAAAACTGTCTAGATCCCAACATGTGGACCATTTTACTTCTTAAAGCTGGAGCTCTCGACATGTCAGCTGTTGACAGTAGACATTGTACTAGTTAAAGCTAAATCCCTTTGCACAAGAACTGAGACGCCAAGTCAGCAAGATACTGAAGTCAAGCATCTACCTTTTGGCATATTAATAATCCCAAGTCAATAAAACTGTTAACAAATTTAAAGTTAACAAACACAAAAGTACATTTTGAGCAGGACCCAAACATTCAGTGTATTGTCCATGTAGAATTGTTTTGGCTGTTGTACTGTGCAAATGAGGATTTCAATAAGAGAGTTAAACAGTTCTCTATGCAAATGTAACAAGGTGGCATGTCAACATTTTCTGAGCCAGAAATACATTTCCATGAAACTTTAAGAATGGACTAATACAATCATGGTTAAATTGGGAAAATGATTATAAGATTAAAATGCTCTGGTACAGGCAACAAAACAGAAAATGATTGCCAGGCTAAGCAAGGGAGAAAAAGATTCATCAATTATCAAAACATTTCACCTAAGTTAGGAAGGTTTTAAATAGAACAGCACACTGTGGTGTTGAGATGATTTTAAAATGTAGCAATGGATTTCAAGGGCAGTAAGCAAAGTCTGTCAGGAAATGGTTTCACAGATAAGAGAGGCCTGCAACAATGCCAAAACTTTGAAAATGGCAGATTTTAATTATCCTGATACCAGTATTGATTTGGATAAGAACTGTTTCAGGGCTAAGGAGAGAAATGTGTTTGAGAAAGTAGCAAAGGATTTCTTTTCCAAGCAATGTGCTGACCAGCTTTGTGGCTTGGGGCTATCTTGTGAGTGAATGGATCTTGAATAAACTGGGACATGGGGGACAATTTAGTGTAGGCAATGAATCTAAAACAGAAAGTTCAGTGAAATTAAAGGGTTTATAATTTAAATGGGTACAGTCTAAAGAACTCTGGCTCAGAAAGGAATGTGTTTAGTCATTCTTGCTTAGGATATCTAAAAGTAAGAAATGAAAAATGTTGCATCACATTATAGGTCAGTTCTGAAAATGTAGAGATTTCTCCTGTACCTAGATTTCTGTTGTCACTAACAAGCTCAGAGAATTGATCTGAGACACTCTGATACTTAAAATTCCAATAATATCGGATCAAGCATTTCTGCTGGTCTTGGAGACTCCCACAAGTTTTGCAGCCAGCGAACTTTTTAAATTCCCCCTGTTCACCAAAAAATAGTACTCTTTTTCCTTTTTCTTTTTTCAGTTTTTGAGGTTTGAAGCATGACAATACCGAGTTATTGTCATGGTTTAACCCCAGTCAGTAACTAAGTACCACGCAGCTGCTCGCTCACTGCCCCCATTCCAGAGGGATGGGGAGAAGAATCGGAAAGGAATGCAAAACTCAAGGGCTGAGATAAGAACAATTTAATAATTGAAATAACATTAAACAACAACAGTAATAATAATAAATAATAATGAAAAGGAGGGAGAAGGGGAGAGGCGTGAAATCCGAAGGGAAGAGAGAAAAGAAACCAAGTGATGCAGCCAGTCCCTGATGGCCAGCCAGTCCTCAAGCAATGATCGGCAGTCCCTGGCCAACCCTGCCCCCAGTTTATACACCAAGCGTGGTGTCCCATGGTATGGAATGCCTCTTTAGCTAGTTCAGGTCAGTTGCCCTGCTGTATTCCCTCCCAGTTTCTTGTGCCACTCCAGCCCTCTCACTGGCAAGGCCTGAGAAACTAAAAAGTCCTTGACTTAGTATAAGCATTACCCAGCAACAGCTAAAACATCAGTGTGTGATCAGCATCGCTCTCACACCAAATCCAAAGCACAGCCCTGCACCAGCTACTAAGAAGAAAATAAACTATCCCAGCTGCAACCAGGACAAGTATACAATCCAGTTTTCCTTAAAGAAGAGAACATGTAAGGCAGGTGTAGACACATTACTTTTTAGTCATTAAGCTGAACTCTAATTCTTCATTCTTTTGTATCTGGTGGTTTTATGATTACCCAGGTCTTGCCAGACTTGAAGCTGCAGTGCTGCACCAGGGTCAATATTTGCCAAAGCTCTTAAATGAACCTTTTTAAAGGCACAAGTCCTCTCTTTCTAGAACATATATTTGGTGTCAAAAATTACCATATGGCTTCTCCCATCACTGTAATGTATTTATCTTTACAAGACACTGTGGATGTAGGCATGTGTTACTATTCCCATCTTCTGCTTTGAAACGAGAAACAAAAAAGTGTCATTCATCTTCACCTATGAAGCATACCTTAAGGTGGGTGGATAAACTCTCTTAATGGAGAAAGAGAAGTTGCCCGCAGAGTGTAATTCCTATTATCATGCAATAGCTCTTGAGGTGAATCACACCCTGGTGGGGTCTGAATTTCTGCACTGACTATAGAGGCGGGCTTCAATGACTAAACTAGGCTAGACAGCCAGTAAGCTGAATACTACCCTAAAATCAGCAAGAGGGTCGCGCCCTAATAGTCTAAAGATTTAAGGAGAAAGAAAAGGATCACAGCTTTGAGCATTTCAGTCCCTTAGCTGGTAAGACTTCTGAAGTCCCAAGTATGGAAAGACAGCCTTATTTCAGTGCCGGATCCAAAGCAAGCTGAACAGTAAGGAGAAAGTGTTCCAGAGCTGAGTAAAAGCAACCAGTGCATCCCACTGTGATTCCGGTAGCAAGTGTTACAGCAGTTTGACCCCAGGAGTAAAAGCTACAATGCCCCTTTTCACTGCTTAGAAAACCGAATCAGGCTGGGAAGGCACATTTCTATACATGGTAGAATTAGGACTAACAACTTTTCCTGTAAAAACAAATCATGACCTTTTTGTCCTTAGTGTGGTTCAGTTGGAACTGTTTATTCGTAAAAAGAAAAATGAAGCAGGATTAACTGAAGAAGACCAATATCAGGACAGCAAGAGGACTTACTCAGGGCTCATTATCAGGTTTTACCCTTTGTTAATCAGAGCTGGAATTCAAAAAAAATTACCTATCTGAGAGATTGATATCCATATGACAAAATATTGGCTATTCTGACATGAAAAGCTAAACCTCATTTTTCTTTAAAAAAAGAAATGCTTTGACTTGGAGAAATACTTAGAGCTGAAACTTTCTTTGAAATCAGCTTTATATTTTGCTGAAACAGCATTTTTAAAAGAAAAATATAAGTGTCTGAATAACTCCTTAATAGCTCTGCTCTATAAATTTGATATTAAAGCTACATGCATAACTAGGGGAACTATTGGATGCTTCAAAAGTTTAGGGTAAAGCAGTATGGTTCAATACCTAAAATGCAAAAGGCTTATCTCTGCTACCCACATTTCTTGTGTTAACAGATTCAGAGCACAAATTCTGTGAGAAAAGTGCTTTATCATGGTTTCTGACACTCATTGTTCTGTTGATTTTTTTTTTTTTTTTGTGGTCTTTTTCCCTGGGAGGTGGGAATGGTACCAGAACAGATTTATTCATAAATTTATAATGGTTTGGCTCTGTTATGTGAGAACTAAAATATGTGGGTCTTTTTTTATCTTTTCACCTCTCCAACCTCACAATCTTCCTATGCTATGAAAGCATTAAAGTACATCTACGGTATTCTTCTACCTGTTAGGACAGATGGACATCCTTCCTGGCTTAAGATCCTTCCTAAGCAATCTCAGCCCTCGCTCAGAACTGCAAAGGAAATGTGCCTGTTGCTCACAGCAGATGATGTCACACCAGGTAGAATAATTCTGAACAATTATACAAATCCGGGTGGTTAGGTAAGCACTATGTAAACCACCAAATATAAATAATCCATGAATATATATTGTATCAGACACCCCCAAGGGTTATTGAGATAACCCCAAGGGTTATCTAAGAAAAGAGGGGAAGCAATTTAGCCTCACATATTTAATTTTGACACTCATGTTACCTATGTATCCACCCATAAAGGCATACAAACAAAGAAAACAACAGTATATTCTTTTTCCACTGTGTATGCTTTAAGAAGACATTGGAATGAATAATTTAAAGATAGCTGTATAAAGGTTGGGCACTTCTGAGCATATCCAAGTGAGCACCTCTAGCACTTCTGTATGCCTGGAGAATCTTACTGATAGAACCTATTAGTACACATATGTTACATTCAGGCAAGCTACAGGGCAATTAAACAGCACTTGAGTCTACATTCAGTACAGTCTACTTTCCTTGCCAGATCTAATGCCCCCTCTGTATCTGAAAGAAGTCATAGGATAAAAGCTGCATACATATTCCCAAGTCTGTATCTCCTTGTCTCATTTTGAATTTAACATTTTTTTATGAGCAATGATCACTCTGAAGATCCTATTAACATTATCCTTCACAAAGGAACAAATGTTCAAAGATAAAAAATCTTGCACAAAATTTTAAGAAAATTAATTATAGCACTTCAGCTTTGGCTTTACTGTTTACTCATTTTCTCTGTTTCCATTAGGCAGCATCTATACATTTCTTTCTCGTTGCCTCGCTTTTTGCATTTTTATGTTACATATAAAAAGAAGAGTCCAGAGCCACAGCTTAGATCCAGGATTGTTCTTTGCCTGCTGCCTTCTGGCTGTCTGAAACTGGTATTCTCGGTTGCCACATTTGACTGGTTTTGGATGGGCAGTTGGAAAGTACTCCTACATAAATGACCTTATAGCCTAGATAAGCTCCTAAGATGCTATACGTATCAACTCTATTTTCCTCAGATTGAAAAGATCTGGATAAAGATTAGAATATTATGCAAATTTGCTATCATAGGAGAACTGATTTGTGTTTCTGAGCCAAGAAAATCCCTCCTTTTCTCGGTTTGCTCCTATGTGTCCATGAATGTGGATGCTTAATGAGCTCCTCCTGGGTATCTACATTCACCTGGCCAAGCTGGGACATCTGCTACAGGAACTGTGCTGGAGCTCAGGGAGTTTCACATCCCTCCAGTGACTGGTCAGGGGGGAGTGGAGATGCCAGGCCAGCACCTCTTGGTACGACTGTCTGGCAGCCCAGCTGAGATTGGTGCTGAAGTGCTGAGCCAGGAACTGTGCCATATACTCAAGTAAGGCCAGGTGACTTCACTCAATACCTTGAGAAAAGAAATCTGTTCTTTGAAAAAAAACAACAACAAAACCCAAAACATTCATGGTGTGAAACCAAGGATTCAGAATCTGTAAGATTTAAAGTATCATACAAGTCAGTCTTAAATGACTTTAGTAACAGCGATACCACTATTCCATTTAGGAAAATATTCTGCAGCCACTCCACAGCAGAGTCTCATTGGGCATTTTTCCTTGACATCAATATATATTTTACACTTCCTTTATTTCGGCCTGTTATTTCTTGCTCTAACCTATTGCCTTGTGACAAAGAAAACCTCAACTTTTCTTATAAATTCCCAGTGCTTCCCTTCTGGTTATTTATCTTTGCTTATTATATTTTTAAAATATTTTATGCTTACCTGTTTCATTTTTGAAGGTGGTCGACAATGCTTCAATGTTTGGGTTTTTTGGTGTTTTGGTTTTTTTTTTCCTAGATCCCTGAATACTCCTCTACTCTCTTCTTGATCTTTCCTACCTTTCATGCTCTCTTTGCAACGAGTTTGTGTCCACTGGTGCATGAGCAGCTAATTGCATATTTTTATTCAATTATACTTTTTACCTGTGAAAAAGTCTTTCTCCTAGCGTGTACTGAATCCAATTGGAAATAAACTACTTTTATTCAGGTACTATTATCACAGAACACATGTTTTTCATTATAGTAGGGTTTGTTTACAGTTCCCTAATACATTGCATCTCCTGTTGATAGATCAATAAAAGGATGTCCTCCTGCACCTACTTCTGGTTTTATAATAGTAACTATATTTTATTTCTCTGCACTTGAAAAAGCAATGATTGTTTTCATGTTCTTATAGGTATATTTAATAGCTGCCTGGTAGCTTCATAAGCTTGTACTAAAATATGATACCCTCTCTTCCTGGACTTAACAAAACCTTGTCCTCTTTTTTTCTGTGATTTTCAATAAGCTACCCATAGTCTGCCTTGTTTCCCAGTGAATAAAAATGTGTGGTTCAATTACAGGAGCTGATGCTCTGAAGGTTAAATCACTTCACTGCGTCTCTTGTACTCTGTGTAAGGGAAGACTTTGATTAACCAAGTCTTTCACATTAACAATGATGCTCTATGTTGAGTATAGCAACTTGGAATGAAAATGAGCATTTGGATTGCCCTGTTTAATCTTTGTAGCATTATAATGTTAGGGTTTCATAATTTTTTCAAACACATTCATAGCCACAATGATTACTTTTGAGAATAATCCTAGGGCTATAGCCTTGATACTTTGAGTTTACAAATGAGTGTTATGCTTCAAATGGATTCCATGCTGAGGTCTGAAAGGTGGCATGTTCTTGTAACTGTATTTACTATTCTCACTACTAGTTTCTGAATGTGAATGAATTTTATCCCTTAAAATAATTATTTCCAGAGATCTGTTTTTTATAATTTATATCAGAAAATTCTACAAAGTTAATTTAGCAATTAATAGGTCTACAATCTTCAGACCTATTGTAACAACATAATTCTTTTTTAACCATTCTAAACAGCTTTAGATGTCTCATTGTATTTCATAGTCCCTCAGTGTAAGACACAAACAAAACCTACAATTGTAGATTGTAGAATAGAATCACAAACTCATTTAGATAGGAAAAGCCCCCTGATGTAGGTTTATACCTTACTGGGGCAATATTCCACATGTATTTTCTGCCATGTTCACATTTCTAAAGCACAGTTCAAAGGAGGAGGAGCATATGTCAGTAAGTTGGCAATTTTAAGCAGTATGCAATTGCAATCATTGGGAATGCCTGTATTTAATTTTTCTCTTACTAGGTCTCCAGCTGTTCACACTTGTGGTTTTTTCCTTGGGTGACCTCTAGCAGCAGTTCTTCAGAACTCTCTTCTAGTCATCCTTGGTTTTCTAGCTAACCTTTCCTTATCTGTGTCAATTGTTTCCTGTATGGGTATTAGTAATGGGAATAAACGACGAGCATTGTCCTAGCACATCAGAGATCGTAACACAATCTTAGTTTCTGAAAGCTGTTTCTGAAAACTGTGTTCTGCCTCATGTATCTGTCACTACTTCCTCAGTGTTTCTTTGATATGGCGATATTTTAATAATTAGTCAGGCTATTTTTCTTTCATCTTCTCCTCTCCCTTATCAAAAGCAAAATACCTATTGTGCTTCTATTTTTTCTACTTTATTGTGTTTCATGTGGGTTTTTTTCCTAAATAATATATTGCTTACATTTCTCTTCAACTCTAATTCAAACTAATGATGTTTAGCCATCATTAACATGGCTAATGGTGAGACCCCATGAAAAAATTGGGTAACTAGCTTAGTCTCTTTATTTCTTTGAGCAGCACAGCAGTCTTAACTTCTGACAGGAATGCAACATGGATGGTGGGACTTGGTGCCTCTGCCAGCCACTGAACTTTTGGAGCAAAAAATGCCTTTAGGACATCAGAGCTAGGTGAGGGTATCTTCCTTGGAAAAATCCATGAGTAATTCAACCACCAACAACAAAAGCAGGTCTACTGTGTACACAGAGAGCATGCTGACTTTGGCTTTCCAAGCAGCTCAGAGGTGAGAACGCTTCCCACAGCTGCTATGTATCTTCCTATCCTTTTTTCTCCATGACTCCTGGCTGGCCACTAAAATGTATATGCAAGGCTTCACAGCATGAACCGGTGTAGATTTTTCAGACACTGAGGAAATGGCGTTGTTGGCTTATGTCCCTTTCTTTTTGTTTCAAAGGGGCCTTTGGCTTTTCTGTGGCACAGCAGGAGAAGGGAGTGCAGGACCCAGACTTGGAATTTTGTAATTACATTCCTAATATAAATCAGCCAAAGAAAACTGTGTTATTGCCTTACAGAAAGTGCAGCATAGGGCAAGACAAATGAAACTGAGTCTGAACAATAGATTCAATGCAGCATATTTACTATAAATCATGTGCAAAGGTTAAAGAATTTGGCTTGTTTTTTCCCCTTGGAAAAAATGAGACTTTGAGATGAGCAGAACACAATTTTTAATCTATCAGAAGGACTGATAAAGCTGCTAACATCACTTCTTTATGAATCCTTAAAAGGGATTCAAATAAAAACTGGGGGGACACAATCTACTAATTTCAAAAATTTTCATAAACAGTGTAAATACTTGCACAGTATGTGCAATGAAATGACTTGATAGAAAGATCATCTACTCTATTATATCCTTTTCCTTTGACTCTTGTGTATTTTGTATCAGGTCCTTAGCTGCCAAGAAGACAATATTTTTGAAGAGTAGCAGTAAATTATAAAGAAATTTCTCACCCTATTCCAAACATGCCGTGTGTTTACACTTCTCATTTTATGATCATGTTGTAATCTTTCTTGTACCACTAGGACAAGAACATATAAAAATTGATTAAAAATGTTCTGACAAATCTTTGGGTTTTACATGTATTTAGAACCTTTGCGAAATTAACTCAGCTCTGAATTAACACAAGATCTGGAATATATCTGAAGGCTAAAAATTGCAGAACACTGAATTCTTAAAGAAATCATAGGGTGGGTTCTAAATTTTCAGATCATTTAATACTTCATCCCATAATTAGACTGACAGCAGAGGTATTAGTTGAATCAATAAAATCCTCTAAAACATGAGGAAGAACTGTACAACTCAATACAAGATTATGTTGATATTCAGATACCCTTTCAGGAAATAAAGACTTAACAGTAAAAAAAGAATCTTGTCTCTCATTTGCCTAATAAATAGAGGGGCACTGCAAAGGTTGATAAACTGCAAGCACAATCTTTCTTCCCACTATTTAAACTTCCCCATTTTAGATTTTTCTTCAAAAGAAATGTTTCTTTATTTTTGTTTGTCTTCAACTTTTTCTTCCCCCCCTTTTCAAGGAAAAATGAAAGAACTAGCTATTCAAATGGCAATGGCCCAGGTTTCATGACAAGCTAGTGAATTCACATACAAATAAGACAAAAAGTTTATAAAATTCAGCAATTTCCATTCTCAAGCTTCTAAGATACATTACAAATAAACGCAAGAAAAAATATTTTTGGGATAAATAAAAATGTTTTAATAGCATCCTTCTCTCAAAGCAAAATCTTTGCGTGTATAGTGTACAGAGCTGTATTGATGTTTGAAGCACTAGCTCTATTATTTCATCAGTCAATGCCAGATTTAGAATTTCTCTGTATGGTATAAGCCATTGGCATTGCCACATGCAAAACTGAACTTGCAGAAGCATGTTATTTATTTGCCATAGAAGCACTTCCACAATCTGCAGCTGTGGTCCTAGCCTATGTTTTGATAAGATCCAGAGCTTTTCTTGCCTTGTAAGGAAGCGTAGCTTGGAGGGGAATTAAAAGCCCATAACTTCAAGTACTGCCAGACATCTGACACCACTAGTCTTAAGAGGCAAAAGTTCCTGAGAAGTAATGAAACTGCTTAGCAGCTGATGTCTTGAAGGAAAATGGGGCTCCTGATGGGCAGCTGAGCTGTCTGACCTGCTAGGAAGCTTTTTCTGAGCAAAGCCCTGTGTCTTGGCTACAGGATTGGATGTCAGTGGCTATGTTCAGAAGAGGATGGTCTGGGAGGGAATTAGTCCCCCACCTTGTCCACCTGCAGCCCAAGCTACTGCCTACGATCTCAGTCAAGAGCTCTGTCAACTTAGTTAATGGCATTGTACCTCATCTGTTTATTTCTCTAGTATTTTGCATTGTTGAGGGGGTGTTTTTGTTTGTTCATTTTCTGTAAGCAGAGCTTTTTTGTAAATTGAAAATATTTTCCTCCCTCTGGAGAAAATTAGACATAAGTGGCTTTAAGACAATACTGTCAACATTTATGGGTATCCTGCAGCTCACAGAATATACCCATCACGATTATAATGTCATTTGTGCATACTTACTACCCATAGGAGTATGTTTTCAGTAGTGTAAATCAATTCAGAAACTCACTGTGCATTTATGTAAAGCCTAGTCCATCTAGGAGAATCTGTAAACACTTTGTCTTGGTTTCATCACAGCACAACAGCTTTGTTCCCTGGGATGCTCATTTTCCTTAGGTCTTCAACATAATGCTGAACACATGAAAATCTTGTCAGTATGTTGTTGCCTTGCCCTTTCCTGGCAACTGTCAGATTTGTACTTCAGTAGCAGTCAACAGCATGTTATCATTTCCAAATAAAGGAAACGTCACATCTCTTTGGCACCGCAAGATATGACCCACTGCTTTAATTAGCATTTTTTGCAGACTACAATCTAAAATGACAGCAAATATTCCACAGGTACCTTTTCTCCATTTCCGTTGCAAATATAATTAAAAACCTGTTTCCATGCTAATTGAAAATTAGTACGCAATTTTGCCTGTATAATGTTGCAGAAATTTATAAAATCTAATATGATCACTTTGACTTGCTCTCTGATTGGAAACATAAAAATTAGTTTTCTGAAGTGTATAAATTGAATGGAACAAAAAAAGCACAATTGTATGTTGATCCTGTTGGGATATACCCGGAACCCTAAAATAGTAATAAATCTAGGCGTTATAAACAGCTTGCAAAATCTTCTGGCATTTCAGAATAACAGAGTTGAGTTGAATTTAACATAGCCATCAGAGCTTGGATGATGTCAATAGGACATACCTTGTTACGATCGCTCTGCCCTCCTGAGGATATCATATATAACCCATTATTATATATCCCATCATAACACAAAACTGGGAAGTTGTCAACCTGTTTCCTGGTGGCCTTCTGCTAAACTCCTTAGCTGAAGTGGTCCACTTGCTGCCCTTAAACAGCCACCTGAATCCTTATTCAGCTGCAGCTTTTCAGTGTATTATCTCCAACGCCGTGAGAGGCTGCAGAGCAGTTCCACTGCTTTGCCTCAGCAGAGGTGGTGGAGGGGTTTACTCTGCCTTTTTGTGCTTGTATTTAATTTAAGCTAAAGAAATACGCCTCAGCCAGATCTCTCACTGTACACAATGTTCCAGTTCTGCCTATTGAAACATCCACCTTCAGACAGGAAGCTATTTCCCAACAAAAAATGTATACAAGACCAGAAGAAAGAAAAGTGGAATGATTTTGATCTCGTGATGACGTAGACTTTAATGGGTGAGCAACTAATTGCACCACCCTGAACACACTTTTCTGGCAGGCAGGAGGGGGCTATTTCCAAAACCCATCAGCCTCTGCCTTCAGTGTTAGCTTTATTCATATTCTGCTGTGTTAGGTTTTCTGTGCTGGGGTGGGGTGTGGTGTTGCAGCATGCCACCAAGTTTCTGCACCCCAAAGAAAAGGATAAATTATGGACTAGTAGATACCATGTCCCACTGAGGTAGCATCAATAAAATACACATTATTTATAATTTTTTAACGAACACCTTAATAACTAGTCACCCTGGTATCTTCTGAGCAAAGATGCTATCAGTCTTCAAAAGGAAGTTGCTGGTCTGTTTACTTCTACTTATTCGCAAATATATATATGGAGCAATAGGTGCCTCTAACTGTTCATTTTGCCCATCCACTAGTATTTTGTTACAACTTACATCACTGCTTACAAGTAGCCCCTGCTGAGATTCTTCACATCTTTCACATTTTCTGATGATTGGTTCTAAAGCCCTCTTGTCCTTATGCTGATGGATATTTTCTAAATAATAAGGATATTTTTCTAAATACTAAATCTAAAATACTTGTTATGATTAGAGACAGCTACAGAATTATAGCCTGTCCTGATTCTGGAAAATGCTGTCTGGAATTGAGAAACAGCTGTTTTATAATCACCACAATACTTTAGGTAAAAACAAATTCCAAAATTCAGTATCAAGACATATATACCTGCTTTCAACATATATGAACAGATAACTGCAAGATGCCTGTTGTGTCTGTGATTCTCAATGTGTCTTCCAACAAGGATGAGAATCAACTGTTTCTTAGCTGGTTCTTAGCTGCAAAATGACACAGAAATGTTCTTCCTGTGACATTTATTGAAAAATGGAGTTTGGCCTAAAACATCCCAAAAGTGCTTTCGAGAAGAAACAGAAAGCTAAGATTACAAGTGTCCTGAATTTATTTGAATAATCCCAGTCCTTTTAAAGAAGTTAGAAGTTGTTTTGCTACTGATTCCAGGAGAGTTTTAGTCACTGAGATTTCCCTTGAAAACAGTTAATTGTTTGAGATTTTTTAGGTATTTTACTTTGAGGAGGCTGGTTAATTTCTTTTCACTTAGGACTAATTACATCTCTTGAGTAACATTATGTTTACCCCCTATCTCACAGAACTGGGACATACAAAATACATTTTAGAGGTATTTATTAGCAGGCTCCTACTTTCTGCATTGCTTCAGCCAAATCTTTGCTACAAACTAACACAGCTCTGGTGAAGCTGTGTGTGCCTTTCTGCCAACTGGTGACCCAAACTGTGTTTATTTTAATGTGTTTTAAGCCAGTTTTTGGAGCACGACTATAAACACAAACAGAGCAAGCAGTACCACATTCTGCATAAACATACATGAAGTTCATGCATAAAACTTATATGGCTGCAAAAAAATCATTCCGAAGTCTCTTATCAGGCTTTCTGGATGTTGCCACTAATAAATTAGCACAGTGGCCATTGCTGACAGCCGCTCTCCCCCAGAGCAAAGTGTCACCCTGTGTCACTGCCCATGCCGCAGAGCACACCCAGCACTCCTCCAAGTGAGGCAGATGATGAGCTGCAAATGCCATTTCAGATAAGCATCCAACAGTCCCAGGTGCAAGGTTAGCCTGGGAGCAGGTGACTACAGCAGCAGAACCCTGGAGCAGGCAGAGGTAACTGGGGGTAAAGGTGAGTGTTGGAGCTGCAAGGAGATGAGGTCCCTGAGGAAAAGGAGCTGGGCAGGGGCCAGCCTGCATCCCTGCAGCCCCATCCCACAGCACCTGAGGAGAGTGGGCATGGAAGCACCCCAGAGCCTTGTTTAGAAACGTATTGTCCTGTTACTCCTTCGCTCACCAACACAGTCATGGACAAGCATCTTGGTAGGGTCCTCATTTTCACGCCTAAGGAACAGGCCATATTAAGAAGCTTGACAGCCCTGCAAAAACCTGTATAGGCCAGACCTGATAAAAGGAGGTAGGGATTTATCTCATTGCTGGTGCTGCTGTGAGGAAAATCAGACTGATTTGGAGGTTCTGGCTAGAGGAGGTCCTTGCAAAGCCAATGGTCTGGCCACATAAGTGAATGTTCTGCCTCTGTTCTCTGCAGAAATACCCAAGAAGACAGACACCTGCATATCTTTCTTACTGCTCGATAATGAGTAGTTGGTCAAGACCATTAAAGCAGCAAAGGGTCTGAGACTTTCAATGGACAACAGACTAATTATAAATGAATGGCATAACATGGTCTCAAAAAAAAAAAAAAAAAAAAAGAGCTAAAACCCACTCTCAGAAACAGAGGACATAGGGGATGTCTATGTTGCTCTACTCGGCAGCTGAAATATTGTGCCAGATTTTGGGAAGAACACTTTAACAAAGATGTAAACAAATTTTACAAAATCCAGGATCAGAAGGAAGAAGAAGAAGAAAAAAAATAGATTAAAAAAATTTGATTTCAAATGGACAAAATAGAGAATACAGGAAGAGAAGGGATTTTTAAATGTTTCCAAGAGAAAAACTGAAATTAAGACCTCTCGCCATGTGCAATAATTTTTCTTAAAAGTTTTCATGGATTCTGTTGATTCCAGGTGTAATAAAGAGTAGACAGTAGCCATCAAATAAGAGGCATTTTAAATATGCTACTCTCAAAGTTCCATAAAAGCTAGGGCTTTTCAGTAAGGCTTGGTCTTTAGCAAAGCTTCATTTTAGGCTTACAGAATTTGTACATACTGCAGATTAAAATGATAAACACCTTATTTTAAATTTTTCGCTTTATTTTAAATCTCAGTAGGTTATCTTTTCTACTTCTACTTCTCCTTCCTCGTTTTTGCTGGGTTGTGTTTTTTTCTGGGCAAAATCAGCTCTGTTTAGAATTTATCAATTTGCCTGGAAAGGCAGGCTTGCTGCATTGACTATATAGAGAAAAATACCAGAATAAGCATTTTTTAGAAAATACGATTAATAATAATAATAGATTTTTTATATATTTTAAATCAAAATAAAGGAAGCCTTAGGTTGAACTACAAAGAATCAATCACATTTGTAAAAAGGCTGCAGGGTAAAACATCTATTTCTTACAATGCCTGAGACTGTTTATTCTACTGACTTACTGATAAAGCCAGCCAAATAAATATGCAGGACTGTTTCAGTTGGTTCCAGCGTATGGATCTTGCTAAACCTGACCTGTATATTTTAGTTGCTTTTACTTTTGAAGACTTATTTGCGCTGCTGTGTGCCTCATTTCTAAATATCTCATTTGAACTCTTTTACATAAAACAGAAGTTTTACTAAGCTATCTGCTCCTAAAGTAAAATGCAGTTGCCTAAATACAGTATTTAGTGCCATTTGAAATGACCTCAGGTTCCAAGATGCATTGAAGTCTGCTACATGTGCTACAGTGCTTACAGGAGACCTGCAGGAGAAATTGTTCCTCTCTGAGGTGGAAGAGCAGGAAAACCCTGAAAGTAGTCACAGTCTTGGACTGGAGCAGAACCAGCACAGAGAGAATCAGCTGAGGGTTTATCTACCAGTCTGTCAAGTGCTGCTTGAACTGTGAGAATTGACCATGTTATAGGATACAGCTTCAGAGAAGGCACCACTATTATATAAACATTACAGGTTGTTACTTTTTTCTAGGACTTTGTGTCAGCAAACAATTTAAGGAAATGTAAACAGAACAAGTTTCAGCAACTCATTCCGAAGAATTTCAAAATCATTCATTCTAAGCCTCCTAATAAGGCTTTCCAAGCAACTATACCCCAAAGCAAGCACACAGCGCACAAAAAACCAGCCTAGACTTTCAGTTTGGAAAACAATTGGAAATCAGTAACAATCAATTAAGCAGTCTTTGCTCCAGGTATTGCTACCAGTTCCCCCAAATTAACAAGAGGCACCACTTCTGACCTGCTCTCATACTAAAATTCAGACTACAAAATCCCGAGCAAACTTTCTACATTCAGTGGAATAAACAACAACAGAATAGCTATGAATTTCAGAAAGAGAGAAGCAGAGCTGAGCGTGGGAGGAACTGTTAATTCTATGGTGAAAGTTAAAGCTCATTTTATTTTATTTACTGCAAGGTGTACGGTACATTTGCAGTCCTGTTGACTAGTGTTTTAACCACAACAAATCCAAATGCTTTCCCCATACAATGCTGGGAGGCTCAAGCATGCTTAGTCACCTGAGAATCTCTTGTTTGCTGTTTCACTTTCTGGCAATTGTTAAAAGCAATTTGTAGACCACACATCTTCAGCCAAAATAGATTTTTAATAGTAGATGCTGTGTTTCTTTCCTATTACATGTGGCTTCATGCTGAAGGCTATTTTTATTACTGAAAACAGCAGTCTTTTTGCTCCATTAGGTAGTTGAGTTCCGAACTGTAATTTCACAACATACCTTTTTTTTTTTTTTTTTTCTTTTTTTCTCCAGACAGGATCAGAGAAATTATTAAAACCACATGAATAATTTCCAGTGAATGATTTATTTTATATCTCTAACTGTAATCATATAACATCTACTCTTAGTTCTTCAACAGAATTTAGGTAATGAAAAGGAAGTAGTGGTAAATCATCTCACTATAACACCTGGACATCCTGAGTATGACCAGGACCCATTACACTCAGTGGCACATACCCACATGTTGTAGGAAGTGATTTCTGAATAACAGAGTTTACACTATGAGTGAACATGACAAGCAAAGTTCAAAAAGGATAACTTGTCACTAAGGCTGTGCTGAAATACTTATGCGACAGAGTTTGATTCTACATATTGAGAAACCCAACCAGGATTATGTGATGCTTGGCCACAAATCTGATATTGCTTGTTGTCTTCCTTCATAATACATTAAAGCCAAATAAAAAGGCAGGAAACTTGGTAACAGTAGTAGAAAAATAAATAAAACTTTCATGAATTACAATGACAACATATGTTCTCATTTCTCAGCTGTCCATTCTGCACGGTGCTCTTTGCATTGGAGAAAATGGCATTAACATGAAAGAACTACTTGCTCCAGTCACAGAGTCTCTTGATACATTACTGAAAAATGCTATTACTTTTCTACTAAGCTGAAGCAGGCATCAGAACGTTATAGGTGATCTTCCTGTTGCCCAGTGTAATATTTATATTATATGTTCAGTCACTTGCAGAAGGAAGAAATGTGAAACTCTCTGATCTGTCAGTGATTGCTTTCCATGTACCTATATCCCATTCCCCAAAGCACATCTGTCTCTGGAGTTCTTTGATTGTAAGTAAACTATATTTTTTTACCTTCCTGCCCTGAAATATCAATTGTTACCAAATTAAGACAGCTCAGACTCTTCCTCAAAGATATAAAGTCTTTGAGTATCAAGGACAAAAAATTGCAACATAAAATAGAGTATTTCCACCTTGAAACACTTCTATTATAGTATTTTGCCCTATTAAGCAATCTTGGACTTTGAAGGGAGCGTCACCAATTGTGGCAAGCAGGGGACCCAAGGATTCTGCATCTATGTGCACAGCTCAATTCTATCAAAGCATTTTTTATAGGAAATATGTTGTTTCAAGAGCCAGCTCATCTTTAGAAATACAGAGTCCTACCAGATTATTGCACAGCATGGGGTACAGAAAAGGTGGCAGCAGTTAGTCAGTCTAGCAAAAGCTAGGAAAAGCGTTTAGCAGACAAGTAAAATAACACCTATAAAGAGAGTGAGCAGGCAGTACATGGGGTTCAGATTACCAGGAATGTTGTTGGATTTCCAGGTAGAGGTCTTGAGCTATAAAATCAGGGGAATAAATAAATCTATTACCAGATTAGAGATTGCAACCCTAAATTGGACTGCAAACTTTAAAGCACAGTGAATATAAAGTTACAGTGAGATCATGAGCAGAAAAGTTGCGGAAAACCACCCTACCTAGAAGTGATTAGCCATGCTGGTTACTGGGAATCATAGTCATTTAGGTTGGAAAAGACCTTTTATGTCATCGAGTCCAACCGCTAACCTAGTACTGCCAAGTCCACCACTAAAACACCTCCCTAAGCAAAATATCTACATATTTTTTAAATACCTCCACAGATGGTGACACAACCACTTCCCTGGGCAGCCTGTTGGAATGCTTGACAACCCTTTTGGTGAAGAAACTTTTACTAATACCCAATTTAAACCTCCCCAGCACAACTTGAAACTGTTTCCTCTCATCTCATCACTTGTTACGTAGGAAAAGAGAATGCCTTAGACTCTTCTTGTCACTTATCTCACACCAGTCTCTGCAATAATATGATACAAAAAAGTGCAAAAGATCTTGTTTTCATATTTGGCACTTATTGTATGATTATATATAGCCACCCTGAGTGAAGAGATACTCTACAGCTCCCTGTGAAGGGCCCACACTCATTGTGGCATCCCTAAGGTGGGGCACATTCATCACATGTAGAAATGACTGGAAAATGTATCGATATTTTCCCTGCTGAGTATTTGTAAATGATTATTTTCCAAAGCTTAGAACTCATCCAAGTAGAGGATTCCAATGAAAACATCTCAGATAGATTACCTGTGCCATTTTGTAGCCTCACTTCTTGGGAAAAAGGTTTTAACAACCTTTAACTGTTTCCAGTTAACTGGAAAAACACTGAGCGCTTCTGCCACTCACTCTCTGAGGTGACTGTACTACTTTTGCTAAAACTGACCAGAAATTTTTCAGGCCAAACCTGAAGCAGATCTCCAGCAATGAAACATTCAGATAAAAGCCTTAAAGTGTAATCATTATAAGCAGCTAACTCAGGGCCTAATAATGGCAATTTTGCGCCTCCCTAGTTGACATCTTTAATCGAAAATATTTTTAGATAAGAAAAAAAAAGAAAAAAAAAATGAGCTTTTAAGTGATCTTAAGAAGAAGAAGAGATAGAAAAAAGCAGAGCATTCTGAAATTTCAGTTAAAATATATTCTAATGGCAGTTCCCCATCCTTTATCAACAGACTCCCCTGGTCTTAAAGTAGGTGGTTTTATTCACTGGGTGTGGGTGTGGGTGTTGGTTTTGAGGGTTTTTTTAAGGAAAAGGAATACAGAGGATGTAATTCATCTTTAGTATAGCAAACAATACAAAATTCCATAAATAAATGAAAATAGTTGAATTTTAGACACAAGAGAAATCAGTAGAAAATTCCATGAAAGCTGCGTTTTAATTTGTCCCTTCTTTGTCTAGGGGACAAATGACCATTTTGAGGTCATTTGCAACTAGAAAAGCTTTGAACTCTTCTGTTGAGGGAAGGAGAAAAGGATTACCTCAGCTGCAGTTTGAAAAGACCCTGTACTGCATCTGAGTTGAAGAAGGATGTATCTTGAACCATTATTACAGATCAACGTCTATGGATCTAGTTATCATTTAACCAACAAGGAATGAACCAACTTGCCATTGTAACATGAGAAAATATTTTTTCTGTTCTTCAGATGCTTTTAATCTGACCCAGAGTAAGTCATTTAGAGGGCCCATCAAAACATGATTTAGGCATCTTAACACCTTCGTGGGCAATAGGACCAGATATTGGACTATACATGGCTAAATAATAAAGCAGATCAGTGCTTTCCAAGAGGTAAGGATGAAAAGTAGAAACCTCACAAGGTTCCTTTTAGCATTGTTTGATATCAGCATGTTATAATAAAATTTCATGTTGCTATCAAAGGGAATAAAACACCCATATTAGACAGAGCTTTGAGGAAACCAATCTATTGCTGCTCTTCAGCCTTCTTAATTGTATGTGTCTCTTCCGGTATTTAAAGTAATGAATACATACGGGTAGAGCAGATGATTAATCCATCTGAAAATTATGATTAAAGTTAGGTACATACCTAACTGTTAGTTGGCCCAAACTACAGGAATTACTTAAATTCCTGGTCACAGCCTGCCCGCAGCCCTGCCATGTGTTTCATGGAGCAGCAGGCAAATCCCTGCACCTTAGGACCTTGTAAACAGGCAGAGCCACGGCTATGTCTGTAGAGCCAACAGGAACCTGGCAGCAGCTCTGCTCACCCTGTGCACCAGGCTTGGGACAGCCCCTGGGGCAGAGCAGCCTCCTGCCTGCCCATGCATCTCAGAGAAGGAAAACTCCAGGGGGGCCATAAAGGGAGAGGATGAGCCTTTTGCATGAAGCAATGAAAACCAGTGGAGAGGTACAATGTAATTCCGTGAGCTTTGCTTTTTCTTTCCTTTCAAAGGTGCTCTATAGGAATGGCATAGTTTATGAGTCAAGTACAGTGAGTCTG